>NC_091982.1:88110007-88444793 GCF_044704955.1 Pristiophorus japonicus | reverse complement strand
GAAAGTATTTTTTTTCCACAGCGGTTCGGGACCCGGCTGTGAACCCGCCATCATGTGCCTTTCCCCAATATCGAGTCTATCAGCACTGAGCAGACCCGACATACAGCAGTGGGTTCACAGCGGGGAGACCCAATTCAGTTAATGAGTGGGTTTCTTAGAGCCATTTAAGAATGAATTTCACCTCACCTTCTGCATTTGACAGCTCGCCCACAGGGTCCGCGCTGGTCGTGGACCATGTCTGTCAAACTGAGGTGGGAGTTCAGTGGTCTTTGAACCAGCTGATGAGTTGATAGCTTCAAATGTACAGCTCCCACCTGACAGAGATATCTTTTCTCAGCCACAAATTCTTCCTCACTGCATTTCCGTAACAGGTTCACCATGCTGTAAATCTTTACAGAAGTCTCCATCCAGTCTCACATCATTACTTCATGTGTAGTGTTTGTCAGTGTCTGCAGCACCTCAATGCTGCAGTACACTGACAGCACAAATGTCAAAAGAAACTTGTCCACGGTCCCTTTAAGGAAACTAGCTAATAACACATCATTACATTTCCTCTAATTGGCCGGGAAACTCAGTGGGCGGGCTTAACAAGCCCAGTTACAATAAATTCATTTCAGAGGCTGGGATGGAGACAGCAGCTGGGTCGGGACCCGCCACCGATGTAGCCCACCATAGACCCGCCGAGGTTCGTAAAATTACGGCCAAAGTCCCCCATTATAACTACTCTATTTTTGAAACAAGTTTCTCAGATTGCCCCGTTTATATATACCTCTACTTTGTCACTGCTATCTGGCATACCCTTTAAGCTGGATTTTCACTTCTAATTTACTTGTTTATTTCTTATGCTACATGCATTTCTGTATTGAACTTTTAATTGGGTAATAGACCCATATGCTCTGATGTTTTAAAACACTCATTTTAACTCATCACACTCCATGCTTTGTGTCACTTCTATTGTATTTTATCAGTTATTTTGTTGTTATTAACTATATTTTTTTTGAACTGAAGTATTTATATTGGGATAAAATTGCAGTCGGAGGCTTCCTTCGAACGAACGCACCCGACCCGAAAAAAATCTATAAAAATACCTGTTGGTCCTGGAGAAACGTAGGCCTTCATTCGCTGCACAGCGTACGTGGATCTGACTTCCACATACAGACATCTATGTTGCAATCACGTGGGCCTGGACCACCAATCGCTCGGTAGTATTCTCTTTGATAATAATGGGAACTCCTTTTGTACGAGTTCCATTACTATCAATGAGAATAACTCCCCAAAACACCGAAACACGGCACAATAAATAAAAAAATACCTCACATATTTAACATTTATTGAAATTAAATGTTTTAGAAAAAAATATATTTTAGACTTTTTTTTAACGTGTTTTAATAGGGTTAAAATAAACTTACCTTAATGGACAGGGTTTTTAATATTAAAATGGGTGATTAAATGTAATTTTTCTATGTTTTAAAAGTGTTACGCTGGTAAAAGTAAACTATGCGCCTGTTTTTACCAGGTGTAAAAGTTTGAAGGGCATTCGTTGGGCACGAGTTGAGCAAATAGCCCAATCTCTCCCACGCAGATGTCTTTCTCCCGGGAATGCTTTCGACCTGTCTGAAGAAATTTTGACGATCGGAAAAGACGGTTTTCCGCGCATGCGCATTGCGATCTGAGAACCGGCTTTTGCGAGACCTCGCCGGGTCTGTGCGCATTTCGTACACATCCAGCGAGGTCGGAATTTTCGGCCCATTATCTTCAACAATGTTAATGACTGGGACTTCGCTCTTGTCCCTTTTTAAAAATCTTTTTTATTTTTATTTCCATTTCTACCTGAGACACCCCCCTCACCCTCCCCACCACTGTCACCCCGTCCCATCTTTTCTACAGCCCTATTTATCCTTTCAGCCAAGACCTTGTTCGTAGCCTGTTTCAGGTTTACAACTCCTTCCTGTCCCAGTACTGGTGCCAGTGTCCCATGAAATTGAACTCCACTTTCCCACATCAATCCTTTAACCACATGTTTTGTTTCTGAAAGCCAAATTTAGTGGACAATAATTTACTTGTGGTGATATTGCTGTCATTCAGTCAAACTCTCAATCACTGTGCTCAGCTGTTTGTAAATATAGATGGACCACATTATGTGATTAGTTATACACTATTTTAGTAATGATTTTTAAACACATGAAGACTTGATGAGGGAATCACATGTTTTAAACATTAATAGCCAGTTAACAAATAATCTAATCCCATTTTATAAAGGCATTCCCTGCCATCTTATTAAGAGGGCATTTTAATACAAGGACTGAGGCAATGGTTTGAGGCATATTGGTACAGGCAATCAGCAATCACAAGGAAGAATTACAACATATATTTTCTCAAAAGATATAATGAAAGGATTAGTTGCACTTGTTATGGTGAAATCAAAGCTTCAGATTCTAGTATATTTATAAAGCAGATATCCTGTACTATTGCTGTACTTACTGGTATTGTGAGTATTGATATTTCTTGCAGTCAATAAACTGGCAAAATGTAGGCACTAAAAATAACATGGAATGTGCAGTTTCAAAAATGTTATTGAAACTGGGGGAATTAGAAACATTACACATGTGCAAAAGATGAACTTAAATGTCCTTAAGTGAATTTCCTGTTCACCATTACTTTGACCATTTACATTCACAAGTGTACCCAAATGCATTTTTAAAATTTTGGGGAGGGCTATAATGAACTTCACACAGTGGTTTATCCCATCCAGCTCTCACTATACATCATCATTCAGTTCTAGGTTTGAAGCTTTGATGTGGACTCTGGCCATTTTTCCTACTGAGCACTTCTGGGTGTTCAAATCATCCAATACTCCTCCACAGTGAGTTAGAATAATACTTGCATTGATATAGTGCCTTCCTTATAGCTCTGATACATTAAAATGGTAGGTGCGTCACCACATTCCATTTCAAAAGTCAGTGGAAACCTCTATGATGACTGATCCTAATGTAATTTTCCATTTCATGAGTGTCCACATTACCTGCAATTTCTGTTACGCTTATAGATGATACTGTGATTGTTGTTCTAATGTTAAAGTCACGCAACTATATATTTCAAAATAACTGAATTTACTGTATTTTGGCTCTGTCAGTCAGCTTACATTTCCAGACCAAAACCACCAGCTGGCTTTTCATCAAAGTGCTGGTACGCTTATTTTAAGCTCTGCACTCACCAGAAGTTGCAAGTAAAGTTAAGCCCTTAGTTATCAGAGATTCTTCACGGTACACTCTTTGCTGGTCCCTCCTTGTGTTTTAGATTCCTGAGACAAAACCTGGATGGTTCTCATTTTCGAAGACTAATGCGGAAAATCTCTTCTCTACATGTGCCATTATCCCTCAACACATCACTTCCCTGCTCAGCCCTTAAATGACTTGTACAAAGGAATATTTTCTACCAGTCAGTAATTTTACAGAAAAAGCAGAATTGAGTATAAAGCATGTCTCCCTTTTTTATACTTGCATTCACTTTTCTGCTAAAATTAATGAATAGCAGAAAAACCCTCATCTTTTAGAACCCGTCTAGCACTAACCTCATTTTAAAAAATTCTTTGGATCCCTACAATTCTGGTTGTCTTTCTTATCTTTTTTTTATCAATCCTCAACTGACTTTCATATGACTCACAGTCCTTACTATATTTTGTTTTCTTATATCTGTTAAAATTTTGTTTGGCCTTTAGGCTAGTGTCTTATTTAAGCACTGTGCTTGAACTCTTGCTGTATTTCCTTTTTTCTCATATATTTTCTTTCCACATCCCTTAAATGGGTTTAAAAATCAATTTTTTTTGTATTATTTTATTTTCCAGCTCCGCTTTGCACTTAATCCTCTTGAGAGCTTGTCCCAAAACCAAATTGTGCTCTCTTAAAATAATATAACACTAAAGCTGTTACTTCTGGCCTTTGCCTTTAAGACAATATCAAATCTAACCATACAATAATCACTAGAATTCAGAAGCAAAGTAAACTATCTACATGTAGTCATGTGATTTAAAAAAAAACAAGCATAACTATATTACCAGTGGTGCTGCAATGTAGAGTGGCTAATGAACCATTAAAATGATGTCAATGTCACAGCAACACTCGTTTTTGAAGAATTTTGTAGTCACTCCAAATGCCTGCAGAATGGATGCAAACAGAAGTTTTTACCACCCCTGACTGCCATTGTGTCGAATCTCATCTGAAACAAAGACGATGAAAGGAAGAATCACAAGTGATGGAAATCTGAATTCAAAGCTGAAACTACTCGAATTGCAGAGTCAATCAGGAAGGGCGTGAAAAGGAAAGAAAGGTGAATAACTCGGGTGGGACCCTCTGCCAGAACTGACAAAAGGGTAAGCACACCAATATCATGTATGGCTTACTCACACTTTAGCACCAGAAAAATAAAAATGAACAAACCAAGACTTCCTAGAGCCAACTCTAAAGAAGGTAATACTCATTTCACCAAGTATCCAAATACATTTTCTGATTAATATTCTTTTTAATAGTGAATGTGAAAAACAAGGCCCTTGTTAGGTGCTGATGTTAAATCAATCATTGAACATTTGACTATACATCATGACCATCATCATAGGCAATCCCTCGTATCAAGGATGACTTGCTTCCACACCAAAAAAGGATGAGTTCATAGGTGTTTCAATGAAGGACCTAATATTCCAGGTCCTGAACTACATCTTGAAGGGTGCAAGATGCCTGTGCGTGGATTTTTTTAACGTGTGGTGGCCGTTGCACACCAGCCACCACACACGCTTGACAGAGCTAGGTCTTGGTCCAGTGGCAAGGATTAACCAAGTCGACTGGAGACCAACTCTGCTGCACGGACCTAGTATGCACACAATTGCAGTGTGGGCTGGCCCATGCTGCCCCTGGGCCCACGCCTCTTCTGGCCTCAAACTCACGCCTCTCCTGGGCCCCGATCTCATCGCTACACGATCACTCGCAGCTCTTGCGCCCCAACCTTACCGCTCCTGCTGTACCTGCCCGCGCTCCAATCAGCGACCTGGACTTTGATGACGTCCAATCAAGCTGCCCTCTTCACTGCCGTCACCCTCATCCACCAGCTCGCGCTGTACCTTGCAGTGGTATGCCGCCACGCTGCTCCAGCGGCCGCTCGCCGCTCCTTTTAAGGCCCTGACCTGCCGCTGATGGTCTCTTGCAGGTCGGGGCTGTCACGCTGCTGCAGGCCGCCGCAGTGTGGTGGCCCCAACCTGCAAGAGACCACCATCGACAGGTCGGGGCCATAAAAGGAGTGACTATACATAAAGAGTCCTTGGTATCTTATTAATGGAGCATTTCAGTTTTCACCAAGACTGTGAATGTCACAACTGTCAAGCATGTGCACATTGCTAATTCCTGATGGCTTGGCTAAGATAAGAAAGTGCACAGTTGACAGCTGAGACTTAAACAGAATTAGTAAGTTGACACAAGTACAGATAGAGTTTATAATTATCAAAGTTATCATGATCGTCACGTTAATCAATTATGTGGACAGGCCTGCATGTCAGTTGGCTCGACTGGATCTAAAGCTGTCACAATATCACAAGATAGGTTTGGAATAAAGAAGCTTCATTGGTCCATTTGATTTCATCCTTCGATAATTCCAATCCTGCCCATTACAGTATCAAGTGTCTGTCCTAAACTTGTCCTTTACAACCTCAAACCTTTTGTTGTGTTGGTGTACTCAAGATTATTGTTACATAAGAATTTAAGAAATTGTGGAAAAGTAAAGGTCATTCAGCACATTTAGCCCATTCACTCCAAAGGACCATATATAATTTGGATTTTCATGTCCGCTTCATAACTTATTTGCATTTCCCAACAGAGTTGAGTAAACACAAGTGAAAACTTACAAGAAGCCACAACTGTAACTCTATCAGGTTTATTTTCTCCATTAAATTAAAGCTAACTGGTTTGTGTTCCTGTTGTCCCAGCAGTTGTATGCAATAATATGTTTCTCTTCGAAGTAATTCTTCAATTTTATCTTCAGTTTTATCTAAGCTACATGCTCCTGCAGCTTCCCTTGATAAGCTCTTCCGAAACTGACCACTCTCTCAATAAATATTATGTTAAGCATCTTATAAGCATTTTTAAAATGTCTCATTTCAGACATCTCTTTTCAAGGCTAAAGAGTGCAGCTTATTATCTGTCCTGTTGTTCTGACCTGCTACTAAGGATAGGTTATGTAACGCTTATTCTGCCATTTCTTAGAAGCGTTGTTCTATGTTTTGGCAGTAAGCCCATCCGATCCAATTACTGCAGTGCATTGTATTTCGATAATAGCAAGCAATGGAGACAATAAAGTAAAATCCTAACCTTTGATTTTATTATATTTCACATAATGCAAGTTGTGTTTATTCTCGGGGTTTATAGTCTGTACTTCATGCATCCATTGAACCACCTGCACAAATACTTTGCAACAGACATGTGACAAGGCCTGTGAAGCAAACATCAACACTACGTTTATTATAACACTTGTTACCCCTAAAGCATGTAACACGTGTTCACCCTCCAACATTCAGGCACAAGCTGATCAGGCAGGAAACATAACAGCCAGGCAGCACTGCTTCACAGAACATCTCCCTCAGTATCTTTGTGATGAAAAGGCTGTCTAAAACAGATGAGATCAAAGGCCTCTCATATGCTGGAGGGTTCCACCAGACCCTCCCATCACTCCGATGAAAGTCTGGCATAACTGCAGAAAGGTAGGCACGCAGTTTTGCCAAGTGCTCGCCAGCTCCTGGAGTTCCCAAGTCAGCCTTGTAAGGGCTGCAACCTCTGCTTTCCCCTTACATTGACGCATGATGCCAAGGGGTGGAGCCAGGGCCAGGGACAAAAGCTGGGATTTCCCAATTCCCCGGCTCAGAAGAGTCTTGGGGGCCGAAATTGCCCCTTTCCTGAAAACCTCTTAACACCGGAAAGCGGCGGCCACACTGTGGACTGCTATGGCCGCCGACTTTTCATGTAATGGCTGCCATTATCAAAATTCTGCTCCTGTGGTATCCTGGCGGTGCCCCACTCCCCCCCACCACTCCGCTGCTGCCGATCCGTGCTAAGTGTGTCATCACAGTGCGCACCACCGATCTAACACCCCCGACAGCAAAATTCTGCTGTGAAATCCTTTGGCCCGCTGGGCGCTGCCAAAACAATCTTTTTCATAGAGGTGCAATGAGGCAGAGGCCATCTGCAATGGCGATGCGGCTCCCATTAAAGGGGAGGACACACTACTGCTGCCGGCATTTTTTTTTTGTCGGCCGACTGCTATGTCGGCCCAACAATTATGCCCTGGGGTTCGGACGTGGCCACCAACAGGCAGCCTGGCACTCTTTCTTGGATGCTAGGCCACTGGCCCGCCCAAAACCCTCGCTGGTGGCCCAGTGGACCGAAGTCTAAACATGGCGCAAGCTCACCCCTGTAAGTGAGAACTGTGGTGACGCCACGCCGTGATGATGTCATCGCAGAGGTCACTACACTCGCCCCCAACTTCCGTCCCTCTGGTGTACTCATCACCCCACTTCCACCCTCATTATGAGCGACTTCCGGTCCGCCTGAAAAAAAACCAGGAGTGGAATTTCACTCAAGAGGCCGCCTCAGCCACCGCACTGGTAAAAACACTCCAAATGAGGTGCGTGCGTGCCATTTCGGTAGGGGGGGGGAGCAATTTCAGGGCCTTAGTGTATTACTGGAGATGGGTGAGCTAAGAAAAAAGACATTCCAGCCTCTAAATGAATACAGATGGTGTCCTGTTGTCCACATAAACTCTGCTGGGGTCAGTGCTGGAGGGCATTGGCGGGCACAGTGCCACCTTAACCTCTAGGACCACTGCCCAGAAAGTTTCAGGTTTTCTGAGATGTTGACAGACTTTCAGTGACAAACTTCCATGTTTGTTCATCCTTTTCATATCTGTGCGCCATCTTCCTCCACAAAAAGCATGTAGACATTTGCCCACAACTGAGTTTGCTGGGGCCGAGTTGGTAAAATGCACCTTTCTCACTTTTTCTTGAACCATTTTCCTCCAAAATTTACATACTCCAAACCAACATTTTGACAGGTTAACCAGACACTTGGCCACTATTATACATATTTATTATGGCTGCTTCATGATAGGTTGGTACATTACCATTACAGAAATCACATTCTCAGGAATTACACGTTTCAAAACTTTGCTGTCCCACAGTTTTATTAGCAGCTCTTAAATTACAAAGCAAATCATGTATTTAAACTGATTCCCCACGAACAGAGGATATTAGGTTCCCTTACAGTTATACGATCGATTACTGTAAGAATCATCCCAGTAGCTTTTAACATTTCCATCAGGGAGGTTGTGTTTCCAGTATCCACTGATACTTGTATTCCACTAAATCATTGTGGGATCAATGACAGCACTAAAATTGGCTGCCACAACTTTGTAAAATGCCCTGCAGAATCTGCTCCCCATAGTGTTTATTTTGTTCTCTTTTTCAAAACTCTTTTCTCCTGCATATGCATGATGTGAAAGGAGCATTAAAGAATAATATAACAACAATGAAACTGTTTCTGTAATTTTCCTTGTGTGCAGCCAGGAATTGTCATTAAATATTTTTAAATGTAAGGTTATAATACGACTTAGGGGTAGAAATTGCCCTCCGCCCAAAACGAGCCGCACCCTCCGTTTTTTTAAGTTTTTCTCCGCCCAACCTATGTGAGGGTTTCAGCTGGGCCAGTGACCTGGCAACCAAGAGGGGATGCCCTGTTGGTGGCCAAGCTGAACCGGGGACCTAATTGTCGGGCCGACCTACCAGTCAGCTGACAATAAAAAATAAAATGGCATCGCCGGCAGCGCCACCTCCTCTTTAAGGGCAGCCGTGCTGCCGACCAACAAGAAATGCACCGACAGAAAAAGCTGTCCGGGGCACCGACCAGCGGCGCCACTCCCACTGGACAGTTCCGTAAAAGGGCTATTACCTGCGGGGCAATTTCAGGAAGGGTTCGCTGCCGGTCCGGAAGGGGTCAGCGTGTGCACACTGCAGCGGGAAAACGGGCGGAGCGGTCCCTTACACCACTCCGACCCTGAAGAAGGACAATGTTTAATATGGCAGCCCCCTCCACAGAGACTCGGTGCCGATTCCGCACTGAACCTTGGCTGCCGCTTTCAAGAGGCCACGGGCCTTATAGAGAGGGGCAATTTCGGCGCCTTACTGTTTACTCTCAGGTTGCTCTTCTCTTAGTCTGTTTGCTTTATTTTGGTATTTTCCTTCATGGCATTTCTCCTGTGCTTTCTTTTGTCTCTAAGCATGTCTGGCTCCCTTAATTCACTGCTGTTGTTTCTCTTAGATCCCTCACATTAATTCTTTTAAATATATTTCTGTTAATTCCAAAAGATAAGTAGAGTGCACATTACAACAAAATGGCTAATGAGAATGTCTGGATTTGAGAGCCAAGAGTACAAGGGGTAGAAATTCACGTTGGCCGGAAATGGGTCGCACCTACAGTTTATCCTGTATTTTCACCGGCGGAGTTGATGCGGTGGCATCTTGTGCGAAATTCAGCTCTATGTCATTTTTTTCGAGTGGAACGGAAGTTGGTCATAATGGGGGCAGAGGGCAGAAGATCACTCATAAGAGGGGCAGAAGTGAGAACGGGCGGAGTGTCCGCCACTGTCAGTCATCAGCGTGGCGCTGGTGACATCAGCACGCTGGCGCGTCACCATGTCTCTCCCCTTCACTTAAAAGGGAGAACCACTGCGAGCTCTATGATTATTTTAATTAGGTCCACTGGGCCACCAGGTTGGGTTTTGGCTGGGCCAGTGACCTGGCACCCAAGAGGGGGTACAAGGCTGCCTGTTGGCAGCCCGGCTGAACGCGGGGCATAAATGTCGGGCCGGCCTGGTAGTCGGCCGACAAAAAAAATAAGATGGTGGCCACGGCAGTGCATCCTCTCCTTTAATGATGACCAGTTTGCAAACACAGTGCGCCAACAGAAAAAACTGTCGGGGGCACCGCGCGGTGGCCGCAATAAATTTTTTTACGTGAATTTTGTTTGCGGGACGGGAGATCGGGGGTGCACGCTTTGATGACACACTTAGGAGGGTTCGGCGGAAGTGGGGATCACCAGAAAAACCACCAGAGAGAATTTTGAGAGCGGCGGCTATTTAACATTGGACACCGCCGATCGGCCGCTACTTTCCGGTGGTAACAGACCTTATCAGGAGGCTGAATTTCGGCTCCCAAGTCTTCTCCAGCCCAGCCTTGCACTATTAGCTTTACACTCTGCTTTACTTTCCTTGTTTATCTTTGCTTTAAGCCAGGCTATGCAAGGCCTTCATATTTGTCCCAGTCTCGATCATCATTTCCGACGAAAGGCAATGGTATTTCTGTAATTTCTAAAGGGACTGGGTATAGATTATATTGTGCAGAATATAATAGCGCTTATGTGTGTTTTTACTTGGTATCCCTTGAAACGCAGGAATCCCTGTAGAGACGAGAGTAAGAAATAGGCCAAGGGGGCAAAATTGCCCTTCGCCCCGATTGGGGGCGGTAACCTTCAGGGGCCAGGACTTTTATCGACCGGCCCAGAGGTCCCGTCCCTGATGTGGAATTTGATCGTGCACCCCTCAAAGGAAACGGAGCGCTATCTCCGGCGCTCCGCATCCTTGGAGGGGCGCTCCTGGAGCGGCAGCATTGTGCTGAGTGCGGCAGCACGCTGAGGACGACAGCACTATGTGGATGCTCTGAGTAGTACTGCTGTGCTACAATGCCCCTCCCTATCATTCAAAGTGGAGGGCTGCTGCGCACTCTGCAGGCCGTTTAGTGGCCAGCCATTGGTTCACCAGGGACACGAGGGTCACCACTGTCGGGCCGACGCAAGAGTCAGCCGGCTAAATAAAATGGCAGCCCAGGGCGCTGAAGGCCTCCCCTTTAAGCAGTGCCCGCCGGCGGATGTCCGCATTGACGTCGGACCGCGTCAGCCTCGCCGACCACTGGGCGCAAAGGGTTGTCGCGGGCAGTAAGGGGTCGGCGCGCACGGCGATGATGTCATCACCGGGTGTGCACCAGGACTGGGCATTAATTTCAGAGCAAGGCACTCCCGGCCTAGCACCTCAAAGCCTCCGTGGCAATTTCCCACGGGGCGGTACTCCCCCTCTCCCCCGGGCAAAAACATCATTGTGCCCAGTTAGTGCCCTCCGGAGGTGCTAACAGGGCTATAAAAATGGGCAATTTCATCCCCTTAATTCTATCCTTGGTCCAAAGAAAGATTCTGATTCTTAATGTAAATTTAAATATACACACCAAATAAATGAGCTGCTAAAGGTTGAACTGCCTTTAAAGCTCTAATTTTAAGACAGTAATTGATTTTATTTCAGGTACAGATCAGTGAGCGGGAGTTTGGTGACAGTAATGAACTCAAAAGTGTGTGTTTATCAGGGGATTCCAACATGTAAATAATTGTTTCAGCAGCTGGCTTGAAGCACTGATGATGCTGTGAAACAATTGACAAATGCATGCCTTACAGCTTATTTCTGCCGAAAGAAAGTCTTTGTTAACTCGTGTGCCGGAACATAAAGAATGAGAGAAAATCCACAAAGAAATGGAGAAGAGATCGGAGATAAATCGGGCTGAAAGCAGCCAATGGGGTAGTATAGTTACACTGACAAACAGGTTATGTCATGACCCGGTATGTGATATGATGAATATCTCTACAAGTGAGGGTGACCCAATAACTCCTTAACCACACGATCATGTGAGTTATGATCAGTTTCTCAAGTGGAGATATTTATCGCATCTCACTGTTGGCTGTGACATTCTATTTATACACACATGATAAAGATGTAATTTTTTTCAATGAATTTATGACTTTGCAAGTGTGCAGTTCTGAAAACTGTACAATGAATTCTCAGATACGTGCTTTCACATAGCAATTCATGTATTCCTTAAAAATATCATACCCTTTTTGAAAGGTGTCTCATGGAATGACTGGAGATATGCAAGAATACCATAAAAAATATTAGTTTACAAATATGGATCTGAGAACAGTGCAATTACAGAGTTCTAAATGTATTTGGTCAATAAAATCAGATTACTTACTGTTTCACGTTTCATCTCAAAAAACAGACATTCTTGAATAGTACCCAGAGAATTAAAAGGAAAACAAACTATATAAGAAAATATTACTGTTGGTTATTATAATATGAGAGATGTTGGACTTAAATACTCTAAGGGCAGGCACACAAGCGATAACAGTTCAACACATTTATGGTGCCAAGGTTCCATTTCAAAATACTAAATTGTGGCAGTCGCTTGGGTTAATAAAAAAAAGAAACTGTAGTAATGAGGTTATTCTGTAAAAAATATTAATGCCACATAGTATTTTTTGTATCTGCAGCGCATGCTGTCACAGTGTGACTTCAATGGCACAACATATGGTAGCAGAATTACCTTTGTACCACCCGGTAGCAGGATATAATTCATCGAGCACCAGGGACTGTGCTGACAGGCAGTAGATTCCACACTGTACATGATCGGCATTCCAAGATTATGGGTTTCTTCTTTCTATATAAGAGAGAGGTTCAAATGCAGCAATAGTTTATTAAATGTCGTCGGCAGTATATCTGAGTACAAAAGGCTGGGGAAGGTGTACAATTGTGTGATTGTGTGCATGATGAGGACAAATAAGCTGTCTAGGGAAATTTAAAAAGTGTATTGTGTTCTCATCGAGCTGTCCCTTCTTGTCTCATTGTCTGTTTATTACTGGAGTGCATCAAACTGAAAAAAGAAAATCCCACAATTGAATCTAAATTTAAGCCTTTAGATTAGAATTGACCTCTTGAACCAATCAAATAGCTTGTTTATTGGGAGACCAGTCTTGTCTCGGAATTTGCTCCTGTGGCAGTGATTTGAGTGGGGAGACCTTACCTTCTCTGCAGACTCAGTTGGGCTGTCTCCACTGCCGGTGTCTGCTGTTTCTTCAGTAACATGTGCACAGTGCAATTGTTATAGGGTGAAAACGCATATGTATAGGGTATGTAACTTTTCAAAGTAGTGTAATAAACAGAAGAACTGCTGATCCAAATCAGTTCAGACTGTGCTATTTCTCTCTGCCTCCTTCTCAAATTACTGTCTCCATATGTTCATCCCCACCATACCATTCTCAGCCACTACAAAAAAAGGAATCCCATCCTGATATTACAGGTATTAGATAATCTTCAGCACTATCTTTTCTCTTGTAATGGTGTACTCGTATAGAAAGTTCAAAAAAATTGGCTGCTAATAAGCAATAGCTAATGCTTTTTCATGATTTTGCAATAACAGCAAAGGATGATTCTCTCTCTTCTTGTCCTGTATCTGAGGTTGCCCTTCTTCCTCCTCACTTCATGTCTCTGAGATCTATTGGCTCCTCACTCTATAGTTATGATTCTCCTCCTCCTGGTTGCTCCTTGTCTCTGAGCTTCCTCCTTCTCATACCACACCTCTGAGAATCCTGTATTTCTTCCTTGTTCTGTATTTCTGAAGTTCCCCCTCTTCCTGCTCACTCTGTCTCTGAGACCCCACTTCCTCCTTGTTCCATATCTCGGAGATAGCTTCTCCTGGCTTTGCAGTTCTTTCTTTCTTCTTGTAACATGCCTCTGAGAAGCCTCCCCATGTCTCTGAGAGACTTCTTCCTCACTACCCATCTCTAAGATTCCCTGACCTCCTTGCCACACATCTGTGAGATTCTTTCTTCTGTTTGCTCCATATCCAAGCAACCAGCAATTGGAAAACGGCATCACTGGCAAGAAAAGGTGGACCTGGCTTCAAAGGCTGCAATGCCCTGCCACTGATGTTTCCTGAGAAACCAACTAAAATAATTTCTTCAAGTGGATAGTAACATTTCTATAGGCAGCATGTCTCATGGTGCCTCATGTACATTAGAGTACTGCTTCTGAAGTCAGGACTATGAATGTCCTTATGATGGGGTTGATTAGGACACTGAGGTTACGAATAGCCTGAGACAATGGCTGGGGAGGGGGATTGATTCAGTGACAATAGCATATATTTTGTGGCTGAGGCCAAAGACAATGGTTTCGGTTTTTCCAATATCTGCAATACCTGGAGGAAATTACAGCTCATCCAAGACTGGATGTCAGAGAAGCCATCTGACAAACACAGAGGCAGTGAAGGGATTAAAAGCGCTGGTTGTGGGGGGGGGTCTCCTTGGTGGATTTCAGAGGTAGAGGTGCAGAGTGCTAAGAGAAGCCAGTGCTGGAGATGTATTCGCTGCTCACGACGTGGTCTCCTCTACATTGGGAGAACAGAGAGTCAGGATAAAAGGTTCATTCTCTGGTTGGCAATCAGTAACTAGTGGGGTGCCACAGGGATGAGTGCTGAAACCCAAACTATTTACAATCTATATTAACGACTGGAAAGAAGGGACTGAGTGTAACGTAGCCAAGTTTGCTGATGATACAAAGATGGAAGGAAAAGCAATGTGTGAGGAGGACACAAAAAATCTGCAAAAGGACATAGACAGCTAAGTGAGTGGGCAAAAATTTGGCAGATGGAGTATAATGTTGGAAAGTGTGAGGTCATGCACTTTGGCAGAAAAAAATCAAAGAGCAAGTTATTATTTAAATAGAGTAAGATTGCAAAGTGCCACAGTACAGCGGGACCTGGGGGTACTTGTGCATGAAACACAAAAGGATAGTATGCAGGTATAGCAAGTGATCAGGAAGGCCAATGGTATCTTGGCCTTTATTGCAAAGGGGATGTGGTATAAAAGCGGGGAAGTCTTGCTACAGCTATATAAGGTATCGGTGAGGCAACACCTGGAATACTGCATGTAGTTTTGGTTTCCATATTTACGAAAGGATATACTTGCTTTGGAGGCAGTTCAGAGAAGGTTCAGAGAGGTTCACTAGGTTGATTCCGGGAATGAGGGAGTTGACTTATGAGGAAAGGTTGAGTAGGTTAGGCCTCTACTCATTGGAATTCAGAAGAATGAGAGGTTATCTTATCGAAACTTATAAGATTATGAGGGGGCTTGACAAGGTGGATGCAGAGAGGATGTTTCCACTGATGGGGGAGACTAGAAATAGAGGGCATGATCTTAGAATAAGGGGCCGCCCAATTAAAACAGAGATGAGGAGAAATCTCTTCACTCAGAAGGTTGTAAATCTGTGGAATTCGCTGCCTCAGAGAGCTGTGAAAGCTGGGACATTGAATAAATTTAAGACGGAAATAGACAGTTTCTTAAACGATAAGGGGATAAGGGGTTATGGGGAGCGGGTGGAAAAGTGGAGCTGAGTCCAAGATCAGATCAGCCATGATCTTATTGAATGGCGGAGCAGGCTCGAAGGGCCGTATAGCCTACTCCTGTTCCTATTTCTTATGTTTTTATATTCTTATCAACATCATCATAGGCGGTCCCTTGAATGAAGATGACCTTCTTCCACATGAGTTCACAGATGTTTCAATGAAGGACCCAATGTTCCAGTCCTGAACTCCATGGGTGGAGGATGCCTGTGCATGGATTTTTTTAACGTGTGGTGCCTATTGCACATCAGCCACCACACGGGCTTGACAGAGCTAGGTCTTTATCCAGTGGCAAGAGTAAACCAGGATGACTGGAGATCTGCTCTGCTGCACTGAATATCGCAGTGTGGGCAGGCCCATGCTGCCCCAGGGCCCTCGGCTCTTCTGGGCCCCGAACCCTCATTCGCTGCATCTCCGCCACGATCCCTCGCTGCTCCACTGCCACAAAAACATTCGCCACACCTCCGCCACCATCCCTCACCGCTCCTCCGCCCCCATCACTCGTCGCAAGTCCGCCACGACCTTCCCACTCCTCTGCTTTACCAGGGCCTTGCCGACATTCCTGCCCACGTTCCAAACAGCGACCTGGGTCCTGATGACGTCACCGAGTCTCCCACCTCGAAGCCGTCGCATAGTTGTGTCAGCTCGCGCTGGAAGCTGCAGTGGCATACTCCAGCTCTTTATAATCCCAACCTGCGGTGGTGTTCTCTCATAGGTTGGAGTGGCCCACGGTGTTCCAGGGTCTGGTGCTCTTGCTCTTTATACTCCTGACCTGCGGTTGTGTTCTCTCACAGGTGGGGGCGACCCGTACAAGCGCAGATTGGGTGACCGCTTTGCACAACACCTCCATTCAGTTCGTAAGTTTGACCCTGAGCTTCTGGTCACCTGTCACTTTAATTCTCCACTCCACTCCTACTCTGACATCTCCGTCCTCGGACTCCTGCACTGTTCCAATGAAGCTCAATGCAAGCTCGAGGAACAGCACCTCATCTTTTGTTCAGGCACTTTACAGCCTTCTGGACTCAACATCGAGTTCAACAATTTCAGAGCATAACCTCTGCCCATCTTTGGCTCCCTCCCCGCTCCACCCCCCTCCCCCTCCCCCCCCCCCCCCCCACCCCCGGATCTTATGTTTTTTTTCTCTTTGTCTCCAATGGCAGCTGGTCATTATTCTGCCATTCACATACTATCTAGACTAACCTTTTTCTAACTGCTACCATTACCATTTCAATTCGGTCCATCATCCCTTTTGTCTCTCTAATCTCTCCTGCCTTCCATCCTATTACAGACCTTCCCTTTTGTTCTTTCTTCCCCTTCCACTTTCAGTGCTTCTTACGAATGTGTTCTTTCCGATGAAGGGTCATCAACCTGAAACATTAACTCTGTTTTTCTCTCCACAGATGCTGCCTGACACGCTGAGATTTCCAGCATTTCCTGCTTTAATTTCAGATTCCAGCATCCGCAGTATTTTGCTTTTGTATTAGTGCTGGAGATGCTCTGGCTATGATTAGATAGGTAAGAGTGGAACCAAGTGAGGGCAGTCCGACTGATCTGGGCAATGGAGGAGAGATGCTGGAGGAGCAGGGTACAGTCAAACATGTTAAAGGCTGCAGAGGTCAAGGTGGACAAGGAGGAATAGTGCACCATGGTCACAATCATAGAGCATGTCATTTGTGACTTTGATTAGGGAAATTTCAGGCAGGGTCATATACCTGATTGAAGAGATTTAAATATGGAGTTGTGGAAAAAATGGGCATGGATTTTGGAGGCAACAACACATTCAAGGACTTTGGCGAGGAAAGGGAAACTTGGAACTAGGGTATTTGGTAGCAAGAACAGAGTGATCAAGGGTGGGTGTTTTGAGGAGGGAGTGATGACAGTGATTTTGAAAGGGAGGAGATGGAACAATTTACAATATCAGCTAGCATGGAGACCAAGAAGTGAACTTGGGTGGTTAATGGTAATGGGGTCAAGGGAGTATGAGATGAGTCTCATGGACATGATGAGCTGAGAGGGGCAAGGATGGGAGATAAGGCATAAACGACAGAATGATTTGGGTTCAGGGCTAGGTCGGGGGAGCCTGGTGGGAGATTGGGCTTTATGGGGAATGAGTAAACAGCAGAGGCAACTAAATGGATGGTCTCAATCTTACTGACAAAGAGGTTCATGAGCTCCTCACACATTGTTGCAGGTGAAAGTGGAGGGGGCAGGAGGAGGCTTTCAAGGAGATGGTTGGTAGTGGAGAAAAAAGGTATTTTTGCTCATCAGGATGATCCAGGAGTACTGGGTGATTTTGGCAGAGGAGAGTGAGACCTGATAGTATGTGATGTGGTTCAGCCAGATTTGATGAATGCTGCACCGAATACGAACAAGTCTGCACTCCTTGAACTTAAGGGAACCAAGATGGAAGCTATACTGGGGAACTTTCAAAATGGGAGAGAGGAAAAGTTTCACTGGTATAAGAACACAATGGTGAATGAGTGGGAGAAGCCACGTTTATGCTACATTTCTCTCCTTTACTATGGAAACTGTAACCGGTGATAAAAGTAGAACATTTTAAACAATGCACTATGAAATAATCTGACTTAAACAAAACTTAGCGGCAGCAACTATAGCTTCACTTTCCTGCCGTAGCCAAAAGACATGGCTAATATTAACAAAATTGGCTTTGGCCTGCTTCAAGTCCACCTGTAACACAATGGAAGTAGGACTGGGAACATTTGCCAATGCTATTGCTTCCCTCTGTAATGTGTAAAACTAGCCCAACACAAAATGCATTTTAAATATTATCTGTAAATGTTTTGGCTCTGTCACACGACAGATATCACTTCATTACAGATGCAAAATTATTTTTAAAAAGTGAGTAAAAATGTAAGAAAGCAAGTACATTCCAGCTGTTTCTGCTAAACTGCAGAGGGATAATTACTCCCTAACTGACATTAGAATGTGCTGAAGATGAATTGGACTCTAACTGACCAATGCATGTGCTTATTTACATCAACTTGACCTTGTGGCCTTACAGGGACAGGCCAACAACACCGTTCAACCTAAGCAGCAGAATAATATACTCTGTGCAACTGTTAAAAAACAGGATGGATCAGAATTTGCTGTAGCAGGGCCGCTCACGGCATCTGCCATTTGTTAAGACTTGCCCCTGCACCTTTCATCTCAAAAGTGTTTTGCCCACAAAGTTGCTAAAATTGTGAGCTGATAATGGCGCAGCGAGGGAAACAGGGTGTCTGGGACCCGAGCGAACATGGAAGCCAACAGGATAACTCCTTCCCAATGAGATTTAAGCACTGGGAAATGAGCACAGAAAGGACTGAGAAGGAGGGTGAATTAAAGGGGGTGAGTTTCGTCGAATCAGGTATTTGACGTTTTTAAAATCTCCCCCAAAAATTCGAAACCTGAAAGAATGGGAGTCCACATTAGTAAACGTTAATTTGCCCTGCCAAAGAGGTGAATAATGAATAATTATCACAGTGTTAACAGGGTAATTACTAGTCTTACATATTTGCGGCAGGTTCAGTTTGTATCTACCATGTAAATATAGCAACTTCATGACAGTCAATGCATATCAATGGTAAGGGAGTCAGCAAGATGTCGTGATCGTGAAGCTAGCCACAGAGCAGCGTACCTTGGACAGCAACCTTTGGATATTTGCATTTTACCGCGCATCTGCTCCTCGACTGAAGTTGCTGTACCATTAGCCTTGCCGTTATTTTGACAGCATATTCAGGTCCTTTATTGTCTGATTCACCATGAACAACGTCAGAAGCAACTACGGTTGAAAGCGTGCTGTATAATAGTATTTACACATTCATGTAAAATTCATTCATCTGCAATTTTACATAAAACGGTAACTCATTTAAATGTGTTAATGCCCCATTAAAATAGCAGAGGGAATTTCACGGAAAAGCAAACTACAAACCCCCACTGCCCCCTGTTCATGCCAAAGGCAATTCACGCTTGGAATTTGTAAGATGAGATTTTTCTTTTAACAGTCAGTGTGTGTAAATCTAACTTTATTTAGCGACCTGCTAACAAAATCAAGAGAACATAACATTGACATGAAAGTTCTGATGATATAATTTTTTATCTGGGTTATTAATTACAGAGTAAAATGGACATACTCCCATTATCTGCTTTCATCCTAATGTTCTTGACACATCTTCCTTTAGGCACTTTAACGCTGACACTTATTTAGTTCGGATACTGTGAGCTGTCTTCCAGCATTTAACCTGCGAAATCTGGCTCCTTAACCAGAGCGATAGAATCGTAGATCCATGGAAACTGCATTTACAATTCTGCTGTTGTGATAAGGGCGCTGGATTTCGTAGTGCGGATGGGAGAAGCCAGCTCACAGATGCTGGTTCCTGGAATCTGTATTAACAAGCACTAATGTAAAAGCTTTTTTGTTGTTTTCATAGTATATGTGTGTCTATCCCTTGCACTCCTTAACTGAAGAAACATGAGCTGCAACTTTAAACAATCTGGATCTCTTACATATAAATTTCTGCATTAGAAAATCGTTACCGGCTCTTAAAGCTTTTCCTCAATTACACTTTTATAACTTCTTGTTCTCCAATAAATAAACCGCAGAGCAGACACGATTTCAGATAAACAAGGCCACAATTTTATTGACAATTTCTACACAGTAAAAATATTGAATTGCAACATTTGACAGATTGACTTTTCTACCCTCAAGGTAAACCTGGTATATTTACACTAAATGTTTTTTGCTTTGTCCCATGACATTTTTTGATATTGTCATTTTACTCAAGGCACAGTGTTAGCATTAGACATTTATTCCACACCAGTGCATCTTGTGAGGTTGGACTAGGTACTGTGGGGAGGACGAAAACCCCCTCATTTTACCCAGAGGAAAAGGGCTGTGGGATCTGTCTGTGTTGCAATGTGAAATTGAAACCGAGACGGTTTGACCTTGGCAGAGCAGTGATTGGACGGGGGAGGACACCGGAGGGCCAATGGTGGGACAGAGTCAGCCCGAAGCATGGGGCTTTCAAGCCAATGGGAGAGCACTTGCTCGAAAACTGTGGGATTGACTCATCGCCATTATTGGGCTATTGTCTTCCCCATGTTTACACTATGGAAGGAAATTATGCAGACCTTCAGAAAACTAGAGAACCCAAAACAAACCAAGGGCCTACACAATGGCTACAGGAGGCCAACCCAATCAACACCTACTCAAACCTTGAGTAGGGGTTAGAAAAACTGAATTGGAGGAAAATTATGCAGACCTTCAGAAACTAGGGAACCCAAAACAACTCAAGGGCCTACACAATGGCTACAGGAGGCCAACACAATCAACACCTACTCAAATCTTGAGTAGGTTAACATCAGTGGAAAAAACCCTCAATAATCTAAAGCTGCTGCATTTTTCAAAATCACAAAGCCCACCAATGGGAAGAATCGATTTCAGCAGGAGAGGCAGACTGGATAATCTGGCTATAAAAAAACGGGTTTCTGACGCATTGTGTGTGGTTCCCTGCTCTCGTAATCCAACAACCAGCAAGCCACTCGACACTGAAGGAAATCCAGTGTCCGAAGACACTGAAGATCGAAGAAACAAACCACCAGACTGCAGAAGGCACAGTAGTGAGTATAACCTCAGGTCCCCGGAACTCCCAACTCAGTTAGGCCAGGAAAGATGGGAGGTTGGGCATTGTACTGCTAAACTTGTGTAAAGATTTTCGTTGTGTCCGTTTAGTGGGATTTAGGGGGATTGTTTTGTTGGTGTATTGCTGTTTGTTGAGATACACCTTGTCAAATAAATTGGAAGCCTAAGTTCCTCTTGGAATCACCTTGTCTCAGTTATATTGTATTACATCTCCTGATCGTGAGTCTTATGTCAGAACAGTGTAAGGGAAGCTAGAAGTGCCTCGAAAATGCTCAACTGTGTGTCACAGGCTAGGGAAGAAGGGGTTAGGAGTGTTTGACACTCACAGGTGCATCACAGGCTAGGCATAAGCTGTGGGGACGCACGAGTCTCAAAAACCCCCTTCATAAGTGGTGGACACAGTCTCTCCAGGCGTGCTCTTGCAGCACTCAGGGTACCTCACAGGCCAGGCATAAGCTGTGAGGGCAGAAGCCCAGAGAGAGACACCAAAGGCACAGCAACACTCCCCGAGAACCCCTTACAGAACTTACAGTACCAACCGTCACCATGAGTACGTATGTAAGGAGTGCCAACAAAGATCCATGCATACATGCCTTTTGCCTCTGGAGTTATCTTAAATTATGGCTGCTATGGTTTGATGAGACACTGGGATTTTTAGTGAGGTTAGAATTTCACATTTATTCTTCGCTGATCCATAAGAACATAAGAATTTTCCTGCCCGCTCCCCATAAGCTTTGACTCCCCTATAGTTCAAAAATCTCTCTATATCCACCTTAAGTAGTGGGGAAAATGTTGGAATCAATCTTTAAGGATGAAATAGCAGCGCATTTGGAAAGCAGTGATGGGATTGGTCCAAGTCAGCATATATTTATGAAAGGGAAATCATGCTTGACAAATCTTCTGGAATTCTTTGTGGATGTAACTAGTAGAGTGGACAAGGGAGAACCAGTGGATGTGGTGTATTTGGACTTTCAAAGGCTTTTGACAAGGTCCCACACAAGAGATTGGTGTGCAAAATCAAAACACATGGTATTGGGGGTAATGCACTGACGTGGATAGAGAACTGGTTGGCAGACAGGAAGCAGAGAATCAGGATAATCGGGTCCTTTTCAGAATGGCGGACAGTGACTAGTGGAGTGCTGCAGGGCTCAGTGCTGGGACCCAGCTCTTTACAATATATATTAATGATTTGGATGATGGAATTGAGTGTAATATCTCCAAGTTTGCAGATGACACTAAGCTGGGTGGCGGTGTGAGCTGTGAGGAGGACGCTAAAAGCCTAGTTTAGGCGAGTGGGCAAATACATGGCAGATGCAGTATAATGTGGATAAATGTGAGGTTATTCACTTTGGGGGCAAAAACACGAAGGCAGAATATTATCTGAATGGCGGCATTAGGAAAAGGGTAGGTGCAACGACACCTGGGTGTCATGATTCATCAGTCACTGAAAGTGGGCATGCAGGTACAGCAGGCGGCGAAGAAAGCAACTGGTATGTTGGCCTTCATAGCTAGGGGATTTGAATACAGGAGCAGCGAAGTCTTACTGCAGTTGTACAGGGCCTTAGTGAGGCCTCACCTGGAATATTGTGTTCAGTTTTGGTCTCCTAGTCTGAGGAAGCACGTTCTTGCTATTGAGGGAGTGCAGCGAAGCTTCACCAGGCTGATTCCAGGGATGGCTGGACTGTCATATGAGGAGAGACTGGATCAACTGGGCCTTTATACACTGGAGTTTAGAAGGATGAGAGGGGATCTCATAGATAAGTATAACATTCAGACGGGACTGGACAGGTTAGATGCGGGAAGAATGTTCCCGATGTTGGGGAAGTCCAGAACCAGGGGGCATAGTCTTAGGATAAGGGGTAGGCCATTTAGGACTGAGATGAGGAGAAATTTCTTCACTCAGATAGTTGCTAACCCATGGAATTCCCTGCCGCAGAGAGTTGTTGATGCCAGTTCATTGGATATGTTCAAGAAGGAGTTAGATATGGCCCTTACGGCTCAGGAGATCAAGGGGTATGGAGAAAAAGCAGGAAAGGGGTACTGAGGGAATGATCAGCCATAATCTTATTGAATGGCGGTGCAGGCTCGAAGGGCTGAATGGCCTACTCCTGCACCTATTTTCTATGTTTCTAAATATATTCAAGGACCCAGCCTCCAAAACTCTCTGGGGTAGAGAATTCCAAAGATTCTTGACCCTCTGAGAGAAGACATTGCTTCTCATCTCCATTTTAAATGCGTGAACCCTTATTCTGAAACTATGCCCCCTTAGTTTTAGATTCCCCCACGAGGGGAAACATCCTCTCTGCATCTACCGTGGCCAGCCCCCTCAGAATCTTATGTGGTTCAATAAGATTACCTCTCATTCTTCAAAACTCCGATGAGTATGTGCCCAAGCTGCTCAACCTTTCTTCGTCAGACAACCTCTTCATCTCAGGAATCAACTGAGTCAACTTTCTGTGAACTGCCTCCAATGCAAGTATATCCTTCCTTAAATAAGGACACCAAAATTGTACGCAGTACTCTAGGTGTGGTCTCACCAACGCCCTGTGCAGTTTTAGCAAGACTTCTCTACTTTTATACTCCATCTCCTTTGCAATAAAGGCCAACATTCCATTTGCCTTCCTAATTGCTTGCTGTACCTGCATGCTAACTCTTTGTGTTTCATGTACAAGGACCACCAGATCTCTCTGTACTGCAGCATTCTGTAGTTTCTCTCTATTTAAATAATTATTTGTTTTTTTATTGTACCAAAGTGGATAACCTAACATTTTCCCACATTATACTCCACCTATTAAAATTGTTGTCCACTCACTTAACATATCTATATCCTTTTGCAGATTATTTGTGTCCTCCTCACAACTTGCTTTCCCACCTATCTTTGTGTCATCAGTAAATTTGGCTAAGTACACTCGGTCCCTTCATCCAAATCATTAATATAGATTGTAAACTGTTGCGGCCCCAGCACTGATCCCTGTGGCACAACACTAGTAACAGTTTGCCAACCTGAAAATGATCCATTTATCTCGACTCTCTGTTTTCTGTTAGTAAGCCAATCCTCTATCTATGCTAATCTATTACCCCCAACCCCATGAGCTCTTATCTTGTGCAGTAACCTTTTATGTGGCACCTTATCGAATGCCTTCTGGAAATCTAAATACACGACATTTACTGATTCCTCTTTATCCACCCTGCTCGTTACATCCTCATAAAGCTCTAGCAAATTTTTCAAACACAATTTCCCTTTCATAAAACCATGCTGACTCTGCTTGACTGCACTATGATTTTCTAAATGTCCTGCTACTACTTCCTTAATGATGGACTCTAGCATTTTCCCAAAGAGAGATGTTAGGCTAACTGATTTCTGTCTTCCTCCTTTCTTGAACAGGGGCATTAAGTTTACGTTTTTTCAATCCGCTGGAACCTCTCCACAATCCAAGGAATGTTGGTAGATTACAACCAATGCATCCACTATCTCTGTAGCCACTTCTTTTAAGATCCTCAGGTCCAGCAGACTTGTCGATCTTAGTCCCACTAGTTTACCTAGTACTTTTTCTCAAGTCATAGTGATTGTTTTAAGTTCCTCCCTACCTATGGCCCCTTGATTATCTATTATTATTGGCATGCTTTTCGTGTCTTCTACCTTGAAGACCGATACAAAATATTTGTTCAAAGTCTCTGCCATTTCCCTGTTTTGTTATTAATTCCCCAGTCTCATCCTCCAACGGACCAATGTTTACTTTGCTACTCTCTTCCCTGTTATACACCTGTAAAAGCTCTTACTGTCTTTTTATATTTCTTGCTAGTTTACTCTCAATTTATCTTCTCCCTCTTTATTACTTTTTTAGTCCTTTGCTGGTTTCAAAAACATTCCCAATCCTTTGGCCTACCATTAACCTTCGCAACATTGTATGCCTTTGTTTTCAATTTGATACCACCCTTAACTTCCTAGGTTGGCTATGGATTGTTCATTCTTCTCTTAGAGTCTTTGTTTCTCACTGGAACATATCTTTGCTGAAAGTTATGACATATATTCTTAAATGTCTGCCACAGCTTATCTACCGTCTTACCCTTTAATTTATTTTCCCAGTGCACTTTAGTCAACTCTTTCTTCATACTTCTGTAATTGCCTTTATTTAAGTTTGGGACACTCACCCTCAAGCTGAGTTTGAAATTCTCACATGCTATGATCACTCTTCCCAAGAGGAACCTTTACTATAAGATAATTAATTAATCCTTTCTCATTACACATTACCAGATCTAAAATAGCCTGCTCCCTCTTTGGTTCCACAATGTATTGTTCTAAGAAACCATCCCAAATACACTCTATGAACTCATTCTCAAGACTAGCTTTGCCAATTTTGTTTGTCCAATCTACATGAAGATTAAAATCGTCCATGATTATTGCAGTACCTTTCTTACAAGCCCCCATTATTTCTTGATTTATACTCTGTCCTACAGTGTAGCTACTGTTAGGGGGCCTATAGACTACTCCCACCAGTGACTTATTTCCCTTATTATTTCTTATTTCCTCCCAAACTGCTTCCACATCTAGATCTTCTGAGCCAATATCATTTCTCACTACTGCACTGATCTCATCCTTTACGAACAGAGCTACCCCACCTCCTTTTCTTTCTGTCTATCCCTCCAAAATGTCAAATACCCCTGAATATTCAGTTCCCAACCTTGGGCATCTTGCAACCACGTCTCTGTAATGGCTTTCAGATCATACCCATTTATTTCAATTTGTGCTGTCAACCCATCTATCTTGTTCCAAATGCTGCGTGTGTTTAGATAAAGAGCTTTATAATTTGTCTTTTTACCATTTTTCCCTGCTCTGACTCTACTTTCTGGTGCATTCTTATGTTTGTATGCTCTGTCACTTCCTGTTACACTCTGGTTATCAATACTCCTATCGCTACCCTGCACTATTGCCTTCTACTTTCTCTCTGACTTTTTAAATTTCCCTCACCTGAACACCCCCACCCCACTATTTCGTTTAAAGTCCTATTCATAGCCCTAGTTATTCTATTCGCCAGGACACTGGTCCCAGCAGAGTTCAAATGAGGTCCATCCAAATGCAACAGCTCTCTCTTTCCCCAGTACTGGTGCCATTGCCCCATAAATTGATACCTATTTCTCCCACACCAATTTTTGAGCCACGCGTTCATCTCTCTGATCTTATTTACCCTGTGCCAATTTGCTCATGGCTAAGGTAGTAATCCAGAGATTATTACCTTTGTGATCTGCTTTTTAATTTAGTTCTTAGCTGCACATACTCCCTCAGCAGAACCTCGTTCTTTGTCCTACCTATGTCATTAGTACCTACGTGGACCAAGACAACTGGATCTTTCACCTTCTATTCCAAGTTCCTCTCCAACCCAGAGGAGATGTCCTTAATCCAGGCAGCACAGCCTTTGGGACTCATGCTCTTGGCTGCAGAGAACAGTACCTATCCCCTTAACTATACTGTCCCTGACCGCGACTAAATTTCTTTTTACTCCCCCAACTTGAATGGCCCCCTGTACCACAGTGTGGTGGTTAGTTTTCTCATACTCCCTGCAGTCCCACCTTTCGTCCACACAGGCTACAAATACCTCGTACCTGTTGGACAAGTACAAGGGTTGAGGCTCCTCCACTACTACCTTCTGGATCCCCATACCTGCCTCACTCGTAGACACACCCTCCTGTCCCTTACTACGGACCAAATTGAAGTATTTAACCTAAGGGTTGTGATTGCCTCCTGGAACAAAGTGTCCAGATAACGCTCCCCCTCCCTGATGTATCACAGTATCCAAAGCTCTGACTCCAGCTCATGAACACTGAGTCGAAATTCCTCGAGCTGCCAACACTTACTGCAGATGTGGTCGCCACTTGGTGTTCACCAGCTCCCACATGCTACAGCTGCAACACTTCACCTGCCCTGCGATCTCTATTGTATTTTATTTAACTAATTATATTTTCAATTTTTGAAATATCAATTATAAATGTATAGTTTTTAATCTGTAATCATGGATCTTAATTTAAACCAATGCCTGAGTTTAGAAATAAAGGAGAGAAATACTCACCAACCAATCACTTACCTGCTTTCCTGTGATGTCACAGTTGGATTGTTTTCCCCCCCTCACAGGTCCGTTCACTCTGCTCCCAGCTATCTCCTTTTTATGTCACCTCTGCTCTGCTCAATCTCTCGCCTCTGGTCTTGGGCGCTGCTTTTTAAGTTCCCCGCTGCTCCCGCTCTCGCCGTTGATCTCTCTAGAAAAGAGAAGGCTGAAAGATGACCTGATGGAGATCATCAAAATTATGAAAGCATTTGATAGATTAGACACAGAGAAGATGTTTCCACTTTTGCGCCAGACCAAAATTAGGGCCATAAAACAAATCTCATTAGAGATGGCTCTGGGGAACCAGCAAGCCTCTGGTTCCTGTGCAAATGGGCATTTATGTGTGAGCCCATACAATGAATGTCTCGCCTAATAACTCCACCCCCCGCTAGGGGAACTGGGTGGGTTCAGGTTAGATGCCCGTTTTGCACTCTGCCAGATTTTATGCTTCCTTGAACTCAACAGAGTGTAAAATCGGGCAGGAGTATAAAGCAGTAGAAGGAAGATAATGAGGATGATGAGGAGAAGAATGTCTCATCAATCATTTTATGATATTTTTCAAGAATATCTATAGCATGACTCTCTGGAACAAGCAATCAAACAAGGCAGCACAGCACCCAGGCACAGAATTTCACAGACACAGTCCTCCAAGCCCAAGGCACTGACGACTGGTTTTCCATACCAGCAAGCCTTCCAGGAATGTCACTCATGCCAGCTGGAGGAATGTGGCACTGATACAGTGTGCCAACTCTCTCACCCCCTGGCCAGCCAACCAGAACCGCAAAAAATTCAACAACCTCACCAGGACAGGCAAAGTAACACACCAGGGACTCCTCCTTTCTTCCTTAACCAACCTGAAGAGTATCCACTCTTCACTTTCTTAAAGCAACACGTACAACTAATTCTTTGCAATGTACTCCAGTTATGAGAAACTCTAACTTGGGATCTTGCAGTATGGCTACCCAGCTCCCCTAACAGCAATTATTTAACATGCACAACCCTAAAACCCTTCCTCCACTTTAACAGGCTGTTATCCCCACATCTCTGACTTCAGCTCTCCCATGCCACTTGCCACATGCTCCTAACTATCCTTTCCCTCAATTACTCTATCTTCTTGCATGAGAAATTAGTAGACAATGCATACTACCAGGAAAGACTGATGAGGCTGGAGATTTTTTCCTCTAGAAAAGAGAAGGCTGAAAGATGGCCTGATAGAAATCATTGAAATTATGAAAGGGTTTGTTAGGTTAGACACAGAGAAGATGTTTCCAATTGTGGGGCAGACCAAAACTAGGGCCATAAATATAAGGTAGTAACTAATAAATCCAATAGGCAATTCGGGAGAAAATTATTTTCCCCAAGAGTGGTTAGGATGTGGATCTTGCTACCAAATGGAGTCGTTAAAGTCAATGGTATTGATGCATTTTTTAAAAAGATAGATAAACACAAGGGGATAAAAGAAGAGGATATGCTTATAGTGTTAGATGAAGTAGGGTGGGAGGAGGCTTGTGTGGAGCATAAACACTGGCATGGACCAGTTGGGCCGAATCGCCGGTTTCTGTGCTGTACATTCTATATAATCTACGTAATCTATATAGCAGGCTATTGGATGGGGTATCCCCATCTTTAAACCCTTCACACCCCATGACGAGAAGGTCATGGAACTCGTGGGAACGCCGCTTCAATACCTTGGTCTTTGTGTACAGTATGAGCATACCCACGATATTGGCTCTCAGGTTGCACCAAGGGTTTGCAATAAAATAAGCGAAAGAATGATACATATACACACCCAAGGGAACCATGGTGTTAGGAAAGGGTAGGTTAACTGATGTACACTTTGAACTTCATTGTATTCAAAGAGAATGTGCACTGACATTGTGCTTTGTTTTTTATGGAGATTGGAATCAGAGAGGAAAGGGTGCATTTATTTGGTCATGACTTATTCACTCAGGTGATGATTATTTAAAGGCTCATGTAGTGACAAAGAGGGCTGATGTGTTGTCATGTTGTGGGGTGGGTAATAGATTGAGGGAATGCCCCTTTATTTGGAGAAAGAGGTAAGGCTGTGATGTCAAAGGCAGACGTTGTTACACCGAAGAGGAAACTTCAGTGATGAGATGTGTTCTAAAGCCCAAACAGTCATCACTGAGGAGTGCACTTAGTACAGATCATTGTGATCACCTCTTCCATGTTGATTTTTTTCTCCAAAAGAGCAAGTGCCTCCTTAATAGAAACGTCTTGATTCCCCGAGACTCAAAAAATCTATCTATCTCAGCCTTGAGTATACTCAACGACTGAGCATCAGATGCCCTCTGGGCCAGGGAATTCCAAAGATTCACAACCCTCAAAGTGAAGAAATTCCTCCTCATCTCTCTCTTAAATGGCCTACCCTTATCTTGAGACTGTGCCCCCCCGTTCTAGACACACCAGCCAGGGGAAATAACCTCTCAGCATCTACCTTTCAGAAACTTGCATGTTCCAATGAGATCACCTCTCATTCTTCTAATCTCCAGAGAATATAGGCCCATTCTACACAATCTCTTATCGTACAAAGATGGGAGGAAAAGCAATATGTGAGAAGGACACAAAAAATCTGCAAAAGGACATAGACAGGCGAAGTGAGTGGGCAAAAATTTGGCAGATGGAGTATAATGTTGGAGAATGTGAGGTCATGCACTTTGACAGAAAAAAATCAAAGAGCAAGTTATTATTTAAATGGAGAAAGATTGCCAAGTGCTGCAGTACAGCATGACCTGGGGGTACTTGTGCATGAAACACAAAAGGTTAGTATGCAGGTACAGCAAGTGATGAGGAAGGCCAATAGAATCTTGGCCTTTATTGCAAAGGGGATGGATTATAAAAGCAGGGAAGTATTGCTGCAGCCATACAGGGTATTGGTGAGGTGACATCTGGAATACTGTGTGCAGTTTTGGTTTTCATATTTACGAAAGGATATACTTGCATTGGAGGCAGTTCAGAGAAGGTTCACTAGGTTGATTCCGGAGATGAGGGGGTTGACTTATGAGGAAAGGTTGGGCCTCTACTCATTGGAATTCAGAAGAATGAGAGGTGATCTTATCGAAACGTATAAGATTATGAGGGGGCTTGACAAGGTGGATGCAGAGAAGATGTTTCCACTGATGGGGAAGACTAGAACTAGAGAGGCCACCCATTTAAAACTGAGATGAGGAGAAATTTCTTCTCTCAGAGGGTTGTAAATCTGTGGAATTTGCTGCCTCAAAGAACTGTGGAAGCTGGGACGTTGAATAAATTTAAGACAGAAATAGACAGTTTCTTAAACGATAAGCGGAAAAGGGGTTATGGCGAGCAGGCAGGGAGGTGGAGCTGAGTCCATGATCAGACCAGCCATGATCTTATTAAATGGCGGAGCAGCTCAAGGGGCCACATAGCCTACTCCTGTTCCTATTTCTCATGTTCTTATGTTCTTAAAAGACAGCCCTCTCATCCTGGAATCAGTCTAGTGAACCTCAATTGTACTGCCTCCAAGGCAAGTACATTCTTCCTTAGATAAGGAGACCAAAACTGTGCACAGTACTCCAGGTATGATCTCACCAAGGCCCTGATTGTAGCAAGACTTTCTTACTCTTATAGCCCAACCCCCTTGCAATAAAGGATAACATGCCATTTGCCTTCCTTATTGCTTGCTGTACCTGCATGCTGGCTTTCTGTGTTTTTTGCACAAGGACACCCAAATCTCTCTGAACACCAACATTTAAAAGTTTCTCAGCATTTAAAAAATATTTTGTTTTTCTATTCTTCCTACCAAAATGAATAACCTCATATTTCCCTACATTATATTCCATCTGCCAACATACTGCCTGTTACGTTTTCAACACAACATCACAAACACACACAGGCTTTAAGATGGCTGATAACTTCAGGAATGCTTGTCAGGTGACCTGAACTGTTTATTGTTGTAAACAGCACTGGCTGCAGTGCCACAGTAGTCCACTGGGTGGAGCTATATATATATTACACTTCTCCATCCTTAATGAAGAAGTAATTATAACAAACAATCAACCTACATAACATGCATGATTATACATAACAAAGGATATCGACTTATTTTGCCATATTTACAAATCAAGCTGAACCACTTGTTTTCTGTTTCAAAGAGGATACCTTTACCCTTGAACAGAACCTTCCAAACATGGCATTGAATTTAAACTCAATCGAGGCTGATCCTGAGGAATGTTTTCCTCCAATGGATGCCCTTGATTTACATTTGAACTCTCTACAACTTCAGACTGTTTGTCTGCCTGACTCAGACTCAGACTTAAATTCTGACTTTCTCTTGGACTTATTTCAAGTACACTTGATGTAGGATATGCTACTGGTACTTTACTTGTATCAAAACTATCTGAGTCAGAAATAATCGAATCATTCCAATCTTCAACTCCTTCCATGTCTGTAGATAAAATATGATCAATGTGAACAAACCTAACCTGTCCATGATCAAACATCTTGACCAAGTATGTGCGAGGACCACATATCTTCACCACTCTTCCTGCTAACCACTTTAACCATTTATGGTGATGGTTCTTCACTCTCACCTTCTGATTTAATTTCACACTTCTTTCCTTTACTCTACCTCTATCATGATTCTCTTTCAGTCTTAATTGTTTCCTTTCTATGGACTGTGCCAAGTTTGGTTTTAACAACGAGAATCTGGTTCGTGGCTGTCATTTGAGAAACAACTCTGCTGGTGTTCTACCACTAGTTTTATGAGGAGTATTATGCAATGTAATTAGGAAATTAGCCAATTTGTGGTCCAATGGCAACTGTCATTTCTTTGGATTTGGATCCAACATCTGTTTGATGAGGGCACATTTTACAATTTGTTCTATGCGCTCTGCTGCATCATTTGAAGCAGGGGGGTACAGTGGAACCTTGGTATATTTCACACCATTTTTGCTCGTGAACTGTGCAAATTCTTTTGAACAAAATTGTGGTCCATTATCAGAAACAATTTCTTCTGGAAGGCCAAATGAAGAAAATAATCTTTGCAAAATGCCTAATGTTTTACTTGTAATTTTCCACATTGGAAACACCTCGACACATTTTGAATGGCTATCAATCACAATGAACAATTGTCCTTCTAGCTCAGCAAACTAGATATGTAACCTTTGCCACACCCTGGGAGGCCATTTCCATGGCTGTAATGGTACTGATGCTGGTTTCTTGATTACTGATTGACATGTCGTACACTGACTGATATACCTGTACCTTTATCTAGACCTGGTCACCATAAGTAACTGCATGCAAAACACTTGGTCAAGCACATTCCCAGGTGCTGGTCATGAAGATCTCCTAATAATTTGGACCTTTAAATTATTTGGTATAACCACTCTTTCACCCCACATGATACAATCTTTATCGACTGATAATTCATTCCTACGATGAAGAAGGGATGAATATCTTTGTCTGTTACCTGGTTTGGCCAGCCATTTGCGATGTAATCATACACCTTTGACATAACTGGGTCATGTTTGGTTGCTCTACCAATCTCTTCAGCTGTTACTGGCAGTTCATCAATGTATGAAAAATAGAACACTTTTTCCCGATCGGGTGTAACTTGTGATGGGGAAGGCAATCTAGACATAGCATCAGCATTGCTGTGATCAGCTGATCATCTGTATTCAATATCATATGTATATGCTGCCAAAATCAAAGCCCATCTCTGCATTCGGGCTGCAGCTAATGTTGGAACTGGGGACTTTGGATGGAGGATTGCAGTGAGGGGCTTATGGTCCATAACGATGGTAAACTTACGACCATACAAATATTTGTGAAACTTCTTGGCCCCAAAAATTAATGCCAAAGCTTCCCTTTCGATTTGCGCATAATTACGCTCATTGGCACTGAGTGGTATATTACACTTCCCACTCACTAAGTCTATCTATATCCCTTTGCAGATGCTTTTTGTTCTCCTCACAGCTTACTGTCCCACCTAGCTTTGTAACATCAGCAAACTTGGATACATTACACTCAGTCCCTTCATCTAGGTCATTAATATAGATTGTAAATAACTGAGGCATAGCACTGATAGAAACATAGAAACATAGATATCTACAGCTCAGAAGGAGGCCATTTCAGCCCATCATGACTGTGCCAGCCGACAAAGAGCCACACGGCACTCGGTCAACAGCCCTGAAGGTTACATATAAACCTATGAACAATGAACAATGGTGGAAAGCTAATGAGCTTCCAGCACAACCAGTCCACCCCACACAACTGCGAAACCCCCTGCACCAAAGCATTCTACACTCCACCCCAACTGGAGCCATGTGATCTCCTGGGAGAGGCAAAAAAACAGATCAAAACCCAGGTCAATTGGGGAAAAATAATCTGGGAAAATTCCTCTCCGACCCATCCAGGCGATCAAAACTAGTCCAGGAGATCACCCTGGCCATATTCGTTTAGCTGCTGTACTTACCATCGTATCTGCACCAGTCAAAAAGAGGTTATCCAGTCTAATCCCAATTACAAGCCTGAGGTCCGTAAGCCTGCAGATTTCAAGTGCCCATCCAAGCACCTTTTAAATGTGGTGAGGGTTTCTGCATCCACCACCCATCCAGGCAATGGGTTTCAGACCCCCATAACTCTGCGTGAAGAAACCGCCCCTCAAATCCTCTCTGAACCTTAGATCAACCAGCGTAAAACTATGCCCCCTCATAATTGACCCCTCCACCAAGGGAAGTAGGCCCTTGCTATCCACTTATATCCAGGCCCCTCAAAATTTTGTACACCTCAATGAGGTCTCCTCTCAGCCTCCTCTGTTCCAATGAGAACAAATCCAGCCTATCCAATCTGTCCTCATAGCTAAGAATCTCCATTCCAGGCAGCATCCTAGTAAATCTCCTCTGCACCCTCTCTACTGCAATCACGTCCTTCTTATAATACGGCGACCAGAACTGCACGCAGTACTCCTATTGTGGCCTAACCAGAGTATTATACAATTTAAGCTTAGCTTCCCTGTTCTTGTATTTTATTATTCTATGCATCGGCCAATAAAGGCAAGCATTCTGTATGCCTTCTTAACCACCTTATCCACCTGGCCTGCTACTTTCAGGGATCTGTGGACAAGCACTCCAAGGTCCCTTTGTGCATCTACACTTTTAAGTGGCCTACCACTTACTGTGTATACCCTTTCCTTATTAGCCCTCCCAAAGTACATTAACTCACACTTCTCCGAGTTCAATTCCATTTGCTCTGCCCACCTGACCAGTAGATTGATATTCTCCTGCAGTCCATGACTTTCCTCTTCATTATCAACCACACAGCCAATGTTAGTGCCATCTTCAAACTTCTTAATCATACTCCCTAAATTCAAATCTAGATCATTGACATATACCACCAAAAGCAAGGGACCCAGTACTGACCCCATTGGAAACAGCCTTCCAGTCACAAAAACATCCATCAATTATTACACTTTGCTGGCTACCTCTAAGCCAATTTTGGATCCAACTTGCCACTTTGCCCTGGATCCTATGGGCTTTAACCTTCGTGACCAGTCTACCATGTGGGACGCTATCAAAAGCTTTGCTAAAGTCCATATACATTACATCGCATGAACTATGCTCATCGACCCTCCTGGTTACTTCCTCATAAAATTCTATCAGGTTAATCAAACACAATCTTCCCTGAACAAATCCATGCTCACTGTCCCTAATTAATCCTTACCTTTCCAAAAGTAGATTTATCCTGTCTTTCAGGATTTTTTCCAATAATTTCCCCACCGCTGAGGTTAGGTTGACAGGCCTGTAATTACTCGGCATTTCTCCCTTTTTAAACAAGGGGACCACATTAGCAGTCCTCCAGTCCTCTGGCACCATGCCCAAATCCAAAGATGACTGGAAAATGATGGTCAAGGCCTCTGCTATTTCCTCTTTTACTTTGCTCAATAGACTGGGATGCTTTTCATCCGGGCCTGAGGACTTATCTACTTTCAAAGCTTCTAAACCCCTTAATACCTCCTCTTTCACTATGCTTATTTAATCCAGAATTTCACACTCCTCCATGATAGCAGAATCTGCATTGGCCCTTTCCTTTGTGAAAACAGATGCAAAGTATTCATTAAGAACCATACTAACATCTTCCGCCTCCACACAAAGGTTACCCTCATGGTCTCTAATAGGCCCTACCCTTTCTTTAGTATCCTCTTACTCTTAAAATATTTATAGAACATTTTGGGTTTTCCTTAATTTACTAGACAAGAATTTTTTCATGCTCTCTTTTAGCATACCTCATATCCTTTTTAATGTTATCTCTTAACTTTCTATATTCCTCCAAAGATTCTACAGTATTTAGCCGTCGGTATATGATGTAAAAACATAGAAACATAGAAAATAGGTGCAGGAGTAGGCCATTCGGCCCTTCAAGCCTGCACCACCATTCAATAAGATCATGGCTGATCATTCCCTCAGTACCCCTTTCCTGCTTTCTCTCCATACCCCTTGATCCCCTTAGCTGTAAGGGCCATATCTAACTTCCTCTTGAATATATCCAATGAACTGGCATCAACAACTCTCTGCGGCAGGGAATTCCACAGGTTAATAACTCTCTGAGTGAAGAAGTTTCTCCTCATCTCAGTCTTAAATGGCCTACCCCTTATCCTAAGACTGTGTCCCCTGGTTCTGGACTTCCCCAATATCGGGAACATTCTACCCGCATCTAACCTGACCCGTCCCATCAGAATCTTATATGTTTCTATGAGATCCCCTCTCATCCTTCTAAACTCCAATGTATAAAGGCCCAGTTGATCCAGTCTCTCCTCATATGTCAGTCCTGCCATCCCGGGAATCAGTCTGGTGAACCTTCGCTGCACTCCTTCAATAGCAAGAACATCCTTCCTCAGATTAGGAGAACAAAACTGAACACAATATTCCAGGTGAGGACTCACCAAGGTCCTGTACAACTGCAATAAGATCTCCAAGCTCCTATACTCAAATCCCCTAGCTATGAAGACCAACATACCATTTGCCTTCTTCACCGCCTGCTGTACCTGCATGCCAACTTTCAAAGCCTGTTGAGCCATGACACCCAGGTCTCGTTGAACCTCCCCTTTTCCTAATCTGGCGCCATTCAGATAATATTCTGCCTTCGTGTTTTTGCCCCCAAAGTAGATAACCTCACATTTATCCACATTATACTGCATCTGCCATGCATTGGCCCACTCACCTAACCTGTCCAAGTCACCCTTAAGCCTTTCAGTGTCCCCCTCACAGCTCACACCGCCACCCAGTTTAGTGTCGTCTGCAAACTTGGAGATATTACATTCGATTCCTTTATCCAAATCATTGATGTATATTGTAAAGAGCTGGGGTCCCAGCACTGAGCCCTGCGGCACTCCACTAATCACTGCCTGCCATTCTGAAAGGACCCGTTTATCCCGACTCTCTGCTTCCTGTCTGCCAACCAGTTCTCTATCCACTTCAGTATATTACCCCCAATACCATGTGCTTTGATTTTGCACACCAATCTCTTGTGTGGGACCTTGTCAAAAGCCTTTTGAAAGTCCAAATGCACCACATCCACTGGTTCTCCCTTGGCCACTCTACTCGCTACATCCTCAAAAAATTCCAGAAGATTTGTCAAGCATGATTTCCCTTTCATAAATCCATGCTGACTTGGACCGATCCTGTCGCTGCTTTCCAAATGCGCTGCTATTTCATCTTTAATAATTGATTCCAACATTTTCCCCATTACTGATGTCAGGCTAACCAGTCTATTATTACCCGCTTTCTCCCTCCCTTTTTAAAAAAGTGGTGTTCCATTAGCTACCCTCCAGTCCATAGGGACTGATCCAGAATCGATAGACTGTTGGAAAATCATCACCAATGCATCCACTATTTCTCGGGCCACTTCCTTAAGTACTCTGGGATGCAGACTATCAGGCCCCAGGCATTTATCGACCTTCAATCCCATCAATTTCCCAAACACAGTTTCCCGCCTAATAAGGATATCCTTCAGTTTCTTCTTCTCACTATTCCCTCGGTCCCCTAGTACTTCCGGAAGGTTATTTGTGTCTTCCTTTGTGAAGACAGAACCAAAGTATTTGTTCAATTGGTCTGCCATTTCTTTGTTCCCCATTATTAATTGACCTGAATCCAACTGCAAGGGACCTACGTTTGTCTTCACTAATCTTTTTCTCTTCACATTTCTATAGAAGCTTTTGCAGTCAGTTTTTATGTTCCCGGCAAGTATCTTCTCGTACGTTATTTTCCCCCTCCTAATTAAAACCTTTGTCCTCCTCTGCTGAATTCTAAATTTCTCCCAGTCCTCAGGATTGTTGCTTTTTCTGGCTAATTTATATGCCTCTTCCTTGGATTGAACACTATCCTTAATTTCTCTTGTTTGCCATGGTTAAGCCACCTTCCCCGTTTTATTTTTACTCCAGACAGGGATGTACAATTGCTGAAGTTCATCCATGTAATGTATAAATGTTTGCCATTGCCTATCCACCGTCAACCCTTTAAGTATTATTTGCCAGTCTATTCTGGCCAATTCACGCCTCAAACTATCAAAGTTATCTTTCCTTAATTTCAGGACCTTAGTTTCTGAATTAACTGTGTCACTCTCCATCTTAGTAAAGAATTCTACCATGTTATGGTCACTCTTCCCCAAGGGTCCTCACACATCAAGATTGCTAATTTGTCATTTCTCATTACACAACACCGAGTCTAGGATGGCCAACTCCCTAGTTGGTTCCTCGACATATTGCTCCCGAAAACCATCCCTAATGCACTCCAGGAAATCCTCCTCCACCGCATTGCTACCAGTTTGGTTAGCCCAATCAATATGTAGATTAAAGTCACCCATGATAACTGCTGTACCTTTATTGCATGCATCCCTAATTTCTTGTTTGATGCTGTCCCCAACCTTCGTACTACTGTTTGGTGGTCTGTACACAACTCCCACTACAGTTTTCTGCCCTTTGGTATTCCATAGCTCCACCCATACTGATTCCACATCATCCAAGCCAATGTCCTTTCTTACTATTGCATTAATTTCCTCTTTAACCAGCAATGCCACCCCGCCTCCTTTTCCTTTCTGTCTATCCTTGCTAAATGTTGAATACCCCTGGATGTTGAGTTCCCAGCCTTGGTCACCCTGAAGCCATGTCTCTGTGATGCCAATTACATCATACCAGTTAACTGCTATCTGCGCAGTTAATTCTTCCACCTTATTCCGAATACTCCTCGCATTGAGGCACAGTGCCTTCAGGTTTGTCTTTCTAACACACCTTGCCCCTTTAGAACTTTGGTGTAAAGTGTCCCTTTTTGCTTTTTGCCTTGGGTTTCTCTGCCCTCCACTTTTACTTTTCTTCTTTCTATCATTTGCTTCTGTCTCCATTCTACTTCCCTCTGTCTCCCTACATAGGTTCCCATCCCCCTTCCATAAGCTTTCTTTTTTTTCTTTATTTTCTCCTGTAAGTCCCTCGACATCCAGGGGGCTCTAGAATTGTTATTCCTACCTTTTTTCTTTAAGGACACCTGAGCGTTCCGGACCTCCTCCTTGAATGCCTCCCACTGTTCTGACACTGATTTACCCACAAGTAGCTGTTTCCAGTCCACTGTGGCAAAATCACTCCTCAACTTAGCAAAGTTAGCTTTTACCCAATTCGGAACTTTTATTCCTGGTCTATCCTTGTCCTTATCCATAACTAACGAATCTGACTGAATTATGGTCATTGGCACCCAAGTGGTCTCCCACTAATACCCCTCCCACCTGCCCAGCTTCATTCCCCAAAACTAAATCTAAGACCGCCCCCTCTCGTGGACTTACTGCATAATGACTATAAAAGTTCTCTTGAATGCATTTCAAGAATTCCGCAGCCTCTATACCCTTCACACTATATTTGTCCCAATTAATATTTGGATAGTTAAAATCCCCTCCACTTACTACCCTATGGTTTTTGGACTTCACAGCAATTTACTACATATTTACTCCTCAATTTCCCTTCCACTGTTTGGGGTTCTATAATACACGCCCAGCAATGTGAATGTCCCTTTTTTATTTTTCAATTCAACCCATATTGCCTCATTTGATGATCCCTCTAACATATCATCCATCCTCACTGCTGTAATAGTTTATTTAATCAACCCCCCACCCCCTCCTTTTTTACCCCCCTCTCTGTCTTGCCTAAAAGTCCTGCAACCAGGAATATTGATCTGCCAAACCTGTCTCTCTTTCAGCCATGTCTCTGTAATGGCTATAATGTCATACTCCCAAGTGTCTAGCTGTGCTCTTAGCTCATCCGCCTTATTCGTTATACTCCTTACATTAAATTATATACCATTCTGCACAGGAAGACCTCCTTGATTACTACTTACTAACCCTTGTTTCCTCTGTCTTACAGATTTGCTTTCTAAATTCTTGCTATTCAATTTCAGCTTTACTTCCTTTCCTATTGAATTTGTTCTCAGGTTCCCATCCACCTGCCAAGCTAGTTTAAACTCTCCCCAACAGCACGAGCAAAATTCTCCGCGAGGATATTGGTTCCGGCGCTGTTGAGGTGCAACTTGTTCGGTTTGTACAGGTTCCATCTCCCCTAGAAGCAGTCCCAATGCCTCAGGAATTTAAAGCCTTCCCTCTGACACCAACTCGACAGCCACATGTTCATCCTCTCTATCCTTCTATTCTTGTGCTCATTCACATGTGGCACCGGTAGTAACCCAGAGATTACTACCTTTGAGGTCCTATCCTTTAATTTTCTTCCTAATTTCCTAAATTCTGCCTGTAGGATGTCATCCTTCTTTCTACCTATGTCATTGGTCCGGATATGGATCACAACCTTTAGCTGTTTACCTTCTCTCCCCAGAATACCCTGCATCCACTCTGTGACAGCCTTGACCTTTGATCTTTGTGGTAACCCACTAGTTACAGCCTGCCAACCTGAAAAAGCCACTTTTATCTCTACTCTCTGTTTTCTGTCCATTAACCAATCCTCTATCCATACTAATACAGTACCTCCAATTCTATGAGTCCTTATCTTGTGTAATAACCTTTTATGAGGCACCTTATCGAATGCCTTTTGGAAATCCAAATGTACTACATCCACTGGTTCTCTTTTATCTACCCTGCTCGTTATATCCTCAAAAAATTCGAATAAATTTGTCAAACATGATTTCTCTTTCATAAAACCATGTTGACTCTACTTAATCATGTTATGATTTTCTAAGTACCCTGATACCACATCCTTAACAATGGATTCCAGCATTTTCCCGATGACTGATGTCAGGCTAACTGGCCTATATTTCACTGTTCTCCCTCTCCCTCCTTTCTTGAATAGCAGTGTTACATTTGCTGCCTTCCAATCCGCTGGGACTGTTCTAGAATCTAGGGAATTTTGAAAGATCAAAACCAATGCATCCACTATCTCTGCAGCCATCTCTTTTAGAACCCTAGGATGTAGGTCATTAGGTCCAGGGGACTTGTCGGCTTTAATCCCATTAGTTTCTCTAGTACTTTTTCTCTACTTATATTAATTACATTAAATTTCTCACCCTCACTAAACTATTGGTTCCCCATCATTTTAGGTATGCTTTTTACATCTTCTACTGTGAAGACAGATGCAAAATATTTGTTTAACGATTCTGCCATTTCCTTATTCCCCACAATAATTTATTCTGTCATAGTCTCTAAGGGAGCAATGTTTACTTTAGCTACTCTCTTCCATTTTAAATACTTGAAGAAGCTCTCCAATCTGTTTTTTTATTTCTTGCTAGTTTTCTCTCATAGTCTATTTTTCCCCTCTTTATCATTTTTTTGGTTTCTCTTCCCAATCCTCAGGCTTACTGCTATTCTTCACAACTTTATAAACTTGTTCTTTCAATCTAGCTTGTTCTTTCAACAGCATGCTATGATTATTCATGACTCACAGCACTGTAAAGACCCGGTGACCTTTAAGACATAGTTGGTTCTCTCCATGATCAATCTAGTAGAGGCATTGTAGTGCTCCTCTGCTGCTGTTTGGGGCACACTTACTGAGTTCATTATCCATGGGAGCAAATGGCAAGCATTGTTTCCTCGAAGCCATCCAATTTTCTTCACTGAAAAGATCAGAGAGGGCAGAATTTCAAAGAATGAAGGCAAGTTATCACACGGAACCTATACATTAAAGCAGTGGAGTAATGATGAGGTGGTTGAGAGGGTTTTCTGTGGAAAGCAAATACAAAGCAATGTGGGTGTCATCAACTGGTCCCTGGACCTTAGTGAAGCCAGCATCCTCATTAACCTGGATGATCATGTCTCGCTGCTGCCTTGCTGTGATGCAAAAGGCGATGAATTTGTCAGGAACCAGCTAGAGGGCTGGCCATCCTAGACTGGGTGATGTGTAATGAGAAAGGACTAATTAACAATCTTGTTGTGCGAGGCCCTTTGGGGAAGAGTGACCATAATAGGGTAGAATTCTTTATTAAGAAAGAGAATGACACTGTTAATTCAGAGACTAGGGTCCTGAACTTGGGGAAAGGTAACTTCGGTGATATGAGACGTGAATTGGCTAGAATAGACTGGCGAGTGATACGTAAAGGGTTGACGGTGGATAGGCAATGCCAAACATTTAAAGATCACATGGATGAACTTCAACAATTGTACATCCCTGTCTGGAGTAAAAATAAAACGGGGAAGGTGGCTCAACCATGGCTAACAAGGGAAATTAAGGATAGTGTTAAATCCAAGGAAGAGGCATATAAATTGGCTAGAAAAAGCAGCAAATCTGAGGACTGGGAAAAATTTTGAATTCAGCAGAGGAGGACAAAGGGTTTAATTAGGAGAGGGGAATAGAGTATGAGAGGAAGCTTGCTGGGATCATAAAGAACTAACTGCAAAAGCTTCTATAAATATGTGAAGAGATAAAGATTGGTGAAAACAAACGTAGGTCCCTTGCAGTCAGATTCTGGTGAATTTATAATGGGGAACAAAGAAATGGCGGACCAGTTAAACAAATACTTTGGTTCTGTTTTTACGAAGGAATACACAAATAACCTTCCGGAAATACTAGGGGACCGAGGATCTAATGAGAAGGAGGAACTGAAGGATATCCTTATAAAGCGGGAAATTGTGTTCGGGAAATTGATGGGATTAAAGGCCGATAAATCCCTTTGCATCCCAGAGTATTTAAGGAAGTGACCATAGAAATAGTGGATGCATTGGTGATCATTTTCCAACAGTCTATCGACTCTGGATCAGTTCCCATGGACTGGCGGGTAGCTAATGTAACACCACTGTTTAAAAAAGGAGGGAGAGAGAAAATGGGTAATTATAGACCGGTTAGCCTGACATCAGTAATGGGGAAAATGTTGGAATCAATTATTAAAGATGAAATAACAGCGCATTTAGAAAGCAGTGACAGGATCGGTCCAAGTCAGCATGGATTTATGAAAGGGAAATCATGCTTGACAAATCTTCTGGAATTTTTTGAGGATGTAACTAGTCGAGTCGATAAGGGAGAACCAATGGATGTGGTGTATTTGGACTTTCAAAAGACTTTTGACAAGGTCCCACACAAGAGATTGTTGTGTAAAATCAATGGTATTGGGGGTAATGCACTGATGTGGATAGAGAACTGGTTGGCAGACAGGAAGCAGAGTCGGGATAAACGGGTCCTTTTCAGAATGGCAGGCAATGACTAGTGGAGTGCCGCAGGGCTCAGTGCTGGGGCAGCTCTTTACAATATACATCAATGATTTGGATGAAGGAATTGAGTGTAATATCTCCAAGTTTGCAGATGACACTAAACTGGGTGGCGGTGTGAGCTGTGAGGAGGACACTGAAAGGTTAAAGGGTGACTTGGACAGGTTAGGTGAGTGGGCCAATGCATGGCAGATGCAGTATAATGTGGATAAATATGAGGTTATCCACTTTGGGGGCAAAAACACGAAAGCAGAATATTATCTGAATGGCAGCAGATTAGGAAAGGGGGAGGTGCAACGAGATCTGGGTGTCATGGTTCATCAGTCATTGAAAGTTGGCATGCAGGTACAGCAGGCGGTGAAGAAGGCAAATGGTATATTGGCCTTCATAGCTAGGGGATTTGAATATAGGAGCAGGGAGCTCTTACTGCAGTTGTACAGGACATTGGTGAGGCCTCACCTGGAATATTGTGTTCAGTTTTGGTCTCCTAATCTGAGGAAGGACGTTCTTGCTATTGAAGGAGTGCAGCGAAGGTTCACCATACTGATTCCCGGGATGGCGGGATTGACATATGAGGAGAGACTGGATCAACTGGGCCTTCATACACTGGAGTTTAGAAGGATGACAGGTGATCTCATAGAAACTTATAAGATTGGATAGGTTAGATGCGGGAAGAATGTTCCCGATGATGGGGAAGTACAGAACCAGGGGACACAGTCTTAGGATAAGGAGTAGGTCATTTAGAACAGAGATGAGGAGAAACTTCTTCACTTAGCGAGTTGTTAACCTGTGGAATACCTTACTGCAGAGAGTTGTTGAAGCCAGTTCATTGGATATATTCAAGAGGGAGTTAGATATGGCCCTTATGGCTAAGGGGATCAAGGGGTATGGAGAGAAAGCAGGAAAGGGATACTGAGGGAATGATCAGCCATGATCTTATTGAATGGTGGTGCAAGCTCGAAGGACCGAATGGCCTACTCCTGCACCTATTTTCTATGTTTCTATGTTTCTATGTCAGCTCTCCTATAAAGTGTGAAAGTGACCTGACAAATGCTTGTTTATGCTGCAACATTGTTGATATTGTAGAGATCGCCTGTGGCTGCCTGAAATAAGGCAGTGGGCGGTGCAGGCTCGAAGGGCCGAATGGCCTACTCCTGCACCTATTTTCTATGTTTCTATGTTTTCTATGTAGTTGTCAACTTCATAGCCGCAGAGAGATCATTCCCAAGTTTGCTGATGATATAAAGCTCGGTGGGAATGGGTTTTAAGACCCTGATGACTGTTAGCCCAAAAGTTTGACACCGTACAAGTGTGCTTAAATTCAATTCAAACGTTTATGTAAAAATGTCAAAAATATACAACAATTTAAAAACTTTGTAAAACTTATAACTATAAAATAACTGTATCAACTTTAACAACTTTAATAACAACTTTAACAAAACTTTTACAACTTGAATAAACTTTTACAAATCACACTTCAATTATTCAATGAACAAGTGCAACAAAAGATCCTTTACTCTCCTCGACCACTTCCTCAACCCTGTCCTCGACTGTGTGCTACACCACCCTAGGGACTATTCCCCCCTTTCTTACTCCTGCCCTCTCTTTCCCACTGCCCCTGAGCCCGGACCTCCCTGTGGTGGTACCAAGCCGACGTGCAGCACCCTACCCTGAGTGCTGTTGTTGTCGTTGGGGGTGAGACATTGCAGGCGCAATAAATGGGGCCTCAGGAGAAGCTCGTGATGTGGAAGACGCAGCTTCAGGGCTGGAAGATGATGTCAGCTCCCCACCCTCAGGTGCTGTTGACCTGACTACGCTGGCACGGGGGGAGTTCCACACCATATCCCGATCCTGTCAATTGTCGCATGGCTTTGACGGCATCGGCGGTCTGCTCCATCGCGGCGATCATACGCGACATATCCTCCGACTACCGCTCTGATAGAGCCAGGATGTTTGCGGCTATCATAGTCATGGCCTTGAGCAGCTCTCGACCTATGTCGAAGCTGGGGTGTGACAGACGCAGCATGTCCTGGTACACGCCTACAGCAACCGACCTTTTCTGCACCAATCTCCGTCACTGCAGCAAAGACACTGCAAGCACCCCACTTGGTCCCGCAGAATCAGAGGAGCCATGTGGGTATCCCCTGAATACAAACTCCGTGGTGGAGGATGTTCCAGCTGGCCCACATGTTGCTGGTGTATCCTCCTCTGACTCCACCCCCACCTCCTCCTCCAATGGATCCAGGATCAGCGGCTCTTCCTCTTCCTCTTCCTCTTCCACATCTCTGCCAGTGGTGAAGTCGGGAGAGGGCTGGGTGACATCAGAGGTGGAGGCAGTGGCTCTGTCACCTGGTCTCTCTGTGTCGATGTGGTCTGAATCGTCTGAGTCTGGAAGTACAAAACAACATTTAAAAATGCTTGACACTAGGGGAGAGGTCAGGGTTACATGAGTACATAGTACAGTGTCATATCGTAGTCTTACTTAAATGTCCACCACTGCAGTACTGCATTACATATCGCAGATAGACAATACATATATGCATTGCGTTACATGCCCCAACATTGCAGGAGCTCACGAGGCCAACATTACAGTGCAATAAACTTACATTACATTACATCAGGCCAACATTACAGTTACAGTTACATTACATGATATGACAGGACCGCAACACAGACCAAGGATTGTATTGAACTAACCATCCTGTGTGGGTGGGTCAGCTCCAATGCCGGTGGTGGCACGGTTGCTATCCCCGACCAGCGACAGGGCACGGATCCCGATTTCAGTCAAAGGCTCTTGGGTTGTGGGTCCTTCCCCCCCATACCCCGCTGATCGCTGCTATTGCAGATGTCTTCTTCTGCAGAAAGTAAAGTAAATGAAAGTAAAAATCTTCAATCCATTTAACATTGCACACACACAGGGGCACACACATACACATACACACACACACACACACACACACACATACACACACACACAAAACAAACACTGCGTTGATCCTCTTGTCATTGCCTGAAAGCACAAATACATCACCATAACCTTAAAAGAAATAAAATAATCCGCGTGACACTGAACCTACATTTACATGGCACATGGCACATGGGGGGTGCATAAATAAAATCATTACTTACTCTTGCGACCCTCACCAGGTTGTTTCACATCTTATGGCACCTTTCCCCGGTGTGTACCATGATACTTGTGGAGGGCACAGCCTCCCCGATCTCGTCCCATATCCTGTTGTACTCCTTTGGGAGGGGCTTTCCACAACCACCCTTTGTTAAGTCGGAATATCTCTCCGTGATATTCTCAAGAAGGGCAGGTAACTCCGCCTCGTCGAAGGCGGGCGCCCTCAAACTCCCGTCCTTTTTGATGTTCCTGCACATGGATTTTTTTTTTTAACATTTCCATAATATTTCTGTTGATTTGATTTTTGCTTTGTAAAATATGTCTTATTCTTCAAACTGTAGAATTATTAGTTGTCAGGAATATTTTTAAACTCTGCAATGTGTTTTTAAAGTAACTGCCCATTGACTAGCTTTCTGCTCCTTCTCACTCTCTCTCCCTCCTCTACAACTCATTGCACATGTGCAGGTGACCCATGACCCCCGAAATCGCGGGTAAAATGCTTCTGTTAAAAAAAAATCGAGCATGCGCAGTTCAGTTCTGCACCGTCCAGCGAAGAGAAAGTTGATCGACTACAAGATTACATACCGCCCGCTGCAGACCACTGACATACTGCCGACATAACGCCGAAAAAAAATCGACCAATTTTGTCCTCTTCAGTCTCAGCGAGATGCTGGCGGTTTGAAATGACACTCTGTCGGCATACCGCCGAGAAATGGGCGGATCTTATGCATTGACCAATTTCGGGCCCCTGGAATATTGTGTACAGTTTTGGTCTCCTTACCTAAGGAAGGATATACCTGCCATTGAGTGAGTGCAACAAAGTTTTACCAGACTGATTCTTGGGATGGGGGGATTGTCCTATGAGGAGAGATTGAGTAGACTAGGCCTATATTCTCTAGCGTTTAGAAGAATGAGAGGTGATCTCATTGAAACATACAAAATTCTTACAGGGCTTGAAGAGTAGATGTAGGGAGGATGTTTCCTTTGGCTGAGCAGTCTCGAACCAGGGTCACAGTCTCAGAATAAGGGGTCGGCCATTTAGGACTGAGATGAACAGAAACTTCTTCCGAGGGTGGTGAATCTCTGGAATTCTCTACCCCTCGAGGGCTGTGGCGACTCAGTCTTTGAGTATATTCAAAATAGAGATCAATAGATGTTTGGATATTAAGGGAATCAAGAGATATGGTGATAGTGCAGGAAAGTGGTGTTGAGGTCGAAGATCAGCCATGATCTCATTGAATGGCAGAGCAGGCTCATGGGACCTAATGGCCTGCTCCTGCTCCTAATTTTTATGTTTTTATTGCAGGTAGATGAATGTGGTTGCATGGTTTCATACCGTAGGTGACAGAGCTGCCCTAAAGCTTTTTAGGTGAAGCACACTCTTATCTACAACTTCTCAGTAAAGTCCTCACATGACCTGTGCTGCCTGTGTATTCTGTGGGGGGCTGATGCATCTTCCTGAAATGCTGCCTGACATTCATTTGCCTCATCCTGCGCTGCTTTTCCTCCGCCTCCATGATAATGGCATACAGTTATGTCATAGCGAAAGCCATGTCAGCTTTTCAGAATCCCTCACTATGGGTAGTGGAGTGAGTGGGAGGCGGGGGGAGTGGTGAGGAACCACAAATCTGACAGTAGTCTGACCCCGTCAAAAGTACTGAAAAGCAAGTCCTTAATGGCAAAACATATCACTGCAAAAAAGTGTTTCTTAGCTGCAGAAATCAGTCAAACTCTCCAGAACTTTCAGCCCCAGAAGCTAGTCACTTCCACCTGCATCAAATGATCCTGGCAGCAGCCACATCATTTAATTCTCAGTCTACGTTATCCTGGGGGGAAATTTGAACTGCGAGCTGGTTATACATCTCACCTGATTTTAATTTCCATTGGAGTCACTTGAAAGGAAAATCAGGCATGGTGTATAATAGGTGGTCAATTTGATATTACCCAATTAACACTAATGTTAATCTCCCCATGCCCCCCAGTGAGCTGTGAGTGTCAAAGCAGTAAACTGGGAACTGCAGTGCCACTACACCTCACAAGTTGCTGATACAAACAGGTTTTGGTGTTCTAATTTGGACACCTCTGACATGAAGAATCTAATAACTGAACTTGACAGTAGTTTTCTAGATCTTCACATACAAGTTCTCTTGTGACCCAAGGAGGTGGTAGCTCACTCAAGTAATAAGATACTTCTAATCCAGTCTGGATTGAAATGGAAAACTTATTCCCAAGATATATATTGCATTTGATCTATGCATTAAATATTGGCAAGTCAAATGCCACATAGCTGGATAAATATTATGTGGCTTTACTAATTTTATTTATTGAACTTGCACACTTTGAACTCAAACTGTACAAAAACTGAAGCATTTATTTCAAGATCTGACAGCAACACCTTAGTTCTTTTTTAGTGCTTATGCATTTTTTATGTGAGATGGACCATAAATGAGCTTGGTAAAGTCTGAGCTCCCCAATGTATTGGAGAGCCTTCAAAGCTCACTGTCAGTATTATGAGATGATCTCATCTGTTGCATATGTTTTTTCATGTGATAGGAGCTGCAACCTCATACGGGTGATTAGACATTAGCCGGAGATCTGAGTCTGGGCCAGTTGATGCAGGCTGTTTCAGCTATGATTTAAAAGCTGCAGTGATGAGTTTGTTAGTTCTGAAGCATTCTGAATTGTGCAGTCTTCTGATTCAACATGTGGCACTCACAATATTTCCTCTTTGTGTCAGAAACCTTTCAAAATAATAAACCCATGTTCGAAAGTAAAACATTTTTTTAACGATTCCAACTGTATTTGTATTGCACCTTGAACTACTAAAACATCCCAAGGAATGTCGCACATGGGAGAGATGGACCAATCTGCACAGGAGCTCTGAATCTGGGCAGAAATGCTTATGTTATCAACAAATCATTTCAGGAAGTTGTTAACCCTTATCCTGCTGAATCTGGGGATTAATTTCTTCTGAGGTTCGCCAGCTCTGCTGCCATAAATTCAGTGGGAGACTGGAGGAAATCCCATTTACATGTAAATGGGCTCCTCTTCTGAAGTGAGAGAAGCCCTATGAAAATTCACCCCATCTATAAGTTTATCACAACAATTACCTCTATTTACAAAAATCACCTCTATTCAGCACCTGTCAGAATGTTCCAAAGATCTTTGCAACTGATGGATTAGCTTGGAAGTGAGTCACAGTTGCTATGTCAGAATGTGATGCACAATTTGTGCAAGGAAAGCTTTCACAAACAGCAAATGAATGACCAAATAATCTAATTTTTCATTGTCTTGTTGGTTGAGGGAGAATGTTGTTTCAGAGACCAAGAGAGTTCCCTGCTCAACTTCAAAAAATAACATAGGATCTTGCATGTCCACCTGCGTGGGCAGACGGGACTTCTCTTTAACGTCTCATCTGAAAGATAGTTTCATAGAAACATAGAAGACAAAGAAAATAGGAGCAGTAGTAGACCATTCGGCCCTTCGAGTCTGCATCAACATTCAATATGATCGTGGCTGATCCTCTATCTCAACACCATATTCCCGCTTTTTCCCCATAGCCCTTGATGCCTTTTGTTTTTTGTTTGATGCCAGATTTTTTCTCCCTAAATTGGCCTGGATTTTTATCTGTTTTTTGCCTCTCCCAGGAGATCACATGGCTCCGGTTGGGGTGGAGTGTAGAATGTTTCTGTATAGGGGGGGCCCCGTTGTGTGAGGCGGACTGGTTGGGCTGGGTGCTCTTTGCCTTTCCGTCATTGTTCATAGGTTTATATGTAATCTTTAGGGCTGCTGACCAAGGGCCGTGTGGCTCTTTGTCGGTCTGCATGGACACGATGGGCCAAAATGGCCTCCTTCTGCGCTGTAAATTTCTATGTTTTTATGTTTCTAGAAATCTATCCATCTCCCTCTTAAATATATTCAGTGAGTTGGCCTCCACAACCTTCTGTGGTAGAGAATTCCACAGGTTCACCACCCTTTGAGTGAAAGAATTTCTCCTCATCTCGGTCCTAAATTTTCTACCCCGTATCCGGTGACCCCTTGTATTGTACCGGATTGGCAGCCTAGATTATGCGCTCAAGGTCATCATGGATCTTGAAACCACAAACATATGAGTCAGATGCAAGAATACTAGCACTGAGATAAACTGGCAGTAAGTGTCTTGCACACCACTATCAACCATAAGATAATCAAGCATGAGGCTTTTAGCATCTGAAATGCTCTGCGCTCAATTTTATGACCAAAGATTTTTGGAGCTCCACATAACCAGTTTGCACGAGCCTCCTAATTTCTGAGTCTGTGGCACCTTATTGAATAACTTCTGGAAAACCAAATGCACCACATCCACTTGTTCCCCCTTATCCATCCTGCCTGTTACATCCTCAAAGAACTGCAGCAAATTTGTTAAACATGATTTCCCTTTCATAAAACCATGCTGACTCTGCTTGCTTGAATTATGCTTTTTCAAATATCCTGCTACTGCTTCCTTAATAATGGATTCCAGCATTTTCTCACGACAGATGTTAGGCTAACTGATCTATAGTTTCCTGTTTTCTGTTTGCTTCCTTTTTTAAATGAGGCGTTACATTTGTGGTTTTCCAATCCGCTGGATGTCCCCAGAATCCAGGGAATTTTAAACATAGAAACATAGAAAATAGGTGCAGGAGCAGGCCATTCAGCCCTTCTAGCCTGCACCGCCATTCAATGAGTTCATGGCTGAACATGAAACTTCAGTACCCACTTCCTGCTTTCACGCCATACCCCTTGATCCCCCGAGTAGTAAGGACTTCATCTAACTCCCTTTTGAATATATTTAGTGAATTGGCCTCAACTACTTCCTGTGGTAGAGAATTCCACAGGTTCACCACTCTCTGGGTGAAGAAGTTTCTCCTTATCTCGGTCCTAAATGGCTTACCCCTTATCCTTAGACTGTGACCCCTGGTTCTGGACTTCCCCAACATTGGGAACATTCTTCCTGCATCCAACCTGTCCAAACCCGTCAGAATTTTAAACGTTTCTATGAGGTCCCCTCTCACTCTTCTGAACTCCAGTGAATACAAGCCCAGTTGATCCAGTCTTTCTTGATAGGTCAGTCCCACCATCCCGGGAATCAGTCTGGTGAATCTTCGCTGCACTCCCTCAATAGCAAGAATGTTCTTCCTCAAGTTAGGAGACCAAAACTGTACACAATACTCCAGGTGTGGCCTCACCAAGGCCCTGTACAACTGTAGCAACACCTCCCTGCCCCTGTACTCAAATCCCCTCGCTATGAAGGCCAACATGCCATTTGCTTTCTTAACCGCCTGCTGTACCTGCATGCCAACCTTCAATGACTGATGTACCATGACACCCAGGTCTCGTTGCACCTTCCCTTTTCCTAATCTGTCACCATTCAGATAATAGTCTGTCTCTCTGTTTTTACCACCAAAGTGGATAACCTCACATTTATCCACATTATACTTCATCTGCCACGCATTTGCCCACTCACCTAACCTATCCAAGTCACTCTGTAGCCTCATAGCATCCTCCTCGCAGCTCACACTGCCACCCAACTTAGTGTCATCCGCAAATTTGGAGATACTACATTTAATCCCCTCGTCTAAATCATTAATGTACAATGTAAACAGCTGGGGCCCCAGCACAGAACCCTGCGGTACCCCACTAGTCACTGCCTGCCATTCCAAAAAGTACCCATTTACTCCTACTCTTTGCTTCCTGTCTGACAACCAGTTCTCAATCCACGTCAGCACACTACCCCCAATCCCATGTGCTTTAACTTTGCACATTAATCTCCTGTGTGGGACCTTATCGAAAGCCTTCTGAAAGTCCAAATATACCACATCAACTGGTACTCCTTTGTCCACTTTATTGGAAACATCCTCAAAAAATTCCAGAAGATTTGTCAAGCATGATCTCCCTTTCACAAATCCATGCTGACTTGGACCTATCATGTCACCATTTTCCAAATGCGCTGCTATGACATCCTTAATAATTGATTCCATCATTTTACCCACTACTGAGGTCAGGCTGACCGGTCTATAATTCCCTGCTTTCTCTCTCCCTCCTTTTTTAAAAAGTGGGGTTACATTGGCTACCCTCCACTCGATAGGAACTGATCCAGAGTCAATAGAATGTTGGAAAATGACTGACAATGCATCCGCTATTTCCAAGACCACCTCCTTAAGTACTCTGGGATGCAGTCCATCAGGCCCTGGGGATTTATCGGCCTTCCATCCCATCAATTTCCCCAACACAATTTCCCGACTAATAAAGATTTCCCTCAGTTCCTCCTCCTTAATAGACCCTCTGACCATTTTTATATCCGGAAGGTTGTTTGTGTCCTCCTTAGTGAATACTGAACCAAAGTACTTATTCAATTGGTCTGCCATTTCTTTGTTCCCCGTTATGACTTCCCCTGATTCTGACTGCAGGGGACCTACGTTTGTCTTTACTAACCTTTTTCTCTTTCCATACCTATAGAAACTTTTGCAATCCGCCTTAATGTTCCCTGCAAGCTTCTTCTCGTACTCCATTTTCCCTGCCCTAATCAAACCCTTTGTCCTCCTCTGCTGAGTTCTAAATTTCTCCCAGTCCCCAGGTTCGCTGCTATTTCTGGCCAATTTATATGCCATTTCCTTGGCTTTAATACTATCCCTGATTTCCCTTGATAGCCACGGTTGAGCCACCTTCCCATTTTTATTTTTACGCCAGACAGGAATGTACAATTGTTGTAATTCATCCATGCGGTCTCTAAATGTCTGCCATTGCCCATCCACAGTCAACCCCTTAAGTATCATTAGCCAATCTATCTTAGCCAATTCATGCCTCATACCTTCAAAGTTACCCTTCTTTAAGTTCTGGACCATGGTCTCTGAATTAACTGTTTCATTCTCCATCCTAATGCAGAATTCCACCATATTATGGTCACTCTTCCCCAAGGGGCCTCGCACAATGAGATTGCTAATTAATCCTCTCTCATTACACAACACCCAGTCTAAGATGGCGTCCCCCCTAGTTGGTTCCTCGACATATTGGTCTAGAAAACCATCCCTTATGCATTCCAGGAAATCCTCCTCCACCGTATTGCTTCCAGTTTGGCTAGCCCAATCTATGTGCATATTAAAGTCACCCTTTATAACTGCTGCACCTTTATTGCATGCACTCCTAATTTCCTGTTTGATGCCCTCCCCAACATCACTACTACTGTTTGGAGGTCTGTACACAACTCCCACTAACGATTTTTGCCCTTTAGTGTTCTGCAGCTCTACCCATATAGATTCCACATCATCCAAGCTAATGTCTTTCCTAACTATTGCATTAATCTCCTCTTTAACCAGTAATGCTACCCCACCTCCTTTTCCTTTTATTCTATCCTTCCTGAATGTTGAATACCCCTGGATGTTGAGTTCCCAGCCCTGATCATCCTAGAGCCACGTCTCCGTAATCCCAATCACATCATATTTGTTAACATCTATTTGCACAGTTAATTCATCCACCTTATTGCGGATACTCCTTGCATTAAGACACAAAGCCTTCAGGCTTGCTTTTTTAACACCATTTGTCCTTCGAGAATTTTGCTGTACAGTGGCCCTTTTTGTTCTTTGCCTTGGGTTTCTCTGCCCTCCACTTTTCCTCATCTCCTTTCTGTCTTTTGCTTTTGCCTCATTTTTGTCTCCCTCTGTCTCCCTGTATAGGTTCCCATCCCCCTGCAATATTAGTTTAACTCCTCCCCAACAGCACTAGCAAACACTCCCCCTAGGACATTGGTTCCGGACCTGCCCAGGTGCAGACCGTCCGGTTTGTACTGGTCCCACCTCCCCCAGAACCGGTTCCAATGCCCCAAGAATTTGAATCCCTCCCTGCTGCACCACTGCTCAAGCCATGTATTCATCTGCGCTATCCTGCGATTCCTACTCTGACTAGCACGTGGCACTGGTAGCAATCCCGAGATTACTACTTTTGAGGTCCTACTTTTTAATTTAGCTCCTAGCTCCTTAAATTCTTTTCATAGGACCTCATCCCTTTTTTTACCTATGTCGTTGGTACCAATGTGCACCACGACAACTGGCTGTTCTCCCTCCCATTTCAGAATGTCCTGCACCCGCTCCGAGACATCCTTGACCCTTGCACCAGGGAGGCAACATACCATCCTGGAGTCTCGGTTGCGTCCGCAGAAACGCCTATCTATTCCCCTCACCATCGAATCCCCTATCACTATCGCGCTCCCACTCTTTTTCCTGCCCTCCTTTGCAGCAGAGCCACCTACGGTGCCATGAACTTGGCTGCTGCTGCCCTCCCCTGATGAGTCATCCTCCCCAACAGTACTCAAAGCAGTGTATCTGTTTTGCAGGGGGATGACCACAGGGCACCCCTGCACTATCTTTCTTGCACTGCTCTTCCTGCTGGTCTTCCATTCCCTATCTGGCTGTGGACCCTTCTCCTGCGGTAAGACCAACTCACTACACGTGATACTCACGTCATTCTCAGCATCGTGGATGCTCCAGAGTGAATCCACCCTCAGCTCCAATTCCGCAACGCGGACCGTCAAGAGCTCGAGGCGGATACACTTCCCACACACGTAACGCCCAGGGACACCGGAAGTGTCCCCGAGTTCCCACATGGTACAGGAGGAGCATATCACATGGCCGAGCTCTCCTGCCATGTCTTAACCTTAGATACCCTTAAATTGGTAATAACAATGTTGCAGTTCACTTACTGATATAAAAAAGAAAAGAAAAGCTACTCACCAATCACCAGCCAATCACTTACCACATTGGCTGTGACGTCACTTTTTGATTACTTTCTACTTCTATTTTGCTTTCTCTCCCGCTGTAGCTGCACCGGTATGCTTTTGACAGGTCGCTCCCCTCTCACCAACTGCCGTTGGTTAATTACAACTAATGCATCCACTATCTCTTCAGCCACTTCTTTTAGGACTCTAGGATGCAAACCATCAGGTGCAGGGGAATTGTTCGCCTTTAGTTCCATTGTTTTACCGAGTACTACTTCTTTAGTGATAGTGATTATATTAAGTTTCTCCCTCCCGATAGCCCCTTGATTATCCACTATTGGGATATTTTTAGTATCTTCTACCGTGAAGACTGATACAATATATTTGTTCAAAGTCTCTGCCATTTCCGTGTTCCCCATTATTAATTCCCCAGTCTCATTCCCCAGTGAATTCATAATGGGGAACAAGGAAATGGCAGACCAATTGAACAAATACTTTGATTCTGTCTTAACTAAGGAAGACACAAATAACCTCCCAAAAATACTAGGGGACCGAGGGTCTAGCGAGAAGGGGGAACTGAGGGAAATCCTTACTAGTCAGAAAATGGTGTTAGGGAAATTGAAGGGACTGAAGGTTGATAAATCCCCAGGGCCTGATAGTCTGCATCCCAGAGTACTTAAAGAAGTGGCCCTAGAAATAGTAGATGCATTGGTGGTCATTTTCCAACATTCCATGGACGCTGGATCAGTATCTATGGACTGGAGGGTAGCTAATGTAACCCCACTTTTTAAAAAAGGAGGGAGAGAGAAAACAGGGAATTATAGACCAGTTAGCCTGACACCGGTGGTGGGGAAAATGTAATTGCAGCGCTTTAGGAAAGCAGTGATAGGATCGGTCCAAGTCAGCATGGATTTATGAAAAGGAAATCATGCTTGACAAATCTTCTAGAGATTTTTGAGGATGTAACTAGTAGAATGGATAAAGGAGAACCAGTAGATGTGGTGTATTTGGACTTTCAAAAGGCTTTTGACAAGGTCCCACACAAGGGATTAGTGTGCAAAATTAAGGCACAATGTATTGGGGGTAATGTTTTGACGTGGATAGAGAAATGGTTGGCAGACAAGAAGCAAAGAGTGGGAATAAACAGTTCCTTTTCAGAATGGCAGGCAGTGACTAGTGGGGTGCTGCAGGGTTCAGTGCTGGGACCGCAGCTATTTACAATGTACATTAATGATTTAGACAAAGGAATTGAATGTAATATCTCCAAGTTTGCAAATGACACTAAGCTGGTGGCAGTGCGAGCTGCGAGGAGGATTCTAAGAGGCTGCAGGGGGACTTGGACAGGTTCAGCTTGAAAGGGCAAATGCATGGCAGATGCAGTATAATGTGGATAAATGTGAGGTTATCCACTTTGGTGGCAAACACAGGAAGGCAGATTATTATCTGAATGGTGACAGATTAGTAAAAGGGGAGCTGCAATGAGACCTGCGTGTCATGGTACATCAGTCATTGAAGGTAGGCATGTAGGCACAGCAGGCTGTAAAGAAAGCAAATGGCATGCTGGCCTTCATAGCAACGGGATTTGAGTATAGAAGCAGGGAGGTCTTGCTGCAGTTGTACAGGGCCTTGGTGAGACCACACCTTGAGTATTGTGTGCAGTTTTGGTCTCCTAATCTGAGGAAGGACATTCTTGCTATTGAGGGAGTGCAGCGAAGGTTCACCAGACTGATTCCCGGGATGGCAGGACTGACATGTGAAGAAAGACTGGATCGGCTAGGCTAATACTCAGTGGAATTTAGAAGAATGAGAGGGGATCTCAAACATATAACATTCTGACGGGACTGGACAGGTTAGATGCAGGAAGAATATTCCCGATGTTGGGGAAGTCCAGAACCAGGGGTCACAGTCTAAGGATAATGGGTAAGCCATATAGGACCAAGATGAGGAGAAACATTTTCACCCAGAGAGTTGTGAACCTGTTGAATTCTCTGCCACAGAAAGTTGTTGAGTCCAGTTTGTTGGACATATTCAAAAGGGAGTTAGATGTGGCCCTTACAACTAAAGGGATCCGCGGGTATGGAGAGAAGGCTGTGGTGGGGTACTGAGGTTGACTGATCAGCCATGATCTAATTGAATGGTGGTGCAGGCTCGAAGGGCCAAATGGCCTGCTCCTGCACCTATTTTCTATGTTTCTATCCACTAGGGGACCAACATTTACTTTGGTCACTCTTTTCCTTTGAATATGCCTGTAGAAACTATTACTATCTGTTTTTATATTTCATGCTAGTTTACTTTCATAATCTATCTTCCCTCTCTTTATTATTTTTTTAGTTGTTCTTTCCCAATCCTCTGGCCTCCCACCAGTCTTGGCCACATTGTATGCCCAGTTACATGGATACTCTATAGAATCTGGGGTTGTTCTTCTTAGAGCAGAGAAGGTTGAGAGCAGATTTGATAGAGGTGTTCAAAATCATGAGGGGTCTGGGCAGAGTAGATAGAGAGAAACTGTTACTGTTGGCAGAAGGGCCAAGATCCAGAGGACATAGATTTAAGGTGATTGGCAAAAGAACCAAAGGCAACATAAGAAAAAACTTTTGTACACAGCGCGTGGTTAAAATCTGTAATGGATTACTTGAAAGGGTGGTGGAGGCAGACTCAATCACTGCTTTCAAAAGGGAGTTGGATAAGCACCTGAAAGAAAAAAAATCATGGCTACGGGGAAAGGGCGGGGAAGTGGGACTAGCTGAAGAACTCTTGCAGAGAGCCTGCACGGGCTCGACAGGCCAAATGGCCTTCTTCCATGCTGTAACCATTCTATGATTCTATCTAAATGAGGCCATAATGACCTTGCACCCAATTTTGCAGCCTAGGGCTACGTTCTACCAAAGTGCAGATCTTGCCCCTAAAACGTGTTGCACTGGGGTCTGGTTGAGTTCATTACCTCCAGAAGGACTCTTAAAGGGACAAGGTAAGTATTTTTCTTTGACACTTTCGGCTTCACTTAGCCAACACATCCACCACTTTTCTTGCAAAAGGAAGCACCAGGTTGGCAAGTCATATGGCGTCTGAAATTGTCCCACGCTTGTTTTGGGGTGGTCATTTCGGTAATGGACCGTTCCCCTGGCGTTCCCCCGGTGCTCGCTTATTAAACTGCTGCTGAAAGACTCTTATTTGTACAACTGTTCCTTGTTGTGCACTAGAAAGTTTCACCTCTGTATTGTCAAAGTCAGAGAAAGGGATTTGAGTGAAATTATGTGGGCAGCAATTTGGCTGTAAATGGAATCTAAATGCCAAAATAATTTGCATTCTGTAGTTCTAAAGAATGAATGGGAAGTCCTGTCTGAAGAAATAGCCAGACCTGGCAAGTAGGAAACTGACATGGACATGGGTTCACAGCGATATACCGCCCCGCTGTCAATCTTTTAGATTTTGACAGCAGACCTGCCTCCAAACCTGTCCTTTGAGCACCAGGCCAATGTTTCAGGTTGGTGACACTTCAGTGACCCCTTTTAATTACTTAAGCTATAGGTTCCATCCTGAGCCTCCACAGGATCTTCCTTGACTTTGAAAGGCAACAAAATGACATGAGACTAGATTTAATTTAGGCTTAAACTACCAAATACAATCATGAAATAGTAATAGAATAAGCAAATAATAGTAATAAGAAACTATTTTACAGCAGGATTAAACTTTGCTAACTCCCTGTATAATAGAAATAGTTTGCAACTCTTATTGCTTGATTTTTTTGCATAGTGGTTCATGAATCTTTTCTTGCCAACTATAGGCATTGTTTGGCATATCTAATTTTATTTACAGGTTCCAGTCAGAAGCCTCTCTTCAAAGACTGCTGCTCACGTGTGCTGATTTGAAGAGTTCCATCTCCAAATAGTAAATAGAGCTTTGTGAACTGAAATAACTGCTCAATTCAAAAGGAACAGCCAATCAAATAAAGTTTTTCACAAATCACACAAAATGCTTGTGTTTAAATTTAGTGATCTGGCCCTTCTCTTGGATATTTCTTTTTGGACAAATCAACAGATTATTGTAAAAAAAATCGAGCAAATTGAGCTGGAACATTCTTCTGTGAGTGAAGCTGTACTCTTGTAACCTCTTATATAAAATGACAGATCTAAAGAAGCAGATGCTAAGCTAAATATCAGTAAAAGTACTTACATATATTTTATTGGTTGGCACTTTATTTTTAAAATAAGAAACAATAATGTATACAGGTTATAATTTACTTCAACTACTGAAGCCTAAAAAGCCTAAACTCACCACTAATTGAAAAGTGGTTTAATAGGATTTACATGGATGTTAATATCTACAAGCAATGTTAATGGTGTGAACATCTTAATATTGTATTTACTGATATAGAGGGATGCAATGTGTTACACTGATATTTTACTGAAATAGAAAATGAATGTATGTATGAGAGGCTATACAATGATTTTCAATGTGTATTACAGTTCTTAATATGGAAATCTCTTGAGGAATGAATTAATATGCCTTATTTTAGACCTCTACCAGAATAGAGAACAATTATTTTGAAATGATAAAAGGATATTTCATAACATGTTTGTCAAAATTCTACAGATCTAGCCTCGAGGATCTACTGATGGTGCTTTCCTTGGCTTACAAATATTTATCTCTTAAATATTAGTCAACTAACAACATGAAAAGCATTCTTAGACACTGTGAACTCTGTACATGACAGCAGTGCATTAAAAGAAAATGACTGCAATTCTATCAATATTGTAAATGTGTGTGTGTATGTGTATGAGTGTGTGGCCACCACAGCAGGAAGACCCTCTCTTAAAAAGTTCTATTTTCATCTTTGCAGTTGAAGAATGCAAAGATCAGGAACCACAGGAATCGTACTGGTGGAAATACCCCAAGTAAGCTGCAATTGAGCCAGCTGGAGCAGAGGATCTCTGGTCTGATTAAAGCTCACCGGAGAAGATCCACCACCAATGTGGATGCTGGGCCCAGATCAACGAGACGGGGTAAGCCATGCAATTTGCACTGTGGGTTAGCTAAATACTGCATGGGCTAACTAGGCTTTAATGGATGTTTTCGATATGTTTTACAGCAGTTGCGCGTCAGGAAGAGGCAGAAGGTAATCCAGAAGGACAAGCAGAAGGACCAGCAGAAGTATCAGCAGAAGTAACACCCAATGGACATCTAGAAGAGAGTCCAGAATTGTTTCCTGATTTTGAGCAGGACGATTTGGATGAAGGTCTGCATGAAGATCCCCCACTGATCAGATGGTCATATTGGGCCTGCAGCCGGTGGAGCTCATGGATCAGGATGCGTGTCCCAGTGTGGTCCACGCACACATGTGAGAGGGATGCCCGATAGGGTCGAGGAGCAAGGCACAGGTGGGAGGCGGCGAAGGAGGGTGGAAAGGATAGCTGAACCACAAGTGCAGGTAGACATGGTACAGCTCATCGGGATGAATGGGGAGAGTATGCAGCTAACCAGGTCACTCCTGGACACCATGGGTGAGGTGAGGATAGAAATGTCAGGAGAAATAGCTCCAATGGAGGAGTAGGACCACCACTGGTGGGGCAGATTAGAGAGGGAATGGTGGATGCACTTGATGTACTGTAGGGAGAGCTGATGGGGAAATTGTCTGACATATGTGACGGAAATTTGCAGGTAGCTGCTGGAATAATGGAATACACCCAGGTTGTCATTCAACAACACCAATTGGTGGCATCAACTGCTGCCACTCAACTCATCCTCAGACCATCCTCAGGGACTCTGCCGCGGGGTGATCCACAGAAGACGAAGATGAAGCCGGTCCTTCCAGAAAGGTGTCAACTAGGTCTGCCCTGTCTAACCCTACCAATGAAAAATAAAAAAATATAACCTTGGGCTCACGGGGAGGCCGAGGAAGTCTGCTGCGTCAATAGACAGGGCTAAGGGTAGAGGCACCTGGATGGGCAAGAGGGGCACTACACGCCCGACACCTAAACATCCCGACACACAAACACCCCGGTCATTGAATAAGGGGGAGGAGAGACATTTGTATCTTGCTGTTACTTGTTTTGTTAATAGAAAAGTTTGATACAATAAAGTTTTGTTAATTGACAATGTTAAAGTTTGCAAGAAGTTTAAAGTTTGATACATGATCATTCAAAATTTTAAAGTTTGATACAAAATGTTTTATTAAAGTTAAGTACAAATGTACAAATGTTTAATAAACCTATTCTTTTAATTTAACAGAATCAGTGCATTATTTTGTGAATTTAACCAACACAAATCAACACAACATTATTAAAACTGCAAACAGCTGCAAACAATCAACATGATGCAACACTGTAATCAACCGAGCCGCCATTTAGCCTTCAGGCAGAAAAACATTCACAGATTAACCACTGACGCAAGCCTCTAAAGGTCCCTTGGTCGCCCCATCCTCCTCCGCCGTCGTCCTGCAGCTTGAGGTGGTTCCTCCTCCTGCTACTGGTCCATCTCCTCCTCCTCCTCCTTGTCAGCCTCCTCCTCCTCCTCGTTAGCCTTCTCCCGTCAGGAGGATATTCAGTGTCCAGTACCTGTCCCCTCATGATGGCTAAATTGGGCAGCATGCAGCACATGACAATGAACTGAGCGATATGGTGAGGGGAGTATTGCAGGTAGCCTCCAGACTGATCCAGGCATCGGAAACACTGCTTTAAAATGGCAATTGTCCTCTCTTTGATGCTCCATATTGTTCTGTGGGACATATTGTACTCTGCCTCAGTGCGGGGTTTGCGTAGGGGGTGGGTCATAAGCCAGGTGGCGAGCCCATAACCTTTGTCCCTGAGTGACCAGCTGTGCCCTTCTGGCAGCTCCTGAAACATCGCAGTGTAAGATTTCTAAATTTCTGGCATTAAATTTGACAGTAAGACATTTCTTTTAAAACAATTTATTAAAAAACACACACACATGCATGCACATCCACCTTAGTTACAACAGATACAATGAGGTTATAATAAAGAGTGATATACGTTACTTCCCTTTGGCTGGCTGGTTCAACACAAAACCCATGCGGCAGCTCTGTGGGCTTCCATTTTGCTTCTTTCAAAACTCAGCCCATGCTGGCAACCTGTGAGCTTTCATTTTGTTTCAACACAAACAGGCCTTTCTGTACAATCTACACTTTTAACATTTATACGTACACAGGATCAATTTTGATCATTGATAAACACTTTTATTCTTACAAAACTGAGAGGGAGAGAGAGAAAAATGGATGGCCTGACTTGGTCCCCACCTCGTAAGGTGTAAGCCACGTAGGGGATTTACTATAGTACAATAACATCTCCAGCTGAGACTCTCCTCTTCCCGTGTCTTCAGTGCACCGTCGCTTCTCAAAGCACACTGATGATTGATGTTCGTGAGTCATGCTGCAGCTCCCATTTCTCCATCTTCCCTCAGCTTCGGTCGTGACTAGTATAGTCCTGACAATCGTGAGGATTCGTAACATGGTCTGTGGGAAACAAGATCAGTGCAGTAGTTACTTTTTGGCAGTTTTTAACTGATTAATGGGAAACCACTTCTTGTACTTAACACCCTTTTCCCCCGGTAACTGAATCAAATAAACCGCGGGGTTCAATTGCTCTGTAATCTTATGCGTTCCCCACCACCTGGGCTCAAAGGATGCTTCTTTTTTCCATAATTTGGAATCATTACTGAGTCTCCCACCTCGAATTCAAAGGGACGTACTTTCTTGTCAAAGTAACTTTTTTATTTGTCTTTTTGACTTCCCCAATTTGGTGGCCACAAATCGATTGATCTGATCGGTGTGATCTACCACTTGTTCCAGCTACTTGGAACTACATGTTTTCATTGTCAGGGGACTCATCCCTGTTAGTGTTAGCTGGCCTGGTGTACTCATGAGCCTCCCCATCATGGCCTGATATAGGAGACCCCTGTCGTTCTATGAGGTGTGGATCTCATTGCCATTAAGCACATTGGAAGCATGTTAGCCCATTGAGTGGGGTGGTCCGCGCACAATTTTTTTAACATTAACTTGAGGTCCTGTTCTCCCTTTCAACCCCTCCGGAAGACTGGGGGTGGTGAGCAATATGTAATTTGTGTTTTATCCCCAATATTTCCTGCAGGTGGGTAAAAATTTTACCGGTAAAGTGTGAACCTTGATCGCTGTCCACTTGTACTGGTATTCCCCAAAAAAACGACAAAACACATGATTCAATAGTGTTTTGGCTGCTATGATTGTGGTGTTGGAGCGGCAGGAGAGTGCTTCGATCCATTTAGTGAATTGATCCACCACCACAAGGGCATGCTGAAAATTGCCTTGCGCCTGTGGAAGTGGCCCAATGAAGTCTATCTGGAGCTGAGTCCATGGCCCTTGAGGTGGGGTGCGCTTTGAAGCAAGGCTCGGTTAGTGCATATGGGAGGATTGTGTTGCAGGCACAGTAGGCATCGTGCCACGTATTGGCTGATTGCTTCCCTCTTTTAACTGCTTCACAAGTTGGAGGCCTTCTTCATGTTGTTGTTGTATACCTTCAATCTCTCTTTCTTTTAGTTGAATCTTGCAATTCTTTCAAATCTCGTTTCACTTTGGCATCCTGCCTCATTAATTCCTCATCATTCCGGGCACAATAAAAGGCGCTGAAGACCATGAGAGTTTGCCCATTTTGGTCTTAGCTCTCCCTTATCTACTCTCTCATTGATAAGTTTCACCACCTCCCCGAAGGATGCAGGTTGACCCTCGTGGATGTGCTGTGCCTGTGCGTTTAACTCTTCTATGCCTTGTATCGGGAACTTTTTGGACAACTTCTCCTGATAAACTAACTCAACATTTCTTTTTATTGTTGGCTTTCTGTCCATGACCAATCTCTTCATCCAGTGTCTTTTGAATATAACTACTGGTGGGTCCCCATTTAAACAGTTACAACCCACCCCACTTAAACAGTTACAACTATCAAGATGACCGCTCCTTAAGACATAATTTCTCCTGATCCGTTTAATCGTTTGAAGCTTATACTTCGCAAAACAGATTAGAATCGCAACTCCCGAGATTTCCAATTGTTCAAAAGAATCATCAAAAAGCTGTCTCGCCAGTTGCCCGCATTCTTCACCAATTGTAAGATTTCTAAATCTCTGGCATTAAATTTAACAGTGAGACAATTCTTTTAAAACAATTGGAACAGTTTATTAAAACAACACACACACTTGCACATCCACCTTAGTTACAACAGATACAATGAGGTTATAAAAAAGAGTGATATACATTACTTCCCTTTGGCTGGCTGGAGAGAGAGAAAAGCTTTTGGCTGAGTTCTTTATACCTCTCAAAGCCATTGTCCCTCAGAAAGTCTCAGGATTGGACCTTGGTTCCAGGGCAATTCCTTATTGGCTCTCCTCACACATGTGGCTGTTTAGCCTGGCTCAGCCATCTCTTGATTAGTTTAAATGGCTTTCCAATACACAAAACCCATGCGGCAGCTCTGTGGGCTTCCATTTTGTTTCTTTCAAAACTTGGTCCATGCTGGCAACCTGTGGGCTTTCATTTTGTTTCAACACAAACAGGCCTTTCCGTATAATCTACACTTTTAACATTTATACATACACAGAATCAATTTTAATCATTAATAAACACTTTTATTCTTACAGCAAATATAACGCTCTCACGTCGGATGAAAGCATCATGGATACTACTGGGATATTTGGCATCCACTGCCATGATCCGTTGCAGATCATCGCACATCAGCTGCACATTTATGGAGTGGAACACTTTCCTGTTGCGGTAAACTTCAGAATCTTGCAGGGGTGCTCTCAAGGCGATGTGGGTACAGTCAATGGCACCCTGTACCCTAGGGAAGCCAGCAATTCTGGAGAATCTCACAGCTCTGTCTCTCATTGCCTGCATGGTCATAGGGAAAGTGATGAACTGGTCCCTTTTGGCATACAGTGCAGCAGTCACCTGGCGAATGCAGTAATGGGTTGTGTGCTGTGAGATCGCGCATACGTCTCCAGTTGAAGCTTGAAATGATCCTGTAGCATAGAACGCAAGTGCCACTGTTACCTTTACTTCTACAGGTAGGGCAGTCCTCCTTCCACTTCTTGGCCATATGTCTGTCCTGATTAGTTGGCAGATCTCGGTGATGACCTCCTTTCTGAATCGCAGCCTGCCTCACTCAGTTGCAGGTATGAGCATCTCTCCCTATAGATTCACTGTTGGTAAGGCTTCTTCCCCATCAATCTGTCTCCCCGGTATCAGTGTTGAATTATTCGTCACCTCTGCATGTGCACGCCATGTATGGCCGACGCTCTCATCACATCGGGCATGCTAAAAATTGCACCCGTTATTATTGTTATTATGCAGATAAATACTTAAATCACTGACACTTTTCCTCTCTGTTTTGCTCCACAAGGCTGGGTGAAGCCCCAGATCGGACGACACCCTGATCTGTGCATCCGTTTGTTTGTCTGTACAGTGATTCTTTTGGGTCACCTGTGACAAAAGCTTATTTCTAGCTTGCTGCTGTGCCTGTGCACAAATCGTCCCACTTCGAATGCTTTCTCCCGGGCATTGGAGCTTGTGTCTGGCCGAGCTTGCGATCCTGCCCGGCCAGCCCTCCCTCGACCCATGCCTGGAGCCTGGCCAGCAATGCTTGTGTTGGGGTGGACAGTCGTGATTTGGGTGAAAAAGTACCATCCAAACCCTAACCCAGCAAAGTTATTTCAGTCCCCTCCGAAAAAAGTATACATTTGTTTATTAAATTGTCTCACTCCAAAAACTTGAAATTACTTTGCGAGTTATTTTCAGAGTACCCTGTCAAAAAAAATCCATGCATTTGTACTTTATTTTGTCTTCTTTTGCCTGGCCCTAATGTCCTTTTGTATGTCGCGCTGATTTCCTTAAGTACACAGAAGATTTTTTTTTCGCGGCTTTTTGGCAGTGTGCGCCGCGCTGAAAAAAATCGTGGATGGACAACATCGCCTAACTGCAGAAAAACGGCGCCTGAGCCCGTCTTCACTCGTGTCTGTGCCAAAAATGTTTAAACTGGTGCACATGTTCCGCGCCGGTGTACAAACGTTGGTAACAATTGGAAACTGAGGATTTCACGCCAAAAAACGTTTGGACGGCAAAAAACAGCGCATAATCGTGGCAAAAATAGAGGCCAATAGGTTGGTAAATTCATTTTTTATCTCATTCAAATTATACTTGGTCTGCAAAACCACACTTTCTAATTTAATCTAAACAGCATTCTCCAATTGGATTCAGTGTCAAGACTCAATTTGGGGGATTTCTGGGGCTGTGAATGTAACATTTGTGTTAGACTGTCCTAAACACCTGACTTCATTTCCTGCTGATTTCAGCTGGGAATTTGGAGTCAGTGCATGAATCAGATGATTTAATAGCTCTTGTGTATTAGGGAATACCTCAGCGGAAAAGGGAAGGGGTGGAAGGGTCACATTCAGTTCAGATTTATTTTCATCTGAAGCAAATACGATCTATAGGGCTGAGAATATAACAGGTCTTATGGACTAACTCATTATAGCCAGTAGCTCTTTATAATGTGAAGCATGGACACTGAAAAATAGATGCACAGAAACTTTGCACGCCTTGGGATCAGGACAATCGTCGAAGTACCTTGGACTGCAAGATAGACTAATAAATGGGTTCTTGAATGGTGAAGAATTATGCTCACTGTGATAAAGAAAAGGAACTCAAAACTTTGGATCTACAGGCAGAGGAAAAGGAGACTACCTACGAAAGACAATCTTACTGGGGAAATGAAAGCTCCAAAGGCAAGAAGCTGACCAAGTTAGCCAATATACTGAATGGGACAGAAATTCAAATCAGACTAACAGTATGAAGATAAGAAAACAATCAAAGAATCCACTTTAGGCAATGGATATGAAGACATTGTGGCACCCCATAATGAGAGAGTGTGACACTGTAGTTCAGGAGGCTTCTGATGAAGATTTCTGAGCAATGTAGTCCAGGGCCTGTAATCAAGTGGGAAGGTTGTGTAAGGGGTTCTCGGGGAGTGTTGTTGTGCCTTGGGTGTCTCTCTCTGGGCTTCTGCCCTCACAGCTTATGCCTGGCCTGTGAGGTACCCTGATTGCTGCAAGAGCACCCCTGGAGAGACTGTGTCCACAGCTTATGAAGGGGGTTTTGAGACTCGTGCGTCCCCACAGCTTATGCCTAGCCTGTGAGGCACCTGTAAGTGTCAAACACTCCTAACCCCTTTCTTCCCTAACCTGTGACACACAGTTGAGTGTTTTCGAGGTGCTCCTAGCTTCCCTTACACTGTTCTGACATAAGACTCACGTTCAGGAGATGTAATACAATAGAACTGAGACAAGGTGATTCCAAGAGGAACTTAGGCTTCCAATTTATTTGACAAGGTGTATCTCAACAAACAGCAATACACCAACAAAATAATCCCCCCAAATCCCACTAAACGGACACAACGAAAATGTTTACACAAGTTTAGCAGTACAATGCACAACCTCACACCTTTCCGGGCCTAACTGAGTTGGGAGTTCTGGGGACCAGAGGTTATACTCACTACTGTGCCTTCTGCAGTCTGGTGATTTGTTTCTTCTATCTTCGGTGTCTTCGGACACTGGTTTTCCTTCAGTGTCGAGAGGCTTGCTGGTTGTTGGATCACGAGAGCAGAACACACACACACTGGGTCAGAAACCCCTTTTTATAGCCAGATATCCAGTCTGCCTCTCGTGCTGAAATTGATCCTTCCCATTGGTGGGTTTTGTGATTTTGAAAAATGCTGAAGTTTTAGATTATTGTGGGTTTTTTCCACTGATGTTAACCTACTCAAGGTTTGAGTAGGTGTTGATTGTGTTGGCCTCCTGTAGCCATTGTGTAGGCCCTTGGGTTGTTTTGGGTTCCCTAGTTTTCTGAAGGTCTGCATAATTTCCCTCCATAGTGTAAACATGAGGAAGACAAAAGCCCGATAATGGCGATGAGTCAGTCCCACAGTTTTCGAGCAAGTGCTCTCCCATTGGCTTGAAAGCCCCATGCTTCAGGCTGACTCTGTCCCACCATTGGCCCTCCGGTGTCCTCCCCTGTCCAATCACTGCTCTGCCAAGGTCAAACCGTCTCGGTTTCAATTCACATTGCAGCACAGACAGATTCCACAGCTCTTTTCCTTCTGGGTAAAATGAGGGGTTTTTCGTCCTCCCCTACAGTTGCATATTCACTACAATCTTCCTGTTGAAGGTTGCAGATTAAAAGGCTGTTGTTGCTATTCAACACATCAGCCATCAGAAGAACAATGCTCGAGAGAACTTGTAGGATTAAATGCTACTTCATTTCAAAATTTTGTTTAAACAGTGCTAAAAATAATAAAAATTAAACCTCACAGGTATAACCATTGACATGAATTAATAAGGGCAGAAGTATCCCGAAGACTTCATAAATTTTTTTACAGAAAGTCTCACACTGTACTGACACCTTTAACAAGTTAGCATTTGTGGTCATTATAGAGGGAAAGGAGACCTCTACATGGCTCTCTCCCTCCAAACAATGATGTAGGAGGGTGCTGCCACTACAACAGGGACTACCACCATCCCTATCTTACCATTTCCTCGGCCTGGTAATATCAATGATGCCAAGAAGGGATAATATGGATTGTATTGTCTTGCCTCCATGCTGTCATTCACATGCGTTGAGCAATGCAGGGGCCTCCATTGGATCTTCTAGCTGGGGGCGGAGTGGAAGGAAACTCATGTTCAGATATTGTTGAAGCGGGAGGTGTTTATTTCCAATTTTCCTTAATTTTGTGCTGCTGCTGCCCTACCTGATTAGGAATGCAATAATGGAGTACAATCCAGGCTAGCAGGTAAACTACTCCCACCCTTTTCCCATTTACATGCTCGATTACAGACAGTTCAATCAGCTTTCTCTTCAATCAGACACCTATTCTGGTACAAAATATAAAATATAATCAATTCATGTCATAAATTAGAGAACTAAAAAGAAACGCATCTACACTATCCAAGGCCCAGTATTAATTACCCATCACTTGTTGTCCTTGAGAAGGTGGTGATGGGCATTATTTTTGAACTGCTGAAATCTGAAAATGTGCTCCCATGATGCAGTTAGATAAGAGGTTCCAGGATTTTGACCTAGCGACAATAAAGGAACAGTGATATGTGTCCAAGTTAGGATGGTATGTGACTTAGAGAGGAAATTGGAGGTGATGGTCTTCCCAATGCACCTGCTGTCTTTGTTCTTCTGGATGGTGGAGGTCGTGAGTTTGAGATGTACTGCTAAAGAATCCTTGATGACATCCTGAAGTTCATCTGCCGATAGTACACACTGCAGCCACTGTACATAAATGGTGGAGGTGGTGAATATTTAAGCAAATAGGTGACATTTTCATCGAGCAGAGTGCTTTGATTTAGATAGTCCCGAGCTTCTTGAATGTTGAAGCTTCCAGGTAAGTGGAGAGTATTTCATCGCACTCCTGCCTTGTGTCTTATGATGGAAAGGATTTGGAGAGTCAGGAGATGATCCACTCACCACAGAAAACCCATGCAACTGGTCCAGTTTCTGGTCAATGGCAACCCCAGGATGTTGATGGTGAGGGATTCATGATAGTAATGTCATGGAACATCAGGGGGATGCCTGACACTTGTGTGGCATGAATGTTGCTTGGTGCTTATCAGTCCAAGCCTGAAAGTTGTGGAGGTTTTGTTGCATATGGGCATGGACTGCATCATTTTCTGAGGAATTGTGAATTACATTCATCAGCAAACTGTTCCATTTCTGCCCTTATGATGGCGGGAAGGCAAAGCAGTCCTGAGGAGCTTCTGTAGCTATAACCTGAGGCTGAATTGATTCACCTCCAATAATCACAGCCATCTTCCTTTGTGTTAGGTATGACTACAGCCACTGGAGATTTTTCTGGATTTTTTTTTTACAACTGCCTCATGTTCATCTTTTTTTATTTGAACTCAAATTCTCAAACTGCTATGGTGGGATTTGAACTCATGTTCTCAGGATTAATGGTCCTGGTCTCTGGATTACTAGTCCAGTAACATAACCACTACACTACCATACATGTAGATAATAGCCATTAAGGTGATTTGTTTCAGAGTAATTGAACAGTTATAAGAACATAAGAAATAGGAACAGGCATAGGCCATACGGCCCCTCGAGCCTGCTCCGCCATTCAATAAGATCATGGCTGATCTGATCATGGAGTCAGCTCCACTTCCCTGCCCGCTCTCCATAACCACTTATCCCCTTATCCTTTAAGAAACTGCCTATTTCTGTCTTAAATTTATTCAATGTCCCAGCTTCTACAGCTCACCGAGGCAGCAAATTCCACAGATTCATAAACCTCTGAGAGAAGAAATTCCTCCCCATCTCTGTTTTAAATGGGCGGCCCCTTATTCTAAGATCATGCCCTCTAGTTCTAGTCTCCCCCATCAGTGGAAACATCCTCTCTGCATCCATCTTGTCAAGCCCCCTCATAAACTTATTTGTTTCGATAAGATCACCTCTCATTCTTCTGAATTCCAATGAGTAGAGACCCAACCTACTCAACCTTTCCTCATAAGTCAACCCCCTCATCCCCGGAATCAACCTAGTGAACCTTCTCTAAACTCCCTCCAGAGCAAGGATATCCTTTCGTAAATATGGAAACAAAAACTGCACGCAGTATTCCAGGTGTGGCCTCTCCAATACCTTGTAGCAAGACTTCCCTGCTTTTATACTCCATCCCCTTTGCAATAAAGGCCAAGATACCATTAGCCTTCCTGATCATTTGCTCTACCTGCATACTGTCCTTTTGTGTTTCATGCACAAGTACCCCCGGGTCCCACTGTACTGTGGCACTTTGCAATCTTTCTCATTTAAATAATAACTTGCTCTTTGATTTTTTTTCTGCCAAAGTGCATGACCTCACAAGATCCAACATTATACTCCATCTGCCAAATTTTTGCCCAATCACTTAACCTGTCTATATCATTTTGCAGATTTTTTGTGTCCTCACACATTGCTTTTCCTTCCATCTTTGTATCGTCAGCAAATTTGGCTACGTTACACTCAGTCTCTTCTTCCAAGTCATTAATATAGATTGTAAATAATTGGGGTCCCAGCACTGATCTCTGTGGCACCCCACTAGTTACTGGATGCCAACCAGAGAATGAACCATTTATCCCGACTCTCTGTTCTCTGTTCGTTAGCCAATTCTCTATCCATGCTAATATATTACCCCCAACCCCATGAACTTTTATCTTGTGCAGTAACCTTTTATGTGGCACCTTGTCAAATGCCTTCTGGAAGTCCAAATACACCACATCCACTGGTTCCCCTTTATCCACCCTGTTCGTTACATCCTCAAAGAACTCCAGCAAATTTGTCAAACATGACTTCCCCTTCATAAATCCATGTTGACTCTGCCTGACCGAATTTTGCTTTTCCAAATGTCCTGCTACTGCTTCTTTAATAATGGACTCCAACATTTTCCCAACCACAGATGTTAGACTAATTCAATCAGTACAACTTGTTTTTTCATAGTGACGCAAAACAATGAAAATGCTATGCTTCCCCACATCAGTGGGCCGGTCACCTTGCTTGATTTAAGCAGAGTAATATCTAACTACCCTCTTGTATTCTAACCTACTGAGCCTGCTGAAAATTTGTCCTTGTCGCCGTCTTTTTAAAATTGAGTCTCTGACTTTTTAAAAATGTCCTTGTTTACAACTTATGGGGAAAGTCCGTGTTAGACAACCCCTGCTGAGGCCCTAGTACGAGGGATCTTGCAACATGTGGACCACTTCCCATACCTCGGAGTCTATTATCAGCAAGGGCAGACATTGATGATGAAGTTCAACACCGCCTCCAGTGCGCCAGCACAATCTTCGGCCGCCTGAGGAAGAGTGTGTTCAAAGATCAGGCCCTCAAATCTGGCACCAAGCTTATGGTCGACAGGGCTGTAATGATACCTGCCCTCCTGTATGGCTCAGAGACGTGAACCATATACAGCAGACACCTCATATCGCTGGAGAAATACCACCGATGTCTCCGCAAGATCCTGCAAATCCCCTGGTAGGACAGACGCACCAACGTTAGCGTTCTCGATCAGGCCAACATCCCCAGCATCGAAGCACTGACCATACTCGACCAGCTCCGCTGGGCGGGCCACATTGTTCGCATGCCCGACACAAGACTCCCAAAGCGCTCTGCTTGGAACTCCTACATGGCAAGCGAGCTCCAGATTGGCAGAGGAAATGTTTCAAGGACACCCTCAAATCTTCCTAGATAAAATGCAACATTCCCACTGACACTTGGCGGTCTGTGGCTAAAGACCGCCCTAAGTGGAGGAAGAGCATCAGGGAGGGTGCTGAGCACCTCGAATCTCGTCGCCGAGAGCATGCAGAAAGCAAGGAAGGAGTGTGCGGTAAACCAAACTACCCACCCATCCTTTTCTTCAACCACTGTCTGTCCCACCTGTGACAGAAACTGTAATTCCTGTATAGGACTGTTCAGTCACCTAAGAACTCACTTTTAGAGTGGAAGCAAGTCTTCCTCGATTTCAAGGGCAGCCTATGATGATGATGATGATGAGGGACCTTGCAACACAATGGGCCCAAGTTTCGAGCCGCGCCTAGAACGGTGCAGTCCCGATCTGGACGCCCGTTTTTCGCGCCACAAATTGCGCCTAAAAAAAACTTCCAGATTCTCCAGCTCCCTGCAGGCCGTTTGCAGCTCGGCGCAGCGCAGCACGAGCTGTAGGGGGCGGAGCCAGGTCCCTGCACTGAAAAAAGTGCCGGGACCTCTGCACATGCGCGCTACAGTGGGCGTGCATGTGCAGTAGCTCCAGGCGCCCAAAACTGTGGGAGAGGCCAAAGCACGCAGCCCCTAGCCCTGGCCGAATGGCCTCACTGGGGCTGCGTGAATAAGGCTCCTCCCACGGCTAGCTCCTGCTTCCTCCCGACCCGACTCAACACCCGCTTCCCGCCCCCCGCCTCCGGACAGGACCCGACACCGACCCGACTCCCGCTCCCTCTCCCCCCGCCCCCCCGCCCCCGGACAGGACCCAACCCAATCCCCCGGACTGGACCCGACCCGACTCCCGCTTCCCCCCACCACCCCCCCGCCCCCCGCCTCCGGATCGGACCCGACACCGACCCGACTCCTGCTTCCCCCCGCCCCCCCCGACTGGACCCGACCTGACCTCCCTCTCCCTCCCTCCCCCCGACCCGAACTGAACCGACCTCCCTCCCACCACACCCCCGACCCGCGCTCCCCCTGACCCGACCCGACCCAACGCCACCTACCTGTAAATCTGGTGCTGGCGACGGGCCCTGCCCGAAGTCTCGGGCCCGACTGGGCCCGGCCCGTTCAGCCTCCCTCCCCCTTCTCCTTTCCCCCCCCCAATCTCCTTTCCACCCCCCCCATCTCCTTTCCCCACCCCATCTTCTTTCCCCTCCCATCTCCTTTCCCCCCAATCTCCTTTCTCCCCCCATCTCCTTTTCCACCCATCTCCTTTCACCCCCCCATCTCCTTTTCCCACCCTCCCCCTCCCCTCTTCTCCTCCTCCCCCTTCTCCTCCTCCCCCTCCCCCCTTCTCCTCCTCCCCCCTCCCCCCTTCTCCTTCCCCTTCTCCCCCCTCCCCCTCCCCTTCTCCCCCTTCTACCCCATCCCTCCCCCTTCCCTCCCTCTGCTCCCCCCCTCTCTCCCTCTACCCCCCTCCCCTCGCTGTCAGAAACACAGACACTGACAGACAGAGAATGAGAGACACCACACAGACAGACAGACAGAGAGATAGAGACACTGACAGAGACACACTGTGGGGGGGGTGGGGGGGGTGCAATTCAGCACGCTGTTGGAGGGCTCCTGGTGCTGCAGTCGGTAAGTAGAAAATGTTTTATTTATTGATTTAAAAAAAAAATTATTTCTTCTTATTTTTTTTTGATTGATTTATTGGTTGATTTATTGATGTTTTTAATCATTTTTTATTGATGATGGCTCTTTATTTGTAAAACTGAAGTGTTTAATGTTTGTAAACTTCCCTTTAAACCCCCCCCCCCCCCATTCCCTACGCTTGATTTGTAGCCTGATTTGTAACCTACGCCTGATTTTCTAAAGTGTAGACACGGTTTTTTCGAGCGTTCAAAAATCTTCACTTACTCCATTCTGAGTTAGTTTGGAGTAAGTTTTCACTGCCGAAACTTTGAAAACAGGCGTAAGTGGCCGGACACGCCCCCTTTTGAAAAAAAAATTCTGTTCCAAAGTGAAACTGTTCTAACTGACTAGAACTGGAGCAAACTAAATGGCGAGAATTCCGATTTCTAAGATACTCCGTTCTACACCAGTTGCTCCTAAAAATCAGGAGCAAATCATGTCGAAACTTGGGCCCATGAGTGTGAGGTGTTTATCGATTATCAAAGCAGCCTGACAAAGTGTTTACTGTTTTTGGATTTTGGGTAGATAACTTCACAGCCTGGCTTATTTGTGGTTGTCTCAGTACCTTTTTATTTAATAAAGCCACAGGAAATCTCTTTACTTTAAAATACAACTCTTGATAGCAATTCATGTTTCCAAACCCTTTCTGTGGAACAATGTTCTAAAAATCCTGAAACATGACAGTGTGAGAGTTGTAGCAAAACTACACAAGAGTTTTTTAAGGTACGGTGCTAAGCTTGGAACTTCCTGTTTAAAATACTTTTAACTAAATGGGTTAAGGTCTCTGCTAAAATAATGTATAAAGGAAAGATGAATATGTTAGCATTTATATATTATTATTCTAAATGGTAATTCTAGGTGTTAATTATTTTCTTAGCCACAGATCAATGTTGCATTGATTCCAATAGTAAAATTACTTCAAAGCCACTTTAAATTCATGAGTTTTGAACCTGATTAAAATATGTTTAGGAGCATGCTGTGAGGTTCTAATATAATCAAGAGGTATTGATGAAGTTGTAAACCTTACGAGTGAAGCAGAAAACTGTTGCAGTCCATTCTTAGGGGCCAAGTTTCGGCCTGAGTTGCTCCTGTTTTTTTGGAGCAACTGGTTTAAAATGGAGTATCTTAGAAATTTGAATTCTCGGCATTTAGTTTGCTCCAGTTCTAGTCAGTTAGAACAGTTTCACTTTGGAACAGAATTTTCTTTTCAAAAGGGGGCGTGTCCGGCCACTTACGCCTGTTTTCAAAGTTTAGGCAGTGAAAACTTACTCCAAACTAACTTAGAATGGAGTAAGTGAAGATTTTTGTACATTCGAAAAAATCTTGTCTACACTTTAGAAAATCAGGCGTAGGTTACAAATTAGGCGTAGGGAATGGCGGGGGGGGTTTAAAGGGAAGTTTACAAACATTAAACACTTCAGTTTTACAAATAAAGAGCCATCATCAATAATAAATGATAAATACATCAATAAATCAACCAATAAATCAATCAAAAAAAATTAATAAAAAATTTTAAAAAATTAAAAAAATCAATAAATAAAACATTTTCTACTTACCGACTGCAGCACCGGGAGCCCTCCAACAGCGTGCTGGGACGCCCCCCCCCCCCCCCCCACAGTGTGTCTCTGTCAGTGTCTCTATCTCTCTGTCTGTCTGTGTGTGTGTCTCTCACTCTCTGTCTGTCAGTGTCTGTGTTTCTGACAGCGAGGGGAGGGGGAGAAGGGGGGTAGGGGGGGGGGAAGGGGGGTGGGGGGTGGGGGAGAAGGGGAATGGGGGGAGGGGGAGAAGGAGGGTGGGGGGGAGGGGGAGAAGGGGGTGGGGGGAGAGTAAGTGGAGGAAGGTAGAGGGGGGTGGGGGTGGGGGTAAAAGGGGGTAGGGTGGGGGTGGGGGTCGAGGGGGGGTGGGGTGGGTGAGGAGGGGGGTGGGGGGGAGGATGTGGGGGGAGGAGAAGGGGGGAGGAGGAGGAGGAGGATGTGGAGGAGGAGGAGGGGGAGAGAGGAGGGGGTGGGGGGGAGGAGGAGGGGAGAGGAGGAGGGGTGGGGGGCGAGGAGGAGGGGGTGGGGAGGAGAAGGGGGGAGAGGGGGAGAAGGGGAGAAGGGGGGAGAAGGGGAGGGGGAGAGGATGGAGGGAGGGAAAGAGAGAGGAGGGAGGGAGGGAAGGAGGGAGGAGAGGGGGAGGGAAGGAGAGAGGAGGGAGGGAAGGAAGGAGAGAGCAGGGAGGGAGGGCAGGAGAGAGGACGGAGGGAGAGAAGGAGAGAGGAGGGAGGGAGGGAAGGAGATAGGAAGGAGGGCGGGAGGGGAGGAGGGCGGGGGAAATGCAGAGAAGGAGGCTGAACGGCCGGGCCCAAGACTTTGGGCTGGATTTACAGATAGGTGGCGTCGGGTCTCGGGGTGGGGGGGGGGTCGCGGCGGTCTGGGGGCGGGGGCGGGGGGAGAGTCGCGGAGGTCCGGGGGGGGAGAGTCGCGGGGGGGGTGGGGGGAGTCACGGAGGTCTGGGGTGGGGGGGAAGAGTCGCGGAGGGTGGTGGGGGTGAGTCGCGGAGGTCCGGTGGGGGGGAGGGGGAGAGTGGAGGTCGGGTCTGGTCCGGTCAGGTGGGAGGAGCCTTATCCACGCAGCCCCAGTGAGGCCATTCGGCCAGGGCTAGGGGCTGCGTGCTTCGGGCCCCTCCCACAGTTTTGGGCGCCTGGAGCTACTGCACATGCGCGCCCACTGTAGCGCGCATGTGCAGAGGTCCCGGCACTGTTTTCAGCGCAGGGACCTGGCTCCACCCCCCCACAGCTCGTGCTGCACCGCGCCCAGCTGCAGAGTACCTGCAGGGAGCCGGAGAATTGGTAAGTTTTTTTTAGGCGCACTTTCTGGCACGAAAAACGGCGTCCAGGTCCGCGCTGCGCCGTGTTAGGTGCGGCCCAAAACTTAGGCCCTTAATTTGTTCATCTTATATATAGAACTAAAATTTCATTTGTGCTGTTTATATTGTGACTAATAACAACTCTAAGCTTAATAAAGGAATGGGACAGAATAAATGACCTTTATTCAACGACACGATGTGTCATATAAGTACAGCTCTTTTCCTCCACTGTGATATGATAAAATCCTGCCCCATTAAATAAGGCACTGAAAAATTGAGTGTGATTTTCACAGTGCTACATTGTAGTATTGATGTACCATGACTATAATGCTTTTGAGAGGCAAAGTAGCACTAATAATAATCATCCCACACTGTGCTACCTTCCCTCCCCAATTAGGTTGAGTTTATGGCTGCTACCATGGTTTATTTCAAGTGACTGGAAGACTTATTTTTAAAGATAAAAACAATAGTTGTGCATACATGCTGGCCAGCAGAGTTTAAAGATAACAGCGTTTCAACCCTTGTGTCAGCTCATTAGCATTTCATCAGAAAAATCAGCTTTTTTCCCTGGGACAGAAGGTTGTCAACCAGATTAATTAGAAGGCGGGACTGGAACCTGGCATAACGAGTCAGATCAGTTGGAGGGAAGGACTGGAAGCCAGTTGGAGAGCGCACTTAAATGCTGTTGGAACCAATCAAATGTTATTTGAGCATTAGCTTGGCTCAGTGGTAGCATTCTTTTCCCACTCTCAGAAGACTCTTGACCACGTGATCTAGGCTGCCAATTCAGTACAGTCCTGAAGGAATGTTGCATTGTCAGAGGTACTGTCCAATGGCTGAGATGTTAAACTTGAGGACCTGTATGCCTGTTCAGGTGGAGGTAAAAAATTTCAAGGCACTATTTGAAGAATAGTAGGGAAGTTCCCTCAGTGCTCTGACCAACATTTATTCCTAAACCAACTATTAATTAATTAATCATTTATCTAATTGCTCTTTGTGGGATCTTTCTGTACACAAATTGGGTTCCATGTTTGCCTCCATAACAACAGTGACTATACTTCAAAATAATTCACTGGCTTGAAGTACTTTGGGACACCCTGCGCAGGTGATTGGTGCTATATAAGTGCACATTATTGCTTTCTTTCTACTTTCTTTTACTTTTAGTTGTGGACAAACCTGAGGCAGAAAAGTCATACGATAAGTTGATGATTTCTGAGCGTTACAGTTACGTTTTGTGTTTACCTCCAGCATCATTATATATAACCAATAACCTGTTCAAAACTAGCATTTTAAAAATTATTTTCCTCAAAAAAAAATTCTGGAACATGCCCAGTTCTTGTCTCAAGTGGAGGTCCGTTTTCAAGACTAATTGCAGCCGCTTTTTTAATATAAGCAGGATGTTCAATGGTGTGAATGCATAATTAGCTCAAGTTGAGCATTCCAATTATTCTACTCATAGAATTGCTAAGATTTGGAAATAAAATAATCTGGATTTGGAGTGATGATAAATTTTACTTAATTTTAAAAAAACACTTGATAATCCCACATTTATGATTTAACTTTTTTTTTAATCTACTTGTTCATGGGTTCAAGGAGCTCTTTCATAGTGCTCAACAAAAATATATTCCAGTGAAAAAGAAGGGCGGTAAGAGAAGGGGTAACCAGCCGTGGATAACCAAGGAAATAAGGGTGAGTATCAAATTAAAAACCAATGCGTATAAGGTGGCCAAGGTTAGTGGGAAACTAGAAGTTTGGGAAAATTTTAAATGACAGCAAAAAATGACGAAGAAAGCAATAAAGAAAGGAAAGATAGATTACGAAAGTAAACTTGCGCAATACATAAAAACAGATAGTAAAAGCTTTTACCGATATATAAAACGGAAAAGAGTGACTAAAGTAAATGTTCGTCCCTTAGAAGATGAGAAGGGGGATTTAATAATGGGAAATGTGGAAATGGCTGAGACCTTAAACAATTATTTTGCTTCGGTCTTCAGAGTGGAAGACACAAAAACCATGCTAAAAATTGCTGGTCACGGGAATGTGAGAAGGGAGGACCTTGAGATAATCGCTATCACTAGGTGGGTAGTGCTGGATAGGGGACTCAAGGTAGACAAGTCTCCTGATCCAGATGAAATGCATCCCAGGGTATTAAAAGAGATGGCAGAAGTTATAGCAGATACATTCGTTATAATCTACCAAAATTCTCTGGACTCTGGGGAGGTACCAGTGGATTGGAAAACAGCTAATGTAACACCTCTGTTTAAAAAAGGGGGCAGACAAAAGGCAGGTAACTATAGGCCGGTTAGTTTAACATCTGTAGTGGGGAAAATGCTTGAAGCTATCATTAAGGAAGAAATAGCGAGACATCTGGATAGAAATAGTGCAATCAAGCAGACGCGATATAGATTCATGAAGGGGAAATCATGCTTAACTAATTTACTGGAATTCCTTGAGGATATAACGAGCATGGTGGATAGAAGTGTACCGATGGATGTGGTGTATTTAGATTTCCAAAAGGCATTCGATAAGGTGCCAAACAAAAGGTTACTGCAGAAGATAAAGGTACGTGGTGTCAGAGGAAATGTATTAGCATGGATAGAGAATTGGCTGGCTAACAGAAAGCAGAGAGTCGGGATAAATGGGTCCTTTTCGGGTTGGAAATCGGTGGTTAGTGGTGTGCCACAGGGATCGGTGCTGGGACCACAACTGTTTATAATATACATAGATGACCTGGATGAGGGGACAGAGTGTAGTGTAACAAAATTTGCAGATGACTCAAAGATTAGTGGGAAAGCGGGTTGTGTAGAGGACGCAGAGAGGCTGCAAAGAGATTTAGATAGGTTAAGCGAATGGGCTAAGGTTTGGCAGATGGAATACAATGTCGGAAAATGTGAAGTCATCCACCTTGGGAAAAAAACAGTAAAAGGGAATATTATTTGAATGGGGAGAAATTACAACATGGGGTCCTTGTGCATGAAACTCTTTTTTGGAATCCCAAAACATTAGTTTGCAGGTGCAGCAGGTAATCAGGAAGGCGAATGGAATGTTAGCCTTCATTGCGAGAGGGATGGAGTACAAAAGCAGGGAGGTCCTACTGCAACTGTATAGGGTATTAGTGAGGCCGCACCTGGAGTACTGCATGCAGTTTTGGTCACCATACTTAAGGAAGGATATACTAGCTTTGGAGGGGGTACAGAGACAATTCACTAGGCTGATTCCGGAGATGAGAGGGTTTCCTTATGATGATAGATTGAGTAGACTGTGTCTTTACTCGTTGGAGTTCAGAAGGATGAGGGGTGATCTAATAGAAACATTTAAAATAATGAAAGGGATAGACAAGATAGAGGCAGAGAGGTTGTTTCCACTGGTCGGGGAGACTAGAACTAGGGGGCACAGCCTCAAAATATGGGAGAGCCAATTTAAAACCGAGTTGAGAAGGAATTTCTTCTCCCAGAGGGTTGTGAATCTGTGGAATTCTCTGCCCAAGGAAGCAGTTGAGGCTAGCTCATTGAATGTATTCAAATCACAGATAGATAGATTTTTAACCAATAAGGGAATTAAGGGTTACGGGGAGCGGGCAGGTAAGTGGAGCTGAGTCCACGGCCAGATCAGCCATGATCTTGTTGAATGGCGGAGCAGGCTCGAGGGGCTAGATGGCCTACTCCTGTTCCTAATTCTTATGTTCTTATGTGGGCGTCGCTGGCAGGGCCGGCATTTATTGCCCATCCCTAATTGCCCTTGAGAAGGTGATGGCGAGCCACCTACGTGAATCGCTGCAATCTGTGTGGTGAAGGTACTCCCACAGTGCTGACTTTGTCGTAGCAATTTGGTACAACTGAATGGCTTGCTAGGCCATTTAAGAGTCAACCACATTGCTGTGGGTCTGGAGTCACATATGGGCCAGACCGGGTAAGGACGGCAGATTTCCTTCCCTAACGGACATGAGTGAACTAGATGGGTTTTTTCTGATGATCCAGTAGTTTCATGGTCACCATTACTGATCCTAACTTTTTAATTCCAAATGTATTTAATTAACTGAATTTAAATTCCATGGTGGGATTTGAACTCACATCTCTGGATTATTATTCCAGGCCTCTGGATTGCTATCCCAGTACCATAATCACTATGCTACCGGATTCTATGTCTCTGTAATTACAGTGTATACCACTGCAATTTTGTCTGATACCGCTTCTGTGAAGCATCTTTGGACATTTTTACGATGTTTGCCTCGATGTTGTTGAAGTGCACTTTTGACCTAATTATGGATCAGTTTTTGTGGCAGGTTATGTTCTATAATTTTGAAGGCTGCTTATCGTTTGTTTACACACTTCTGTTACCGTGCAGTGACCAGGAGAGAATTTACATGGTCTGTATCAGAATGGTCAATATCCTTGAGGAAAGGTGAGGGGTCATATTGATAATCAGTAAAAGTACTGTTATAATGGATTGCAAACCCCAGGCTGAAAATAGTCAATCAGGTTCATATGAGAGCAGCAAGATAAGCTCCCCAGATAAAATTTAGTTTGCAATTTAGTTTTTGTAAAATGATTGAAGTGTATAGAAGAAGAAAATATACAATTTTATCCTGGTCAAAAGAATAATATCAACTCCAAATGACTGCTAACGATAAAAGCAGACAAATGCTGAATGCATCCATAGCACATTCCGCTGCCATTTGATAGTGGCATTAATCATAGAATCATAGAATGGTAACAGCACAGAAGGAGGCTATTTGGCCCATTGAGCCTGTGCCGACACTCTGCAAGAGCACTTCAGCTAGTCCCACTACTCCACCCTTTCCCCGTAGCCCTGCAATTTATTTTTCCTCCAGGTACTTATCCAATTCCCTTTTGAAAGCTACAATTGACTCGGCCTCCACAACCCTTTCAGGCAGTGAATTCCAGATCCTTAGCACTCACTGTGTATAAAAGCTTTTTCTCATCTGTGTCTTCTGCTTCTCAACCCTTCTGCGAATGGGGACAGTTTCTCTCTATCTACTCTGTCTCGTCCCCATTAACCCATTTATTTTACATTAATTAATGTCTCTGTTAAAATAGCAGACAGGTGAACATCATACAACCTTTTTAAACATTTATGATCAAAAATATTAATATCTAATCTCTTATTTTAAGATTTCTAAAACAGAAAATGTTGACATGCATAGCAGGCTATCCAACAGCTAAGAGAGGAAAAGACAGGTTGACGTTTGGTTGTGACCTTTCATTTGGGCTCATTTCTAAGGCTTTTCTTCAATTATATCACCTTATCTGTATCTCTCCTGTAGCTATTTAAAATAAAATTATTTATCGAAAACTGTTACATCATCATAGCCACAACGTAATCATCATAGCCACTTGCCAATTAAGTCTGGGATAGGAATAGATGGAATAGTGAGCCAGTTTTGTCAACATATTAAGCACTAACAGCTGAGATTATTGTAAGTCTGTATTGTAAAAGGTTTTAGCTCACAAACTTAAAAAAAACACCATATATCTGCGGTTAGATTCCCAATGAAAGGAATTGGATTCTGTCAATCAATCAATCATAGGCGGTCTCTCGAAATGAGGATGACTTGCTTCCATGCCAAAAAAGGATGAGTTCACAGCTGTTTCAATGAAGGACCCAAACTACATCCTCAAGGGTGGAAGATGCCTGTGCGTTGATTTTTTTAACGTGTGGTGGCGGTTGCACACCAGCCACCACACGGGCTTGAGAGAGCTAGGTCTTGGTCCAGTGGCAAGGATTACCCAAGACGACTGGAGACCAGCTCTGCTGCACGGACCTAGTGCGCACACATATCGCACTTTGGGCTGGCCCGTGCTGCCCCTGTGCCCCTAGCTCAGAACTCGTGCCTCCCCTGGGCTCCATTCACGTCCCTCTACAATCTCTCACTGCTCCTTTGCCACGACCTCGCAGCTCCTGCTGTATCTGCCCATGCTCCAATCACCGACCTGGATCTTGATGACATCACTCTTCACTGCCGTCGCCCTCCTGCATCAGCTCTCGCAGCTCCTTGGAGTGGCCTCCATGCTGCTCCCGGGCCATTCACCTCCGCTTCTTTTGTGGCCCCGACCTGCCTCTGGTGTTCTCACGTAGGTCGGGGCCGCCACACTAGTCTTTGAGTTACGGTCATGGCACTCATTTTGGGACTTGCGCTTGCCCTCAACAATTTCTGACAGGACAGGCTGAATGAGGGACAGCCGAATTTTAAGTGTACGTTTCATGAGTATTTCCGCGGACGAGACTCCCATGAGTGAATGCGGTCGGGACCTATAAGCCAGCAGATGGCGCAATAGGTGGCATTGAAGGGAGGGTCCTTGAATCCGGAGCATGCCCTGTATTATGATTTGGACCGCACGTTCCGCCTGGCCATTGGAAGCCAGCTTGAACGGTGCCGTCCTGACATGTTTGATGCCATTACCTGACATGAACTCCTGGAATTCATAGCTAGTGAAACACGGGCCGTTGTCGCTAACCAGGATCTCCGGCAAGCCGTGGGTCGCAAAGACCGGACACAGACTCTCCACAGTGGTTGATGTCGTGCACGAATTTAATATGATGCACTCGATCCATTTCGAGTACGCATCAACAACAATGAGGAACATTTTTCCCATGAATGAACCCGCGTAGTCTATGTGAATACGTGACCATGGCCTGGTGGGCCAGGGCCACGGGCTGAGTGGGGCCTCCCTGGGGGCATTGCCTAGCTGGGCACACGTCGTGCACTTGCGAACACAGTGTTCCAGGTCTGAGTCAATTCCCGGCCACCATACATGTGACCGGGCAATGGCCTTCATTAGCACAATGCCTGGGTGATCGCTGTGGAGTTCCCTGATGAATGCTTCCCTTCCCTTCTGGGGGATGACTACTCGGCTGCCCCATAGTAGGCAGTCGGCTTGGATGGAGAGCTCATCCATGCGTCTGTGAAACGGTCTGACCTCCTCGGGGCATGCTCCATGTGAGGGCACCCAATCCCCAGTAAGGACACATTTCTTAATCAAGGATAGGAGGGGATCTCGGTTGGACCAGATTTTCATCCCGGGCCATTCACCTCCGCTCCTTTTGTGGCCCCGACCTGCCTCTGGTGTCCTCACGTAGGTCGGGGCCGCCACGCTGGTCTGGATCTGTAAAGTTCATACAACTACTTTAATTTTCTAATTTTAAAAGTAATCTGCAAGTCCATCTCTGCTACAAACTCACTTTTGTTTACTTCAGGTGTTGTTTTTACCCTTTATATAAAATGGTTGGTTATACCTACAGCTCAAATGCATGACAAATTTACATCTCAGTGCACTTTCAGTCGAACTCCTTGGGGCAAAAATGGCCCCACGCTGGGTTTGGGGCAGTCATTTAGCTAAAAGTGATTTCTTTTTGCGCCAGTGCGGGAAGGGCCGGAAACATCCCAGATTTGGGCTCTTTGATAAAAACAAATGTTGCCTGCAGTAACGGAATGTTGTTTTCCCAGCGCGGCGCTTGCGGGATGTGATGTTCAACGCCATTGCGTCAGTGCGACCCAGACATGCCGCGTCACGCTGACACCTCACACATCCCTCCTCTTCTTTTAAAGGGGAGGGCCGCTGCAAATTCTGCAACCCCTTTAGTGGCACCCACTGTGCCACCAAGGAGGGTGTCAGCAAGCCCAGCAGCCTGGCACCCAAGTGGGATTGTCGGTCTGCATGGTGGCGGCCTGGCCTCACCAGCGGCCACCATTTTCGGGCCGACTGAAAAATCGACCGACAGTAAAGAGATGGTGGCCGCCGTACTACCACTTTAAGGGTTGCTGGGGCACTACAGCCGCCACAGTTTCTCACCCCGAGAAGCTGTTGGTGGCAGCGCCCCACGGTGACCTCATGTCCCGCGGGGCGCAAAGGGGTCGGCGCGGGGCGATAAGGCGGCGCAACAGAAATGCTGCCACTGAAAAATAAATGCTGAAGGACTCAAAGACCCGACAAAGAAAGCCCTATTCTGTCAAGGCCACACTGCCAGCCTGAGGACTCCGAATGAACCGGAGCTGCAGAGTGTCTAAAGTGTCTGGTCTGCCCTGAAGTCCACCATAATTAGCACCTGTAAAGAGACTCTTGGTTACTCTACTTACATCAAGACTGGTTTGATGAGAATGACCAGGAGATCCAGGAGCTAATAAATCGTAAGCACAGGACTTTCTTGAATTCGAAACATCATCATAACTCGAAGGAAAGAAAACAGATCTACAGCGGAAGGAGCGCACGACAACCCAAGCACCCCACCCACCTGTCCCTTTCAAGGGGACAACTGGAGGCTGAGGTCCAATAAAAAACTCATGACCAAAAGAATAGATAGTGGGTGGAAAGAGTGGGTGGGTAGAAGCTAGCCGACAAGCATGACAAGCGTGAATCCTATGGCTCAAGCACCCAAGGACCCATCCCACTGAGAGGTAAGAATGAAGAGGTGCTCATCAAGGACAGAGAGGCAGTCATGCCCGCTGGAAGGAATTCTTCAAAGATCTCCTCAACCAAGACTCTGTCTTCGACGTGAGTGTCCTCGACTCCATCCCACAATGTGCTATCCGTCACAATCTCGGCACAATCCCAGCATGGCATAAGGTTAAATAGGCCATCCGACAGCTAAAAAACTGCAAGGCTTCCACAGCAGATGAAATCCCCACCGAAGTACTAAAGCATGGCGGAGAAGTACTCTTGGCGCGAATCCAGGATCTCATCTCTCTTATCTGGAAGGAGGAGAGCATGCCAGGGGATGTCAGACATGCCATAATAGTGACGATCTTCACAAAAGGAGACAAGTTCGATTGCAGTGATTACAGAAGAGTTTCTCTGTTGTCTGCCACAGGGAAAGTCATCACAATAATTTTCCTCAATCGTTTCTTTCCTGTGGCTGAAAAGCTCCTCCAAGAGTCACAATGCGGATTCCGACCACTAAGAGTAACAATGGATATGATTTTCACCGTGCGACAAATCATAGAAAAATGAAGGGAGCAGCTTCAACATCTGTACATGACCGTTTTTGACTTCACAAAGGCCTTCGACTCTGTCAACCGAGTAGGGTTATGGAGTGTCCTTCTCAAATTCGGTTGCCCTCAAAAGTTTGGGTCGAGGCCCAGCAGCAAGATCGGGAGGAGCGGGGTCCGAGAGAGGCGCAGCGAAGTCGGGACCGAGGAGTGATGTCGGAATCCAGGAGCGAGATTGGGACCCTGGAGCGAGGTTGAGGCCCAGGAACGGGGTCGGGACCCAGGACCGGGATCGGGAGGAGCAGCGAGGTTGAGTTCCAGGAGCGAGGTCAGAAACCAGGAATGGGGTCGGGAGGAGCAGCGAGGTTGGGACCCGTGACAATGAATAACGCACCACTTCCCTTTGATGTACCATTTGATCACGTCCCCATCCTGGGTCAGTGAATAGCCCATTGTCACACAAAGAAATGTCCTCCTTCTGTTTGATGTTCAACCATTATCACACAAAGTGTTTTTGATGGGGAGTTTCGGGTCTATAATGTGTTTTTCACTCCTGCAACAAGGTTGACATTAGCATTTCAAAAGGGTGAGGCAATCACTCCAGACTTGGTGAGGCCGTGGTCATCAAGTTCATATGAGACTGGTCAATTTACAAGACTGGCTTCACAGCACAGCCTGTTAACACTTTAACTGTTGGCTTACTTAAGTTAAATGCGTTCTTCCTGCAGGCCTGACTACAGAGTCCACGCCCAAATTACTGATGTACTGACTCCTCACCTTCTCCTGTTCTTGCTGAGCCAAGACCTCACACATTAACTGCTGTTTCTTTTCTTCCGCCGTCTTTTCTCCGCCATCACCAGACATAGCAAATAGATCACAATGATCTATTGGATTATGACCAACACATGAATCACGATTCCTATCGAAGGGATTTATCTCAACTGTAGTTCCTGAATTCCATAATTGTTTCCACCATGGGACAATTTTAATGTTTTGTATGTTTTACCCCACTTCACTTTGTTTTTGTTTTAATTCCCACAATACATGCTGGGTTACATCAAGATCATTCAGTAATTTAGTTATTTTGGCCTGAATTTTGGGTTCAAGTAAATCTACATCACAGCCAAACTTGTTAACAAATTCTTCCATGATCAAATTAGAGTGGGTCTGATACTTTGATACCAATTTCCTTTCAAATTATTTCCACAAATAAAATATTTTACAGTTGCAGTTACACAATATATTCCATTCCCTCTATAAGCAGAGTTAACAATGAAATGAGAAGGGGGATTTAGTAATGGGAAATGTGGAAATGGCTGAGACCTTAAACAATTATTTTGCTTCGGTCTTCACAGTGGAAGACACAAAAACCATGCCAAAAATTGCTGGTCACGGGAATGTGGGAAGGGAGGACCTTGAGACAATCACTATCACTAGGGAGGTAGTGTTGGACAGGTTAATGGGACTCAAGGTAGACAAGTCCCCTGGTCCTGATGAAATGCATCCCAGGGTATTAAAAGAGATGGCAGAAGTTATAGCAGATGCATTGGTTATAATCTATCAAAATTCTCTGGACTCTGGGGAGGTACCAGTGGATTGGAAAGCAGCTAATGTAACGCCTCTTTAAAAAAGGGGGCAGACAAAAGGCAGGCAACTATAGGCCGGTTAGTTTAACATCTGTCGTGGGGAAAATGCTTGAAGCTATCATTAAGGAAGAAATAGCGGGACATCTAGATAGGAATAGTGCAATCAAGCAGACGCAACATGGATTCATGAAGGGAAAATCATGTTTAACTAATTTACTGGAATTCTTTGAAGATATAACGAGCATGGTGGATAGAGGTGTACCGATGGATGTGGTGTATTTAGATTTCCAAAAGGCATTCGATAAGGTGCCACACAAAAGGTTACTGCAGAAGATAAAGGTACGCGGAGTCAGCGGAAATGTATTAGCATGGATAGAGAATTGGCTGGCTAACAGAAAGCAGAGAGTTGGAATAAATGGGTCCGTTTCAGGTTGGAAATCGGTGGTTAGTGGTGTGCCACAGGGATCGGTGCTGGGACCACAACTGTTTACAATATACATAGATGACCTGGAGGAGGGGACAGAGTGTAGTGTAACAAAATTTGCAGATGACACAAAGATTAGTGGGAAAGCGGGTTGTGTAGAGGACACAGAGAGGCTGCAAAGAGATTTAGATAGGTTAAGCGAATGGGCTAAGGTTTGGCAGATGGAATACAATGTCGGAAAATGTGAGGTCATCCACCTTGGAAAAAAAACAGTAAAAGAGAATATTATTTGAATGGGGAGAAATTACAATATGCTGCAATGCAGAGGGACCTGGGGGTCCTTGTGCATGAATCCCAAAAAGTTAGTTTACAGGTACAGCAGGTAATCAGGAAGGCGAATGGAATGTTGGCCTTCATTGCAAGAGGGATGGAGTACAAAAGCAGTGAGGTCCTGCTGCAACTGTACAGGGTATTGGTGAGGCCGCACCTGGAGTACTGCATGCAGTTTTGGTCACCTTACTTAAGGAAGGATATACTAGCTTTGGAGGGGGTACAGAGACGATTCACTCAGCTGATTCCGGAGATGAGGGGGTTACCTTATGATGATAGATTGAGTAGACTGTGTCTTTACTCATTGGAGTTCAGAAGGATGAGGGGTGATCTTATAGAAACATTTAAAAGAATGATAGGGATAGACAAGATAGAGGCAGAGAGGTTGTTTCCACTGGTAGGGGAGACTAGAACTAGGGGGCACAGCCTCAAAATACGGGGAAGCCAATTTAAAACCGAGTTGAGAAGGAATTTCTTCTCCCAGAGGGTTGTGAATCTGTGGAATTCTCTGCCCAGGGAAGCAGTTGAGGCTAGCTCATTGAATGTATTCAAATCACAGATAGATACATTTTTAACCAATAAGGGAATTAAGGGGTATGGAAAGCAGGAGGGTAAGTGGAGCTGAGTCCATGGCCAGATCAGCCATTATCTTTTTGAATGGCGGAGCAGGCTCGAGGGGCTAGATGGCCGACTCCTGTTCCTAATTCTTATGTTCTTATGTCTTCCTGATGTAAATTGCATGGTACAATTTTCCCTCTTTCCAGACAATCCACATGCTGAACCTTCATGTAGTCTATAGGGACAAATTGTTGTCCCTCTCACTTGTTGACATCACACCAGGTTTGTGGGAATCCACCTATCCGCTTCACTTGCGGAAAGCGTTATAGGCTACATAAGGTGCTCCGTTACTATTTGCATCCCATACAATACATGCCCAATGTTTTCTACTCTAAACAGGGGATAACCCTGATGGTTTGGAGTTATGAGAGGGAATTTCAACACTATTCCTACCACCTTATTCTTTGGTGCCATTTTTTAACTAATACATTATTATAGTTTGATGGTTTACTTCTTTACTCGCACTCTTTCCTGCTACATTAGTCCCAAATGCACGATGCTCACAATAATATCTGCCTTCGTATCGCTTATTCCAATTCATCCAACAATACACCATACCATCACTCACAGGGTGATTGGTTTTGTACAATCTTACAGAAACTACATTTAACCTTTCCATACTAGGTTTTCCCAGTGTAGGTGTGAGCAGTACTATGTCTATGGCATTCGTAATTTAGGTCTTGTGTATTTGTTACCATCCACGGTTGATTCAAAGCTACATTTTACACAAATTCGTCTCCCTTCCTTTATCTCTATCACCTTTGCTCAAGCTAAATTATTCTTGCATCCCACTTCCCCTTTTTCAGGGCTGTTATTGCTGTCACAAGGACATGCATAATACAGTTCCTTAGAGTATGCTTCAGCTTCGGCCGTTTTCCCCAGGTACGTGACTATTGATGAGCACCAATCTACTTTGGAGGTCACATTTTCGCACCACATGATTCCCAAGAGAAGCGCTAACACACTCTTCATCTTTTTCTCCTTTTCCCTTTTCCCTGTAAAATAAAGTAATTAAAGGTTTGCTCTGCATTGGCCCCTACTACACTATCTAGGCTACGCAGATCCGATTGGTTAAAAGAAAAAGTAGCTTATTAATTTCCAGAATTTACATGCATGCCTATTGCATTGATGATTATGCAAAGAGGTTTTGATACCATGCGAGCCAGCATCTTTCCTGTAAATCCTCCCAAAACTCGTTGTTTCCCGCTAGACCAATTGGACCTCTTTCTTTCCTCTTTTTCCCAATGTGAAAACCTCACAATGTAAAAGCCCCATGTCTGGAATGAGAAACCCCCACATAATTTAAAATAACTAGAATTTTACTATGGCCACAATGAAAGTCTGGTTTTAATAGGTTAAACAACTTCAATAACTCCAATTTATAATTTCAAGAAAACTTTAGTAACCAAATTAAGAAGGCTGTGCTTTGTTACAATTTGAATTGATTTAAAACAAAACCACCCATTTTAATTAACAAACTTAACAGCACACAAAGGGTTAAACAGAAAAGTGGGTGGAGCTAAAACAAACATAACAGATACCTTTTTACACAAAGACAGACTTTCACACAAAAGACATTTCAAACATCCAGAGATAGTATCCATAGGGAGGAGGTAGAGAGGAGGTAGGGAAAACCAACTCCAGCGGTACCCTACTCCTGACAAAATGTCTAGAACATGACCTTGTCATCACCAACACCTTGTTCCGCCAGAGGGACAAGTACAAGGCATCGTGGCAACACCCTCACTCCAAATACTGGCACCTGCTCGACTATATCATCGCCCGAACCAGGGATCACAAGGATGTGCGCATCACCCGTGCCATGACAGGAGCTGACGACTGCTGGATGGACCAGCGCTTAATCGATCCATCATCGACATCAACATAGCCCCAAAGCGGCACGGGCAGCAGCTGCAGTGCCACAAAAAAGTCAATGCTGCGGCACTCAAAGACCCGGCTTAGAGAACCCTATACAGTCAGTGTCTCACAGCCAACCTTGCAAGCCTTGATGATCCCAAGACGCAGAATGCTCACAGCACTTGGTCTGCCCTCCAAGCCTCCATAACCAGTGCTTGCGAAGAGACGCTCAGTCACTCAACCAGGAAACACCAGCACTGGTTTGATGAGAATGACCAGTAGATGCAAGAGCTAATAGATCGCAAGTGCAGGGCATTTCTGAACCTAAAACAGCAACCCAACTCGGGAGCAGCAAGGCAGCATTACAGACGGGCCCAAGCACCTCGCCACAGGGCACCCCAGGTGTCCCCAGGATGGCCCGACCCCGCGGAGGTTTCGTAGATGTGGCAGGTCTGCTCCACGAGCGCCAGATGAGATGAGCGACGTGGTAGAGTTGTCCAGGAGGACTGTTGACATAGGTCACCAGATCCTACAGGCATTGGGGGGCATATCCGACTGCTGGCCAGCATCTCCGGCACCATTATGGAGTATGTTCTGCAGATAGCGGAGGCCCTGGAGGCGATAGCCAGGAACACAGGTGGCACAGGCCTCCCAGTGGTCCTGGAGCGCGGCACTCCAACCCTAGGTTCCGCACCACCAGTGCCAATGACACATGAGAGGCAGGAGCAAGATCCTGCTTCTGGATCTGAGACTGTTTCCACCTCGGTACCCCCTGCTCCTGTATCCGTGCAACCATTGGCTCTGCCTTCATCTCCCCAATGAGGCACCGCCTGAGGAGTGCCTCAGCCAGGTGGCGTGGGGCGAGGAGGGGAGGGGTAGATGTGGGGAGAAGAAGGGGAAGGAAAGTGAGGTGGATGTCCGAACGTGATGGCTTTGTTACATCACCATCTCGGTGTATGCAATTTGTTGTAAGGTATGGGGGGAGGGGGCCAAACTCTTGGTTTGCATTTGTATTCTGTGTTGCTGGACATTTGATTGATGTCAATGTTCTAAAAAGTGTTGTCGGGTGGGGTGGGGGTGGAGTGTTTTTGACCGTTATACTTATGATTTCAGACCGATGGTCAGATTAAATGTTTTTTATTTAACATAACCTTGTTGCGCATTGTCTCAGATAGCTGCACCGTTACACACTGGTGATTCCTTAACAATTAAGTATAATTAAACTTAAGTTCAAACAAATTAAACTTTAACTGGTACCAAGATGATGCCCACTATTGATGTCTGAGCTGCACACACAGCAGTGTGTCAGCTTTGTCAATAACAGCAATGTTCTTTCAGGCAAAGCGCTCATTTATGAGCTGCTGATGTAAGAGTCTTGCAACTGTGTAGCCACCAAGGGCCCTTTCCTGCCAGGCTAACATCCCCAGTATTGAAGCACTGACCACACTCGATCAGCTTCGCTGGGCAGGCCACATAGTTCGCATGCCAGATACGAGACTCCTTCGTGTAAATGAGCCAAAAGAGGACAGTAGAAACTTTATAAGGACACCCTTAAAGCCTCCCTGGCAAAGTGCGACATCACCACTGACACCTGGGAGACCCTGGCCGAAGACCACCCGAGGTGGAGAAAGTGCATCCGGGAGGGCGTTGAGCTTTTCTAATCTCAACACAACGAGCGTGAAGAGGCCAAGCACAGGCAGCGGAAGGAGCGCGCGGCAATCCAGCCCCACTGATCCCTTCCCTCGACGAATGTCTGTTCCACCTGTAACAGGGTCTGTGGCTCTCATATCGGACTGTTAAGCCATTAAAGAACTCACTTCGGGAGTGGAAGCAAGTCTTCCTCGATGCCGAGGTACTGCCTATGATGATGATTTCCTGTGGTCTGGAGGGGGCGTGGGCATGCTTGCATAGTCAGCCTGATTGTCTGGCCCTAGGTCAGTGTCCAGCCCCTTGTCCTTCTCTTCCTCGCCCTCCTGAGGTGGGCCATCAGTCCCTTCTGGCAATTCTGATAGACAAGTTGTGCAGCATGAAGCACACGACCACAATTTGAGCTACCTGATCAGGGTTGTATTGTACCTCCCCTGCTGAGTGGTCCAGGCATCTAAAGCGCTGCTTAAGCACACCAATGATTTTCTGGACCACATTGCATGTGGCTCTGTGGCTTTCGTTGTATCACTTCTTAGCCTTGGTGTGCATGTCAAGCAGGGGGTGCTATCAGCCAGGTGGCTAAGCCATATCGTTTGTCACCAAGCATCTAACATTGACCTTGTGGCTGACTGGTAAACATATCAGATACAGCTCTCACGCAGGATGTGAACCACATCGATGCTGCCCGGAAATTTGGCATTCACTGCCATGATTATCTGGTTGTGATCTGCAACGAATTGGACCTTCAGGGAGTGAAATCCTTTTTGGTTGCGATAAATCTCAGCATCCTGAGAAGGTGCCCGCATGGCGATGTGCGTACAGTGCATTGCTCCCTGCACCTTGGGGAAGTTATCAATTTGGTAGAATCCCTGAGCCTCTGTCGTCATAGGGAAGCTGGTAAAGTCCATCCTACATGCGTACAGGGCTTCAGTGACCTGTCTAATGCAGCAATATGTGGCATGCTGAGATATAGCGCAAATGTCGACCGCGGAGGCCAGAAAGGAACCAGATGCATAGAATGACAGTGCCGCGGTGACCTTGACCTCTACGGACAGTGATGTCCTGAAGATGCTGGCAGGCTGCAGATCTGCCCTCATGAGCTGGCATATCTCACTGATAAACACTTTGTGGCAGCGCAGTCTCTGAAGGCAGGTGTTCTCAGATAAGTCGAGGTAAGCCTGCTTCCCCCTGTAACTGTGGGGGGTGGATAATCTGGTCCTCCTCATCAGTCTGGCATGCCTTAGATTGGGCACATAATGCTGTGGATTAGACATTGAGCCATTTGCACTCTGCAGCATCTGCATTGTAATCGATGCAGGCTGAGAAATGGCTGGCCCCATGCCAATAACGATATCATCATCATCATCATCATAGGCGGTCCCTCGAAATGAGGATGACTTGCTTCCATGCCAAAAAAGGATGAGTTCACAGATGTTTCGAATGAAGGACTCGAACCACATTCTCAAGGGTAGAAGATGCCTATGCGTGGATTTTTTTAACCTGTGGTGGCCGTTGCACACCAGCCACCACACGGGATTGACAGAGCTAGGTCTTGATCCAGTGGCAAGGATTACCCAAGACAACTGGAGACCAGCTCTGCTGCACGGACCTAATGCGCACACATATCGCAGTGTGGGCTGACCCGTGCTGTCCCAAGGCACTTGGCCCCGAACTCATGCCTTCCCTGGGCACTGATCACATCCCTCCACATCAATAACTATAAATATAATGCTGATTGTTCACAAGCAATACATTTCCCCATTAAGACACAAAAAATAAAATCCAATCATCCACAATATGATAAGATGTCTGTTCAGATGGTCACATCACCTGAAAATAACTCCAGAGTACATCCAAACTCCCCCGAAGTTGAAGCAGCCTTTTCAATGAAGCATCCTGCAATTTGAAAAATGGCATCCACACCACCCTGGTTAGTTCAGATCAGTTCAACTTTTTCACAGCGTTTTTTTTGGCGAGCGAGCTTGTGGGCGATATGTGTGCAAGATGCTGAAAGTGACAGTGGATGTTAGTTTCAGCAAATGTGATCTTTATGACAAAAAAAGTTGGTGGTCGGTATTATTGTATCTCAGTGTTAAGTACGTGCCGAAAGTAACACTGGGCGATATTATGGGCATTAGGCTTGCCCATTCTAATGATTCCGCCCCCAAAAAATGGGTGGGCGGTATTATTTTTTATCGGCGTTAAGTACATGTTGAAAGTAACATTCGCCGATAGGTGACCGAGAAATGGGCATCAGGTTTCATTTTGTGGCTAAATGGGCAATATATGGGTGTCACATCTCATTTCAGTGTTAAAATGGAAGTTAAGTGAGCGGTATGCATGCAAAAATAATGGAAAATTTAGCCCAAAGTGTTTGTGATGGGGAGTTTGGGGTCTATAATGGGTTTTTCACTCTGCAACCAAGGTTGTCATTAGCATTTCAAAAAGGTGAGGTGACCAGTCCAGAAATGGTGGGCTTGTGATCATCAAGTTCATATGAGGCTGGTCAATTTACAAAACTGTCTTCACAGTACGGCCTGTTACTGTCGGCTTACTTTAAGTTAAATGCGTTCTTCACACTACATCATAATTCTAAAAGGACAAAGGATGTTAAAAAAACAAGCCTGAAGGCTTTGTGTCTAAATGCAAGGAGTACCCGGAATAAGGTGGATGAATTAACTGTGCAAACAGATGTTAACGGATATGATGTGATTGGGATTATGGAGACGTGGCTCCAGGATGATCAGGACTGGGAACTCAGCATCCATGGTTATTCAACATTCAGGAAGGATAGAATAAAAGGAAAAGGAGGTGGGGTAGCATTGCTGGTTAAAGAGGAGATTAATGCAATAGTTAGGAAGGACATTAGCTTGGATGATGTGGAATCTATATGGGTAGAGCTGCAGAACACCAAAGGGCAAAAAACGTTAGTGGGTGTTGTGTACAGACCTCCAAACAGTAGTAGTGATGTTGGGGAGGGCATCAAACAGGAAATTAGGGGTGCATGCAATAAAGGTGCAGCAGTTATCATGGGTGACTTTAAATGCATATAGATTGGGCTAACCAAACTGGAAGCAATACGGTGGAGGAGGATTTCCTGGAGTGCATAAGGGATGGTTTTCTAGACCAATATGTCGAGGAACCAACTAAAGGGGAGGCCATCTTAGACTGGGTGTTGTGTAATGAGAGAGGATTAATTAGCAATCTCGTTGTGCGAAGCCCTTTGGAGCAGAGTGACCATAATATGGTGGAATTCTACATTAGGATGGAGAATGAAACAGTTAATTCAGAGACCATGGTCCAGAACTTAAAGAAGGGTAACTTTGAAGGTATGAGGCGTGAATTGGCTAGGATAGATTGGCGAATGATACTTAAGGGGTTGACAGTGGATGGGCAATGGCAGACATTTAGAGACCGCATGGATGAACTACAATAATTGTACATCCCTGTCTGGCATAAAAATAAAAAAGGGAAGATGGCTCAACCGTGGCTATCAAGGGAAATCAGGGATAGTATTAAAGCCAAGGAAGTGGCATACAAATTGGCCAGAAATAGCAATGAACCTGGGGACTGGGAGAAATTTAGAACTCAGCAGAGGAGGACAAAGGGTTTGATTAGGGCAGGGAAAATAGAGTATGAGAGGAAGCTTGCAGGGAACATTAAGACGGACTGCAAAAGTTTCTATAGATATGTAAAGAGAAAAAGGTTAGTAAAGACAAACGTAGGTCCCCTGCAGTCAGAATCAGGGGAAGTCATAATGGGGAACAAAGAAATAGCAGACCAATTGAACAAGTACGTTGGTTCGGTATTCACTAAGGAGGACACAAACAACTTTCCGGACATAAAAGGGGTCAGAGGGTCTAGTAAGAAGGAGGAACTGAGGGAAATCCTTATTAGTCGAGAAATTGTGTTGGGAAAATTGATGGGATTGAAGGCCGATAAATCCCCAGGGCCTGATGGACTGCACCCCAGAGTACTTAAGGAGGTGGCCTTGGAAATAGCGGATGCATTGACAGTCATTTTCCAACATTCCCTAGACTCTGGATCAGTTCCTATTGAGTGGAGGGTAGCCAATGTAACCCCACTTTTTAAAAAAGGAGGGAGAGAGAAAACAGGGAATTATAGACCGGTCAGCCTGACATCAGTAGTGGGTAAAATGATGGAATCAATTATTAAGGATGTCATAGCAGCGCATTTGGAAAGAGGTGACATGATAGGTCCAAGTCAGTATGGATTTGTGAAAGGGAAATCATGCTTGACAAATCTTCTGAAATTTTTTGAGGATGTTTCCAGTAGAGTGGACAAGGGAGAACCAGTTGATGTGGTATATTTGGACTTTCAGAAGGCTTTCGACAAGGTCCCACACAAGAGATTAATGTGCAAAGTTAAAGCACATGGGATTGGGGGTAGTGTGCTGACATGGATTCAAAACTGGTTGTCAGACAGGAAGCAAAGAGTAGGAGTAAATGGGTACTTTTCAGAATGGCAGGCAGTGACTAGTGGGGTACCGCAAGGTTCTGTGCTGGGGCCCCAGCTGTTTACATTGTACATTAATGATTTGGACGAGGGGATTAAATGTAGTATCTCCAAATTTGTGGATGACACTAAGTTGGGTGGCAGTGTGAGCTGCGAGGAGGATGCTATGAGGCTGCAGAGTGACTTGGATTGGTTAGGTAAGTGGGCAAATGCATGGCAGATGAAGTATAATGTGGATAAATGTGAAGTTATCCACTTTGGTGGTAAAAACAGAGAGACAGACTATTATCTGAATGGTGACAGATTAGGAAAAGGGGAGGTGCAACGATACCTGGGTGTCATGGTACATCAGTCATTGAAGGTTGGCATGCAGGTACAGCAGGCGGTTAAGAAAGCAAATGGCATGTTGGCCTTCATAGCGAGGGGATTTGAGTACAGGGGCAGGGAGGTATTGCTACAGTTGTACAGGGCCTTGGTGAGGCTACACCTGGAGTATTGTGTACAGTTTTGGTCTCCTAACTTGAGGAAGGACATTCTTGCTATTGAGGGAGTGCAGCGAAGGTTCACCAGACTGATTCCCGGGATGGCGGGACTGACATATCAAGAAAGACTGGATCAACTGGGCTTGTATTCACTGGAGTTCAGAAGAATGAGAGGGGATCTCATAGAAACGTTTAAAATTCTGACAGGTTTAGACAGGTTAGATGCAGGAAGAATGTTCCCAATGTTGGGGAAGTCCAGAACCAGGGATCACAGTCTAAGGATAAGGGGTAAGCCATTTAGGACTGAGATGAGGAGAAACTTCTTCACCCAGAGAGTGGTGAACCTGTGGAATTCTCTACCACAGAAAGTTGTTGAGGCCAATTCACTAAATATATTCAAAAAGGAGTTAGATATAGTCCTTACTACTAGGGGGATCAAGGGGTATGGCGAGAAAGCAGGAATGGGGTACTGAGGTTGCATGTTCAGCCATGAACTCATTGAATGGCGATGCAGGCTCGAAGGGCCGAATGGCCTACTCCTGCACCTATTTTCTATGTTTCTATGTTTCTATGTTTCCTGCAGGGAGATAATGGAAAGTATTGTACTATTTCTACAGTTGAAATGTATTGCTCTGAGAAGACTAATCAGCAAGTAAGTGTTATATGTGGGTGAGATAATAATTTATGTGCTCCATAGTTAGGATTAGGAATAGGAAAATATGGTGCAATAAGCAAACTCAAACTCTCAGAGTAATCAATTTGTGTCAGCTGTGGCTCAGTGGGTAGCATTCTCACCTCTGAGTCAGAAGATTGTGGATTCACATCCCATTCAAGGGACTTGAGCACAAAAATATCTAGAATGACACACCCGTGCAGTGCTGAGGGAGCACTGCACTGTCGGAGGTGTCGTCTTTCGGATTAGATGTTAAACTGAGGCCCCGTCTGCTGTCTCAAGTGGACGTAAAAGATCCCATGGCACTATTTTGAAGAAGTACAGGGGAGTTATCCCTGGTGTCCTGGCCAATCAACATAACAAAAAAAACCTGTTGATCTCGTTATTGTCACATTGCTGTTTCTGGGAGCTTGCTGTGCGCAAATTGGCTGCGGCGTTTCCCACATTACAACAGTACTTCATTGGAGACGCCTGGTGGTCGTGAAAGGCACTATATAAATCCACACCTTTCTTTTTTTTACTTTTAACAAGCAAAATAGAATTGCTTAAACGAGTAGATCTGAGCTAAGGAGAAAGATGCAAAATTGATGTATCCTCAAACTGTAAAAGAATACATTTATATCGCACCTTTCTCAATCTTAGGACATTCCAAAGGACTTTATAGCTGAATGAAGTACGTTTGAAGTGTAGTCACTGTTGTAATGTCGGAAATGCGACAGCTAATTTGCACACAGCAAGCTCCCAATAACAGCAATCTGATAATGACCAGATAATCTGTTTTATAATGATGGTGATTGAAGGATAAATGTTAGCCAGGTCACTGGCAATAACTCCTACTCTTCTTCAAAATCGTGCTCGGGGATCTTTGTCATCCACCTGAGAGAATTGACGGGGCCTCGGTTTAACATGACATCCACCACTAACAATGCAGTGCTCGCTCAGTACAGGAGGGACTGTGATGCTGCAGAGGGTTGCAGTGGCATCAAAAAGAAAAATATATATTGCAGTTGAAAGTGTTGACTTTCAGAAGTACAGACTTAAATGTGATTTACTGTGAGCTGGAATGAGAGTCCTACTGAAATGATTCTGAGCCATTGTTAAAATGTATATGAAATCTGCTATTTTGTTTTAATCCAGGCTTCAGGTTAATGTTTGGTTTTATTGCACTTGATTGCATTGTATCTGTACAAAGTTTGATATCTGGAGTGTGGCAAATACATATGTTTATACACACTATCAGATCTCCCTGGCATTGCTCACATTGCTCTATATTTAGTAGGATGCTTTGCTAACTGGTATTATCAGGGACACTGATTGATCAGCATTGAGGAAGCCTGAGGTCTGAGGATCACTGGGTATGGGGCTCAGAGTCCAGCAGTATTATGATTGGCTCTCAGGGTTTTGCAGTCCTTTGAAAAAGTTCCAGGGTCTTGGATAGGTTTTAGGGAACACAAGGGCATACTGGGAACTGAGGATTACTGGGAAAGGGATCCTGGAATCATAGAGCACTAGCACAGCAGTCTTGGGGTTTGAAAGCACTGAGGGATGGGGTCGATGGATCTGGGTGGGGTGTGAGCAAAGTCCTGAAAAGGGAGGATATTGGGGTCAAACAAGACTGACGAGGGGGTTGTTGAAGGATTGCTGGAATCTGGCAGTATTACAGGATCAGGTTCTACCACTTTTGTTAGGGGATGGTTCTCAACAGAATGGAACCCAAAATATGATTGATCTCCTTTGAACAATCAGGTGCCAATCCCTTCCCATCAGTCCACTGCCCCTTTTAACAGAAAATCACATCGGAAAATGTTCAAAAGTTCATGATTCATGCAGATTCCCAGTTTTCCATCAAAAAATACATTTAATTCCCCGCAACAAAAGGTAATTCAGAGTAAGTTTTTCCAACTGAATTTTCAAATGAAATAGAGAGGGTAATCATTTGCCATGACTGATGTGAAGAGCAGCGAATCAGGAGGAATGCAATAATTCAAATTTATCTTCCAGCTAATTTTAAATCAGTTAGAAAAACAAGCTGAGACTGAGATAAGAAAATGCATTCTTGATCAATAATTTTTACTTTGTTTTTTGTCAACAAAACCACAGGTATTAATTGCAGGTGTTGTCTAAGTGAATAGTTCAAAATAAAAAATGAGCAGCTGTTACAATTTTAAATGAGACTTAACTGAAATAAAATTTTAATAACGTAACCTTCAGTTAATTTTGAAGTCTTTTAGCAAAAGCAAAGAAACTCACAAATCATCGTGGGACGAAGGGGCTGAAACTTGTCTCTGGTAGTCGCACAAAATGAACGAGGTTGCATTGACCGCCTGTTAGATCCTCCGCCCGATATTCAGTTTCACTACCTTCAACAGAACTAAATATCAAGCGGGGTGTAAGGCGGGCAAACAATACAATGCCCCCCATTTAGCGCAATGGCCCACGATAAATTTCAGCCCCTTAGTTTTCTGAATTGAAAGGTATTGATGCATGCCGGGAAATTCTGAGAGTTACACAGATTGGGTTCGAAACCCTCCAACTTTTCCTGGAAATGATAGGCTTTTGAGATAGGTTGAGACATTAATGTAAAATCTTTAAGAAAATACCCCAAAGAAACTTCAGTGGGTAAATTTAATCATCTGATTAAAAAATATTTATTTTTATTTTCTTTAAAAACTTCTTAAAGACATTTGAAGTGTCAGTTAACATGTTAAAAAAGCAGGTTTTCTTTTCCAACTTGTTTTCAGTGATTTGATCAGTTCACTTGCTCTTTTATTGGGACGTTCTTCCAATAGGTCATTTAGGGTTGGCTGTTCTTGTAAGTCCATCATAATTTCTCATTCGTAGTTTTACAGCCACTTTCCTCAGTTTTGACTTAATCGTTCCTCACATCTTCTGCTGTTTTACTTTAAGCTAATTAACAAAGTGTGATACGGAGAGAGGTACACGAAGTTTGTGACAGTTCTGGGAAGTGTGTGCTATTTGCAGGACCCAGTGTTGGGGAGGAGAAAAATCAACCAAGATTCCTGGTAGCTAACCAATGTTTCCTGCTGTAGAGTCCATATATGTGTGCATGTATCACATTGAGCTCAGCTGTGATATCTTACATGTATCATCAGCATGCATGCAACTGCCTATGTTCAACACAACAATATTCCATCAGTGGATATTCAAGGGGCTATAGTGGGGGAGGAACTTAACACAATCATAATCACTAAGGAGGTGGTATTCAGTAAGATAATGGGACTAAAAACAGATAAATCCCCTGGACCTGATGACTTGCATCCTAGGGTCTTAAGAGAAGTAGTGGTAGTGATTGTGGATTCATTGGTTGTAATTTATCAAAATTCCCTGGATTCTGGGGAGGTCCCAGCAAATGCAAATGTAACGCCCCTATTTAAAAAAGGAGGCAGACAAAAAGTAGGTAACGATACTCCTGTTAGCCTAACATCTGTGGTTGGGAAAATGTTGGAGTCCATTATTAAAGAAGCAGTAGCAGGACATTTGAAAAAGCAAAATTTGGTCAGGCAGAGTCAGCGTGGATTTATGAAGGGGAAGTCATATTTGACAAATTTGCTGGAGTTCTTTGAGGATGTAACGAACAGGGTGGATGAAGGGGAACCAGTGGATGTGGTGTATTTGGACTTCCAGAAGGCATTTGACAAGGTGCCACATAAAAGGTTACTGCACAAGATAAAAGTTCACAGGGTTGGGGATAATATATTAGCATGGATAGAGGTTTGGCTAACTAACAGAGAACAGAGAATTGGGATAAGTAATTCATTCTCTGGTTGGCATCCAGTAACTAGAGATCAGTGCTGGGACCCCAACTATTTACAATCTATATTAACGACTTGGAAGAAGGGACTGAGTGTAATGTAGCCAAAGTTGCTGACGATACAAAGATGGGAGGAAAAGCAATGTGTGAGGAGGACACAAACAATCTGGAAAAAGACATAGACAGGCTAAGTGAGTGGGCAAAAATTTGGCAGATGGAATATAATGTTGTAAAGTGTGAGGTCATGCACTTTGGCAGAAAAAAATCAAAGTTATTATTTAAATGGAGAAAGATTGCAAAGTGCCACAGTGCAGCGGGACCTGGAGGTACTTGTGCATGAAACACAAAAGGATAATATGCAAGTACAGCAAATGATCAGGAAGGCTAATGGTATCTTGGCCTTTATTGCAAAGGGGATGGAGTATAAAAGCAGGCAAGTCTTGCTACAGCTATACAAGGTATTGGTGAGGCCACACCTGGAATACTGCGTGCAGTTTTGGTTTCCATATTTACAAAAGGATATACTTGCTTTGGAGACAGTTCAGAGAAGGTTCACGAGGTTCATTCCGGGGATGAAGGGATTGACTTATGAGGAAAGGTTGAGTATGTTGGGTCTCTACTCATTGGAATTCAGTAGAATGAGAGGTGATCTTATCGAAAAGTATAATAACGGGGCTTGACAAGGTGGATGAAGGGAGGGTGTTTCCATTGATGGGGGAGACTAAATCTAGAGGGCACGATCTTAGAATAAGGGGCCGCCCATTTAAAACAGAGATGAAGAGGGTTGTAAATCTGTGAAATTCACTGCCTCAGAGAGCTGTAAAAGCTGGGACATTGAATAAATTTAAAATAGAAATAGACAATTTCTTAAACAATAAGAGGATAAGGGGTTGGGGAGCGGGCGGGGAAGTGGAGCTGAGTTCATGATCAGATCAGCCATGATCTTATTGAATGGCGGAGCAGGCTCGAGGTGCCATATGGCCTACTCCTGTTCCTATTTCTTATGTTCTTATGTTCTTATGTAACATCCACTTGGGCAAGGAAGACAGTGTCGCTACCCCCTGAGGAACGGTTCTCCCTTATTAACCACCAACTGCACGAGAAGTGCAAATTGATAGAAAAATTTACCTTTTTGTTTATTGCTTAATAGCAGGATTTTGTTTCCCACAAGTACTCGAGTATATTGGCATTGTAGGGTCCTGCCCTTGAGAAGTTTCATTTAAAAGTAATTGTTAAAAACTCTCCATGAATCATGCAATGTGCATTACCCAAGGCGCTATGAGGGAAAAAAAATCAGTTGGAAATCATTTTCTTCCCAAAGTGCCCCTTTACTTTTTGAAAAATAACAAACTGAAAATGTGCACATTCATGTAGAAACTTTCAAATTATGCCCTTATCAGATCTGTGCTCATGGTTTGTTAGCACAGTATTCCTTATGAGTCAGTGAGTAAAATGCAAAATAAATAAATATCACTTGAATGAAATGAAGTGTTACTTATTCATAGTTAGATTTTCTTCAGTACTTAATGAGATGTTGAGTTTCTGAGGTGTAAAAGTCATTCAAATATCCTAGCAGTGTTCAAATATGTATAGTATAGCAATAGTTAGAAGGGAAGAGTGTGTTTTCCTTCAATGACTGCTAATGATCGCATGCTCCAATGTTGCATGGAGCATGTCTTGCTGAATACAACAGTAGGGCACAAGGTCATTAGCAGGAGTTCTGTGCTGTTAACAATCCTAACATTGTATCGTCTTTCTTTAACAGTCTGATCACATGCAAGGCTGATCTTAATACCCGTGAAGAACAATCATGTAATAATCAATCTGTTCTTCACAGGTTCCCCCTCCCTCACAGTTCCATTCAGAGCACAATAAAGTGAGTATAGCTCACTAAGGTACGAGTGTTCACGAAATATCTGCAGATGCTTACATAACATTTCCTTTCGTGCATGTCAAAATGAATCCAGAGTACCTGACCCCAGTTTACATGGTGCTTTGCAGTGGGAGAGAGGGGTTCAGCAAAAGGGAATTAATACCTGAGATTTTGGCAGTGTAAACACTACTGAATTGTGCACTCCAGATTTCATGCTGATATGAGTTCAGAGGTGCTGCAGCGCAAAGCCAGTTTCAGTGACAGCTGACAAACTCTTATAATACATCATTGTATCCACAAACTTTTCAACAAAGATTATATATACATAAAATTAAAATGTTGCCTGGTACGATTTGAAGGTTAAAAACAAATCTCACACAGGTTGAATCTCCACAGCCAATATCCTGATATTTCCCATAATTTGAAGATTACTGTAGTGGAGTATTTAAAATAAACACTCAACACCAGGTCTGTGTTCGAAGATTCAAGTAGTCTTTACTTGCACGGGTGGGGAGACTGCCTGCTCTCTGTCTGTAGTCAGGCTTATCCGATGACGCAAAGTTCTAAGCAATCTTTTATATACTTAATGATGCATGTCAGCCTTGTGCACGATCCCCCTACGCCATTTAATTGGCCCAAAGCCCTTGTGCACAGTTGCTGATTGACTAATTCTCTTTCACCTCACACAATCATTCACCTATGTTTCATGCCAGATGAAATTTCTCCAAATTCTGACCCTTTATTCTGTTTATTCTGGGCCTCTTGTGGTTCAACAGTTTGTGCGTTTGTGAGTCGGTGAGAGGCGGAGCGGGGAGATCGAGGCGGCCTACAAAAGGCCCAGCATCGAGTAGAGTCTCGGGAGTTTGTGAGTCGGAGAGGTGAGCCGGTGCAGCTGCAGCAGGGAGGCAAAAAAGAAGTAGGAAGAAATCGAAAGATGATGTCACAGCCAAGGGGGTAAGTGATTGGCTGGTGATTGGTAAGTAGTTTTTCTTTTTCTTTTCTTTATCAGTAAGTAACATTTAGCCTTGTTGCCAAATTAAGTTAATCTAAGGGTTAAGTCATGGCAGGACAGCTCGGACACGTGTTATGCTCCTCCTGTACTATGTGGGAAGTCAGGGAAGCTTCCGGTGTCCCTGACGATTACGTGTGCGGGAAGTGTATCCACCTCCAGCTTCTAACGGACTGCATTGCGGCACTGGAGCTGCGGGTGGATTCACTCTGGAGCATCCACGATGCTGAGAATGACGTGAATAGCACGTGTAGCGAGTTGGTCTTACCGCAGGTAAAGGGTACACAGCCAGATAGGGGATAGGTGACCAACAGGAAGGGCAGTCGAAGGAAGGTAGTGCAGGGGTCCCCTGTGGTCATCCCCCTGCAAAACAGATACACCGCTTTGGGTGCTGTTGAGGGGGATGACTCATCAGGGGAGGGCAGCAGCAGCCAAGTTCATGGCACCGTGGGTGGCCCTGCTGCACAGGTGGGCAGGAAAAAGAGTGGGAGAGCTATAGTGATAGAGAATTTGATTGTAAGGGGAATAGATAAGCGTTTCTGCGGCCGCAACCAAGACTCCAGGATAGCATGTTGCCTCCCTGGTTCAAGGGTCAAGGACGTCTCGGAGCAGGTGCAAGACATTCTGAAAAGTGAAGTGAACAGGCAGTTGCCGTGGTGCATATAGGTACCAACGATAAAAAACGGGATGAGGTCCTACAAGACGAATTTAGGGAGCTAGGAACTAAATTAGAAAGTAGGACCTCAAAAGTAGTAATCTCAGGATTGCTACCAGTGCCACGTGCTAGTCAGAGTCGGAATCGCAGGATAGCTCAGATGAATACGTGGCTTGAGGAGTGGTGCAAGAGGGAGGGATTCAAATTCCTGGGGCATTGGAACCGGTTCTGGGGGAGGTGGGACCAGCACAAACCGGATGGTCTGCACCTGGGCAGGAGCGGAACCAATGTCTTAGGGGGAGTGTTTGCAAGTGATGTTGGGGAGGAGTTAAACTAACATGGCAGAGGGATGGGAACCTATGCAGGGAGACGGAAATAAAATGGAGGCAGAAGCAAAAGATTGAAAGGAGAATAGTAAAAGTGGAGGGCAGAGAAACCCAAGGCAAAAACCAAAAAGGGCCACATTACAGCCAAATTCTAAAGTGGCAAAGTGTGGTAAAAAGACAAGCCTGAAGGCTCTGTGCCTCAATGAAAGGTGTATTCGGAATAAAGTGGACGAAGTAACTGCGCAGATAGCAGTTAACGGATATGATATAATTGGCATCACAGAGACATGGCTCCAGGGTGACCAAGGCTGGGAACTCAACATCCAGGGGTATTCAACATTTATGAAGGATAGACAGAGAGGAAAAGGAGATGGGGTGGTGCTGCTGGTTAAAGAGGAAATAAATGCAATAGTAAGGCGGGACATTAGCCTGGATGATGTGGAATCAGTATGGGTGAAACTGCGGAATACCAAAGGGCAGAAAATGCTAGTGGGAGTTGTGTACAGACCACCAAACAGTAGTAGTGAGGTTGGGGACAGCATCAAACAAGAAATAAGGGATGTGTGCAATAAAGGTACAGCAGTTATCATGCGTGACTTTAATCTACATATTAACATAAGAACATAAGAATTAGGAACAGGAGTAGGCCATCTAGCCCCTCGAGCCTGCTCCGCCATTCAAAAAGATCATGGCTGATCTGGCCGTGGACTCAGCTCCACTTACCTGCCCGCTCCCCTTAACCCTTAATTCCCTTATTGGTTAAAAATCTTTCTATCTGTGATTTGAATACATTCAATGAGCTAGCCTCAACTGCTTCTTTGGGCAGAGAATTCCACAGATTCACAACCCTCTGGGAGAAGAAATTCCTTCTCAACTCGGTTTTAAATTGGCTCCCCCATATTTTGAGTCTGTGTCCCCTAGTTCTAGTCTCCCCGACCAGTGGAAACAACCTCTCTGCCTCTATCTTGTCTATCCCTTTCATTATTTTAAATCTTTCTATAAGATCACCCCTCATCCTTCTGAACTCCAACGAGTAATGACCCAGTCTACTCAATCTATCATCATAAGGTAACCCCCTCATCTCCGGAATAAGCCTAGTGAATCGTCTCTGTACCCCCTCCAAGGCTAGTATATCCTTCCTTAAGTAAGGTGACCAAAACTTCACACAGTACTCCAGGTGCGGCCTCACCAATACCCTGTACAGTTGCAGCAGGACTTCCCTGCTTTTGTACTCCATCCCTCTCGCAATGAAGGCCAACATTCCATTCGCCTTCCTGATTACCTGCTGCACCGGCAAACTAACTTTTTGGGATTCATGCACAAGGACCTCCAGGTCCCTCTGCACTGCAGCATGTTGTAATTTCTCCCCATTCAAATAATATTCCCTTTTACTGTTTTTTTTTTCCAAGGTGGATGACCTCACAGTTTCCGACATTGTATTCCATCTGCCAAACCTTAGCCCATTCGCTTAACCTATCTAAATCTCTTTGCAGCCTCTCTGTGTCCTCTACACAACCCGCTTTCCCACTAATCTTAGTGTCATCTACAAATTTTGTTACACTACACTCTGTCCCCTCTTCCAGGTCATCTATGTATATTGTAAACAGTTGTGGTCCCAGCACCGATTCCTGTGGCACACCACTAACCACCGATTTCCAACCCGAAAAGGACCCATTTATCCCAACTCTCTGCTTTCTGTTCGCCAGCCAATTCTCTAGCCATGCTAATACATTTCCTCTGACTCCGCGTATCTTTATCTTCTGCAATAACCTTTTGTGTGGCACCTGATCGAATGCCTTTTGGAAATTGAAATACACCACATCCATCGGTACACCTCTATCCACCATGCTCGTTATATCCTCAAAGAATTCCAGTAAATTAGTTAAACATGATTTCCCCTTCATGAATCCATGCTGCGTCTGCCTGATTGCACTATTCCTATCTAGATGTCCCGCTATTTCTTCCTTAATGATAGCTTCAAGCATTTTCCCCACTACAGATGTTAAACTAACCGGCCTATAGTTACCTGCCTTTTTTCTGCCCTCTTTTTTAAACAGAGGCATTACATTAGCTGCTTTCCAATCCGCTGGTACCTCTCCAGAGTCCAGAGAATTTTGGTCGATTATAACGAATGCATCTGCTATAACATCCGCCATCTCTTTTAATACTCCTGGATGCATTTCTTCAGGAACAGGGGACTTGTCTACCTTGAGTCCCATTAGCCTGTCCAGCACTACATCCCTAGTGATAGTGATTGTCTCAAGGTCCTCCCTTCCCACATTCCCGTGACCAGCAATTTTTGGCATGGTTTTTGTGTCTTCCACTGTGAAGACCGAAGCAAAATAATTGTTTAAGGTCTCGGCCATTTCCACATTTCCCATTATTAAATCCCCCTTCTCATCTTCTAAGGGACCAACATTTACTTTAGTCACTCTTTTCCATTTTATATATCGGTAAAAGCTTTTACTATCTGTTTTTATGTTTTGCGCAAGTTTACTTTTGTAATCTATCTTTCCTTTCTTTATTGATTTCTTAGTCATTCTTTGCTGTCGTTTAAAATTTTTCCATTAACCTTGTCCACCTTATACACATTAGTTTTTAATTTGATACTCTCCTTTATTTCCTTGGTTATCCACGGCTGGTTATCCCTTCTCTTATCACCCTTTTTCACTGGAATATATTTTTGTTGAGCATTATGAAAGAGCTCCTTAAAAGTCCTCCACTGTTCCTCAATTGAGGCACCGTTTAGTCTGTGTTCCCAGTCGACTTCAGCTAACTCTGCCCTCATCCTACTGTTGTCCCCTTTGTTTAAGCACAGTATGCTTGTTTGAGACACTACTTCCTCACCCTCAATCTGTATTACAAATTCAACCATACTGTGATCACTCATTCAGAGAGGATCTTTTACTAGGAGATCGTTTATTATTCCTGTCTCATTACACAGGACCAGATCAAAGATAGCTTGATCCCTTCTAGGTTCTGTAACATATTGATTGGGCTAACCAACTGGTAGCAATGCGGTGCAGCAGGATTTCTTGGAGTGTATTCGGGATAGTTTTCTAGACCAACATGTCGAGGAACCAACTAGAGAGCTGGCCATCCTAGACTGGGTGATGTGTAATGAGAAGGGACTAATTAGCAATCTTGTTGTGTGGGACCCTTGGGGAAGAGTGACCATAATATGGTAGAATTCTTTATTAAGATGGAGAGTGATACAGTTAATTCAGAAACTCGGGTCCTGAACTTAAGGAAAGTTAACTTCGACGCTATGAGGCGTGATTTGGCTAGAATAGACTGGCAAATGATACTGAAAGGGTTGACGGTGGATAAGCAATGGCAAACATTTAAAGATCAATTGGATGAACTTCAGCAATTGTACATTCCTTTCTGCAGTAAAAATAAAACGGGGAAGGTGGCTCAACTGTGGCTAACAAGGGAAATTAAGGATAGTGTTAAAACCAAGGAAGAGGCATATAAATTGGCTAGAAAAAGCAACAAACCTGAGGACTGGGGGAAATTTAGAATTCAACAGAGGAGGACTAAGGGTTTAATTAAGAAGGGGAAAATAGAGTACGAGAGGAAGCTTGCAGGGAACATAAAAACTGACTGCAAAAGCTTCTATAAATATGTGAAGAGAAAAGATTAGTGAAGATAAACATAGGTCCCTTGCAGTCGGATTCCGGTGAATTTAAAATGAGGAACAAAAAAATGGCAGACCAATTGAACAAATACTTTGGTTCTGTCTTCACGAAGGAAGACACAAATAACCTTCCGAATGTACTAGGGGACAGTGGGTCTAGTGAGAAGGAGGAACTGAAGGATATCCTTATAAAGCGGAAAATTGTCTTAGGGAAATTGATGGGATTAAAGGCTGATAAATCTCCGGGTCCTGATAGTCTGCATCCCAGCGTACTTAAGGAAGTGGCCAGAGCAATAGTGGATGCATTGGTGATCATTTTCCAACAGTCTATTGACTCTGGATCAGTTCCTATGGACTGGAGGGTAGGTAATGTAACACCACTTTTTAAAAAAGGAGGGAGAGAGAAAATGGGTAATTATAGACCGGTTAGCCTGACATCAGTAGTGGGGAAAATGTTGGAATCAATCATTAAGGATGAAATAGCAGCACCTTTTGAAAGCAGTGACAGGATCAGTCCAAGTCAGCATGGATTTATGAAAGGGAAATCATGCTTGACGAACCTTCTGGAATTTTTTGAGGATGTAACTAACAGAGTGGACAAGGGAGAACCAGTGGATATGGTGTATTTGGACTTTCAAAAGGCTTTTGACAAGGTCCCGCACAAGAGATTGTTGTGCAAAATCAAAGCACATGGTATTGGGGGTAATGTACTGACGTGGATAGAGAACTGGTTGGCAGACAGGAAGCAGAGAGTCGGGATAAAAGGGTCCTTTTCAGAATGGCAGGCAATGACTAGTGGAGTGCCGCAGGGCTCAGTGCTGGGACCCCAGCTCTTTACCATATACATTAACACTTTAGATGAAGGAATTGAGTGTAATATCTCCAAGTTTGTAGATGACATTAAACTGGGTGGCAGTGTGAGCTGTGAGGAGGACACTAAGAGGCTGCAGGTTTACTTGGACTGGTTAGGTGAGTGGGCAAATGCATGGCAGATGCAGTTAATGTGGATAAATGTGAGGTTATCCATTTTGGGGGCAAAAACATGAAGGCAGAATTTTATCTGAATGGCAGCAGATTAGGAAAAAGGGAGATGCAACGAGACCAGGGTGTCATGGTTCATCAGTCATTGAAAGTTGGCATGCAGGTACAGCAGGCGGTGAAGAAGGCAAATGGTATGTTGGCCTTCATAGCTAGGGGATTTGAGTATAGGAGCAGGGAAGTCTTACTGCAGTTGTACAGGGCCTTAGTGAGGCCTCACCTGGAATATTGTGTTCAGTTTTGGTCTTCTAATCTGAGGAAGTACGTTTTTGCTATTGAGGGAGTGCAGCAAAGGTTCACCAGACTGATTCCAGGGATGGCTGGACTGACATCTGAGGATAGACTGGATCAACTGGGCCTTTATTCACTGGAGTTTTGAAGGATGAGAGGGGATCTCATAGAAACGTATAAGGTTCTGACGGGACTGAACATGTTAGATGCGGGAAGAATGTTCCCGATGTTGAGGAAGTCCAGAACCAGGGGACATCGTCTTAGGATAAGGGGTAGGTCATTTAGGACTGAGATGAGGAGAAACTTCTTCACTCAGAAAGTTGTTAACCTGTGGAATTCCCTGCTGCAGAGAATTGTTGATGCCGGTTCATTGGATATATTCAAGAGGGAGTTAGATATGGCCCTTACGGCTAAAGAGATCAAGGGGTATGGAGAGAAAGCAAGAAAGGGGTACTGAGGGAATGTTCAGCCATGATCTTATTGAATGGTGGTGCAGGCTCGAAGGGCCAAATGGCCTATTCCTGCACCTATTTTCTACGTTTTAATGCAGCAGTCGATCATTCTGACATGTTATTCTACCATTATCTCTTCTGTCCGTTAAGCAACTTAGAAAGCTGACCACTACAAAAGCCTATTTCGCTCTTTTTAGTCCCGAGACCCATTCTCAACCCTTTAATTATAGCAGAGCTCGAAAGCCTCACTTCAGTCCCCCCTTTTGTTACTTGACTTCCCAGCCCAAGATTATCAACATTATTCTACTTCATCCTGTGTCCCCTGCTCCCTTCTGTGGTGATCAGCAACGTGGTTTGATGGACTCAGGACGTGACCTACTTTTATGTATGTTAACTTGGTTTTACCTGCCATCGGAGGGCGCGACTGTCGGAGTCCTAATGGTCACTAGCAGACACGTGCAAGCCGTGTATATAATGCTGGCAGCCATGTTGAATCCTCACTTTGAGAATAAATAAACTGGAGTAAGGTCATGCCTGAACTAGCTCACCGTACTTAGCCTCGTGGAGTTATTTGATACTTAACAATTGGCGAAGGGTTAAAAATACGAACTTTCACGCAACCAAGTCTGTTGGAATTTTGGAGAGATTCCTGGAAGTGGAAGACTGGGAGGATTTCACTGATCGCCTTGACCAGTACTTCGTAGCCAACGGATTGGAAGGAATTGATAACGCAATTAAATGCAGGGCGGTTCTCCTCACCATTTGTGAGTCAAAAATTTATGGCCTTATCAAGAATCTACTCTCACCCACTCGACCAACGGACTTACGATGAATTGTGTTCGGAATCACTTTAAACCGAAGGAAAGCATCATCATGGCGAGGTATCATTTCTATATGCACAATCGCTCTGAGGACCAGGATGTTGCAGAATTTGTCACCAACCTGAGACGTCTCGCTGGGCTGTGCAACTTCGGAGCTGCATTGGAGGAAATGCTGCGGGAATTTTTCGTGCCATGAGGTCATCCTTTGAAGGATGCTGGCTGCTGAATCTCTAGACCTGAGCAGGGCCATCACAATCGCCCAGGCATGCATGTCCACAGGTTAAAAACTCAAAACAGATATCTTCCCAGCATCGAAACTCACCGGCAAGTACTGTGCATAAAATAATATCGTCGGCAGGTAGAGCTGCACATGGCAGGGCTTACTCATCCGCGTTCGTACGACCTGTAACTGTTCAAAGTCCGCCATCGGGGATGAATCAAATCTCACCTTGTTGGCGTTGCAGGGGGTATCATCGGGCAATACGTGTGCAAAGGCTGTGCAACAATGGGCACCTTCAGCGAATATGTCCGCAACCGAGCAAGCGTGCTGCGACACACCACGTGACTGAGGATGATCGATCTAGCATGGATCCAGCGGCAGAGGCAACTCAACCTGAGGTACAGGATGAAGAAGTGTATGGGGTACATTCTTTTACCAAAAGTCCTCCGATAATGCTGGAAGTTAAATTAAATGTGGTTCCAGTATCCATGGAATTGGACACGGGTGCGAGTCAGTCAATAATGAGCCAGAGGGCTTTCGAAAAGCTGTGGGACACTAAAGCAAAAAGACCCAAACTGAGCCCTATCAATGCAAAACTGCATATTTACACCAAAGAGCTTATACCAGTCATTGGCAGCGCGGCAGTAAAGGGGGTATCGTACGATGGAGCTGTGCATGATTTATCGTTGTGGATCATTCCAGGCAATGGCCCAACGCTGTTCGGCAGGAGTTGGCTTGAGAAAATTAAATGGAACTGGAACGATATTAAAGCCTTATCATCAGTGGATGATGCTTCACGTGCTCAAGTGCTGAACAAGTTTCCCTCGTTGTTCGAACCAGGCACCAGCAACTTCACGGGAGCCAATCCACCTAGACCCGGATACAATACCCGTCCATCACAAGGCTCGGGCAATTCTGTACATGATGAGGGAGAAGGTTGAGATCGAACTGGACAGACTTCAACGGGAAGGAATCATATCACCAGTCGAGTTCAGCGAATGGGCTAGTTCAATTGTCCCCGGTGTTGAAAAGTGATGGCATAGTCAGGATCTGCGGTAACTACAAGGTAACAATCAACCGAGTCTCGATACAGGATCAGTACCCATTACCCAAGGCTGCCGACCTGTTTGCAATGCTAGCGGGGGGGAAGTCGTTCACCAAATTGGACCTGATCTCCGCTTACATGACACAGGAGCTGGTCGAATGGTCAAAAAAACTGATGTGCATCAACACGCACAAAGGACTCTTTATATACCACCTTTCGGCATTCGCTCGGCGGCAGCCATATTACAGAGAAACATGGAGAGTTTGCTGAAGTCCGTCCCGAGAACCGTCGTGCTCCAAGGTGACATCCTGATCACCTGTCACGATGCCACCGAACACCTGCACAATCTGGAAGAGGGTCTATGTTGTCTGGACAGAGTGGGACTCAGGCTAAAACACTCCAAGTGCATTTTCATGGCACCAGAAGCCGAATTCCTGGGGAGAAAAATTACAGCAGACGGCATCAGGCCTATGGACTCAAAGACAGAGGCTCTCAAGTATGCATCCAGACCCTAGAGTGTGATGGAGCTGCATTCGTTCCTTGGTCTTCTCAATTATTTTGGTAACTTTCTATCTAGTTTGAGCACATTGCTGGAGCCATTGCACATGTTGCTAAGAAAGGGTAACCACTGGGTTTGGGGCAAATCTCAAGACAGAGCCTTTGAGAAGGCCAGGAACCTGCTATGTTCCAATAAATTACTGATACACTATGACCCATGTAAGCGGTTAGTGCTGGCCTGCGATGCCTCATCATATGGGGTCGATTGTGTGCTCCAGCAAGCCAATATAAGGACATAAGAATTAGGAACAGGAGTAGGCCATCTAGCCCCTCGAGCCTGCTCCGCTATTCAACAAGATCATGGCTGATCTGGCCGTGGACTCAGCTCCACTTACTCGCCCGCTCAGGCAAACTCCAACCAGTTGCATACACGTCCAGAAATCTGTCTAAGGCTGAAAGAGCCTATAGTATGGTAGAGAAAGAGGCTTTAAGTTGCGTGTATGGTGTTAGGAAAATGCACCAATACCTGTTTGGTCTCCGGTTTGAGCTTGAAACAGACCACAAGCCGCTCATTTCATTGTTTTCTGAGAGCAAAGTTATAAACACGAATGCCTCGTCCCACATCCAAAGATGGGCACTAACATTTGCCGCTTATGATTACGCCATCCGTCACAGACCAGGCACTGAAAACTGTGTTGCTGCGCTTAGCCGGCGACCATTGCCCACAACCGGGATGAAAATGCCACATCCCGCAGACTTGCTGCTGGTCATGGATGCCTTCGAGAGCGAGAAGTCACCCGTCACGGCTCACCAAATTAGGACCTGGACCAGCCAGGATCCTGTACTGTCAAACGTAAAAAGGTGTGCAATAAATGGAAATTGGTCTGCCATTCCCAGGGAACTGCAGGATGAAATTAAGCCTTATAGCCGCCGCAAAGATGAATTGTCCATTCAGTCGGATTGTCTGTTATGGGGTAATCGTGTTGTTATGCCAAAAAAAAGGCAGGAAAACTTTTGTAAACTTTTTACACAGTACCCACCCAGGCATTGTCATGATGAAGGCCATTGCCAGGTCTCACGTTTGGTGGCCGGCATTGACTTGGACTTGGAGTCATGCGTGCATCAGTGCAACGCTTGCATGCAACTGAGTAACGCACCTGTGGAGGCTTCGCTGAGTCTGTGGTCATGGCCATCCAAACCGTGGGCAAGGATCCACATAGACTTTGCCGGCCCCTTTCTAGGCGAAATGTTTTTAGTGGTAGTGGACACTTACTCCAAATGGATTGAATGCGTAATCATGTCATCAAGCACGTCCACAGCCACTATTGAAAGCCTTCGGGCCATGTTTGTCACCCACGGCCTGCCCGACGTCCTTGAAAACAACAATGGACTGTGTTTCACCAGTTCGGAGTTCCACGAGTTTATGACCTATAATGGCATCAAGCATGTCAGGTCTGCCCCTTTCAAACCCGCTTCTAACGGTCAAACAGAGCGGGCTGTCCATACCATTAAGCACAGCCTAAAACATGTGACTACGGCTCCCTACACACACGCTTGTCTCGCATTCTGCTCAGTTACCGGATGAGACCCCACTCACTCACCAGGGTCCCTCCTGCCGAGCTGTTAATGAAGAGAGGCCTCAAAACCAGGCTCTCCCTTGTACACTCGGATCTCAATGATCATGTCGAAACCAGAAGGCAACGGCAGCAATGGTACCACGATCGCGTGGCCGTATCACGTGACATTGCGACAATGCTGTTCATGACCCTTTGTCCTGAATTATGGTCATGGTTCAAAGTGGGTTGCTGGCACGGTTTTGGCCAAGAAGAGGAACAGGGTGTTTATAGTCAAACTGTTAAATGGCCAAACGTGCAAGAGGCACATAGGCCAAACCAAACTGCGATTCACAGACAACCCGGAACAAATTGAAGATGATATCATCATCGACCAACCAACAAACATCCAACCATCAGTTGACCCTTGTGTCATTCACGAAGACGAACCTAAAATCCCTGACAGTCCTGTCAGACCGACTGCTCCACAATGCAGCAATGGTCCTACGAACTCACCCCAGCTTGGCTTCAAACTGAGAAGATCAACTAGGGAGCGGAAGGCCCCGGACCATCTCAACTTGTAAATACAACCTGTACCAAGGACTTTGGGAGAATGATGTTATGTATGTTACCTGGATTTTACCTGCCACTGGAGGGCACGATTGTTGGAGTCTTAATGGTCACTGGCAGACACGTGCAAGCCATGTATATAATGTGGGCAGCCATGTTGAATCCTCACTTTGTGAATAAATAAACTGGAGTAAGGTCATGCCTGAACTAACTCACCATACTTAGCCTCGTGGTGTTATTTGATTCTTAACACTTACGTCTCAAAGCATTGCAGGGTACTCGGCTAACAACTTTCGCTGTTCCATGAAGCCTTTGCTATTCTTTTCTTCTGCTTCTTCCTGTATATCACACATGATCTAATTTCCCGTCCAATAGCTAACCCTAACTGTATAGCCACCAACACATGGGAGAATATATGAATCCATGGATGGATATTAACATTAATTCCCCCATCCCATATGTGTTCTCACCATTGAGTATCTTTCAGGGTTTCTTAAATGTCCTTTGAATGCTGGATGGAATCTTTCAGAATCTCATGATAATGTCGTATGTTTTTCTCAGAGTCCATTTTCAATTTCGTCAAATGTTCTTTGAGGCAGGGAATGTCTCGCCAAATTGTTATCTCATATTGTTCCATTTCATCATCCCATCTCGGGTTATTTAAAGTGATGTTCTTGATATGTTCCTCTCTTTGTGGGAATAGGTATCGATGGCCTATTTTGACCATCGCTTCAGGCATAAAACAGAAATTAGGTTGCGGGATCGCACAATCAGCACTACCATATTCATACTTAGTTTCTTTGGTGGATATGCAGTATGTCCCGTCATACTGGGCTGCCACCTCAGTCCCGCCATAACTAAGGGGACCAATCTCCAACGCGCAATTAACCGTCTGAGCGAACCCGCATGCGAAACGTTGTCCTCCTTCTATGGGATGTGCACACACTATCACATCCAAATATAGCGTGCAGCCGTCGTTGTGCACCCCTTGAAATGTGCCACTGAGTTTCACCGCTTAGGGGGGCATATCGTGGAATAAAACCCGGGATTGACCTTGTATCTTACCTATGTTCCAGACTGTCCACAGAGGTTCGGCCTCCGCGCCCTCTATCTGTGGGATAGCTAGGACCATACCTATCAATTTCACTTCTCTGGTAATACAATTACTCGGGGACAAGAACACTTGTGTTATCTTGCGAACATCGCAGAGAGTGATACTGTCCTTAGTCAATTTGGATAACTGCTCATTACTTATCCAATCGGGTATTTTTCCCTGTTTCATCTGGTTTACATTGTATTGAATGTTCCCAAGTAACCACGTGCCATACATTGTACATACGAGTCCTTTATGCGTTTCTTGGGCATGTAGTCGTGCGTTAATCTTATTGATAATCTGAGCATGGGGCTCTAGGATCTCCTCAATTTGCAGCATTTGTCTGGCAACCTCGTCTGCTGTTTCTGACAACTGCAAAGTCAGATCCTTTCCCTTTAGTAAAAGAGTTCTTAAACGTTGAGCTAAGTCTTAGAAACATAGAAATATAGAAAATAGGTGCAGGAGCAGGCCATTCGGCCCTTTGAGCCTGCACCACCATTCGATAAGATCATGGCTGATCTTTCTCTCAGTACCCCTTGATCCCTTTAGCTGTAAGGGCCAAATCTAACTCCCTCTTGAATATATCCAATGAACTGGCATCAACAACTCTCTGCAGCAGGGAATTCCACAGGTTAACAACTCTCTGAGTGAAGATGTTTCTCCTCATCTCAGTCCGAAATGGCCTACCCCTTATCCTAAGACTGTGTCCCCTGGTTCTGGACTTCCACAACATCGGGAACAATATACCCGCATCTAACCTGTCCCGTCCCGTCAGAATCTATGAGATCTCCTCTCATCCTTCTAAACTCTAATGTATAAAGGGCCAGTTGATCCAGTCTCTCCTCATATGTCAGTCCGGCCATGCCGGGAATCAGTCTGGTGAACCTTCGCTGCACACCCTCAATAGCAAGAACGTCCTTCCTCAGATTAGGAGACCAAAATTGAACACAATATTCCAGGTGAGGCCTCACGAAGGCCCTGTACAACTGCAGTAAGACCTCCCTGCTCCTATACTCAAATCCCCTCGCTATGAAGGCCAACATACCATTTGCCTTCTTCACCGCCTGCTGTACCTGTATGCCAACCTTCAATGACTGATGAACCATGACACCCAGGTCTCATTGCACCTCCCCTTTTCCTAATCTGCCACCATTCAGATAATATTCTGTCTTCGTGTTTTTGCCCCCAAAGTGGATAAGCTCACATTTATCCACATCATACTGCATCTGTCATGCATTTGCCCACTCAACTAACCTGTCTAAGTCACCCTGCAGCCTCTTAGTGTCCCCCTCACAGCTCACACCACCACCCAGTTTAATATCATCTGCAAACTTGGAGATATTACACTCAATTCCTTCATCCAAATCATTGATGTATATTGTAAATAGTTGGGGTCCCAGCACTGAGCCCTGCGGCACTTCAATAGTCACTGCCTGCCATTCTGAAAAGGACCCGTTTATCTCGACTCTCTGCTTCCTTCTGCCAACCAGTTCTCTATCCACGTCAGTATATTACCCCCAATACCATGTGTTTTGATTTTGCACACCGATCTCTTGTATGGGACTTTGTGAAAAGCATTTTGAAAGTCCAAATACACCACATCCACTGGTTCTCTCTTGTCCACTCTACTAGTTACATCCTCAAAAAATTCCAGAAGATTTTTCAAGCATGATTCCCCTTCCTAAATCCATGCTGACTTGGACTGATCCTGTCTTTCTAAATGCGCTGCTATTTCATCCTTAATGATTGATTCCAACATTTTCCCCACCACTGATGTCAGGCTAACCGGTCTATAATTACCTGCTTTCTCTCGCCCTCCCTTTTTAAAAAGTGGTGTTATATTAGTTACCCTCCAGTCTATAGGAACTGATCCCGAGTCGATACACTGTTTGAAAATGATCACCAATGCATCCACTATTTCTAGGGCCACTTCCTTAAGTACTCTGGGATGCAGACTATCAGGCCCCGGTCATTTATTGGCTTTCAATCCCATCAACTTCTCGGTTTATATTGGCTATGTCAAATGTGTTAGTAGTTGCCACCCCCACTGAATACTGATAGTGTGTGTTGGTTGTTGTTAGACAATAGATAACATAAAAACCACACATAGTCTCGTGGTTCATTGCTGGACACTCTCGATCATGTGTGTTAGATCTCTTAATTTCCAATGAAATACGAACTCCGATTGTAGTTTAAATGTAACTTTATTTCTGGCAGACAGCAACAAGCTTCTGGCTTTAAGTCAGGTCTTTGTTCTTCTGAGACCACATGGTCAAAATGGCTGTACTTATACGTGGATCAATTTACAGAAAAGAACTCGCCTTCTTTGACCTTATTGGCTCAATTAATAGTCTTTTAACCTTTTAATTGGCTCGCTACCCAAAGTCCTGAAATGTCAAGTTGATTGATGACTTAATGCAACATGCTGAAGTGCACGTAGCAGCCTTGACTTGTGGGTCTGTGAATTTTCACAGTCGGTCTAAATGTAGCCTGTTTGAATTCTCTATCAATGCCCCCTTTGATTCTTTCACAAACTGAATCATAAAACCTCAGGTATCACTGGTTAAACATTCTACAAAATAATTTCAGACATGTTAATATAGTTTCCTTCTAAAATTTGTTGATGTGTTTCGCCACATGTGCGAACTAGTAGCTTCCACACAAATTTACACCAACCCGAGTTCCATCGTGGCCACAATGGAAGTCTGGTTTTAGTAGGTTAATTAACCTTATTCCAATTTAATCCAAATCAATATCTTAGTTCAACCAGTAAACAACCTTCCCTTAAGCATAACATACCCCTGTGCCACGTACAGATGGTCTGCTGGGACCTGCAAGGTGTCTCACCTGCGGGACAGCAGCTATAGCCACCTGGTCGCAACAACATTTAATCAACATAAACAAACAATATAAAAGTAAAACAATTACAACAAATAGAATTAAACCTTCCACCAATGAAGTTCCTATTGAACCTAGCCATTCAGTGGCTCCGCTGCACAAAGTGAATGATGGGGGTTGCTTAAGTTTTTCTACCTCCTTTTGGATATGCTCCGCTAAGTGGGTAATTTCTTCGGAGCTATCTGGGATATATGTGCAACACTCAGTTCCGAGTAGGGTGCGAGTACCTCCCTTTTCAGCCAGGATGTAATCAAGGGCCAGTCTATTCTGTAGGGCTACTATGCGGATTGCTACCATTTCTGCATTGATTTTAACCAGGGCTCTGAGGTATCATTGGCTACCCGTTCCACAACGGATGCCATGTTAATGGATTCCCTTGCCAGTCTGGCGGTCCCATACCTGGGGATCAGAATGGCAAAGAACCTCTCTGTTTCTGTGATCGCTCTCTTAGGACGGTGACTTTATATGATACATATATGGCACAATGTAGGCTAAATAGCAGGATCCTGTCCAATTCTGGGGCAGCCAAGGGTAGGCCTTGTGGCCACACACCCAATAGGTGCCATTATAGGCAATGAATGTTAGCTGTTTCTTTGTCAGCAACACTCCGGGGCCTGTCCAGGCTTTTCCATCTGTTTTATTCAGAATCCCCGTTACGTTAAGAATTCCCACATCGGCCCAGTTTGGAGGGTTCCATGGCTTGATTATATTATAATTCCGGGAGCAGTTACTATTGCCCTCCTTTGATGTTTCTAATCAGACAGACTGATTCCCCCGGTCTTCCTATTCCCGTTGTATTAGTGATAACAAAAAATGGGGGCCGTTTGGAATTATTGTATCACGGTTGGTATCCCCCTTCAAAGGTAGTCAGATTGTAACCTGCTGACTTCCATTTATGTACCCAGTTTTCCGTATCCTGAAACGCATTGCCTGTTTTGTTTTGATTAATAATCCACTCAGCCATTTCCGAGATATTCAAGGGAACTGGCCTCAAGGGAATCCCTCCCTTTGAGTGAATAGGAATATGCGCACACACCCAACACCTAGAAATGTTACCTTGTTTGGCATAAATGTATGAGATATATAAAAAGGTATTTACATGTAATCCCCTTGCTACCCTACTATTTCCCTTTGGTGCAGAGGGTCGGCTAGTAAGAAGTAGGCATATGCCTAGAATACCTACAATCAATAATACAGTAAATTTATACATTTTTGCAAAAAGTAATTGTCCTTATTAGATTTCAGCTTCAGTTACGGGTGCTCGTTTAACGTGTGAAGCGTAGATCCAGGCTTTCTTTCCTTGGACTTTAACAGCTGCCTGGATGGTCAATAACACTTGATAAGGTCCCTCCCACTTGGCACCCAAAGGTTCTTTATGGAACTTTTTCACATACACCCAGACTCCCGGGATGATGTCGTGTCCTCCTTCGGGTGGATTACCCCAAGCTGCCGATACCTGTCGGGAAACAGAACTAATAGCATTGGTTAAGTTCTGACAGTATGATAACAAAGTGTCACTCATTAAGTGAACATCAGCTTTCCGTAAATCGATAGTTCCTGGCAGCGACATGGGTCTTCCTGTTATAATTTCAAATGGGCTTAGATCTGTAGTTCTATTTGGGGTTGCCCGAATACTACATAGTACTATTGGTAGTGCCTGGGGCCATGGTGTTCCTTCTTGGTGATATTTGGCAAGCCGTTGTTTCAGAGTTCAATTCATTCGTTCTACTTGTCCTGATGATTGTGGATGATAAGGACAGTGTAAATCCCACGTAATGTTCAGTAACCTACAGACTTCTTGGCAGACAGCACCTGTGAAGTGTGTTCCCTGATCTGAGTCAATGCTACTCGGGACTCCCCATCGGGGAATATAATCCTTACACAAGACCTTTGCAGTGTGATTGGCTGTGGCTCTTTTAGTTGGGACAGCTTCTACCAATCTAGAGAATCTGTCGACCAATGACAAGAATGTTAGTGTATCCTTGGCATGAAGGAAGAGATATATAATCGATCTGCAGATGCTGGAATGGTCCGACAGGGGCAGGGGGCCTCAGTTGGGGCATTACCGTGATGGGTCCAGAATTATTTTTCTGGCAGACCACACAGCGGTCTGTTACCAGCTGGGCATGTTTTTTAAATCCCCGATCCGACCAGCTTTTCTGGAACCATGCCGTCATCTGTTGTGAGGCCAAGTGTCCCCACGAGTGGATCTGTTGGGATAAAAACGGCATAAGCGCTTGTGGCGCAACTGGATTGTCGGTAACTCTTTGTCTCCAGACACCATCTTCACATAGCTTAATTCCTGCCTCAATCCATGTCCATTTTTCCTCTCGGGAGCACTCGCCTTGCATTGTTTGAAGGTCTCGTGTCAGAGACCTGAGTGCTTTCAATCTGCACATCTGTGTTGGTTCTTCTGGAGGAACGTCCTGTGAGGCGGCATCTTTAGCTGTCTGGTCGGCTAGGGCATTTCCCTGTGTTTCCGTGGTAGTTTCCTTGTTATGGGCCTTACACTTCAGGATGAACACTTCCTGAGGTAATTGTATGGCCTCCAGTAAGTCTCGGACTTCTTTTCCATTTCGGATACAGCAGCAGTGAGGAATCCTCTTTTACGCCATAACAGACCAAAGTCGTGAGCGACTCCAAAAGCATAACGCGAATCTGTGTAGACATTAGCTGTCTGTCCTTCTGCTATTCGACATGCTTCTGACAGGGCCCGTAACTCGGCCTGTTGTGCTGACGTTCCTGAGAGTAACCGTCCTTTTGCCACTACCTCATATAAGGTTGCAATTGCCCATCCTGCTTTTCTGGTACCATTGTCAACAAAGGAGAACCATCTGTAAACAGGATGAGGTCTGGCTTGTGCAGAGGCTCCTATTCTGCTAAGGCTGCTTCTTCTGTTTCTTTTAAAATCTCCACACAGTCATGCTCTTCACATTCTCCCCCCTCTTGCTCCCTCGATTCTGACATCGGGCGCATAGTTGCGGGATTAACCGGGCTGGCCCGGACGATTTGGAGATTAGGAGCTTCCAAAACTGCTGTCCAGCGGGTCCATCTTGCTGCCGTCACCTGAGACATTCTAGTCATAGACAGCAAAGCGTATACGGTGTGGGGATACTTGACAATCAGCTTTTGGTCGAGGACTAGACCCGCAGTGATCATTACCGCTCGACATGTAGCCTCCATAGCCCTGAGGCAACTTCCCCATCCGAGGGCTACCGCATCCAGTTTTGCCGAATAATAGCCAATAGGTCTTTGTCGATCCCCATGTTCTTGTGTCAGTATAGCTGTCATATATCCTTCTTTCTCATGGACAAACAGGGTAAATGGCTTACCACTGTTGGGGATTCCCAGAGCCGGTGCCGAAAACAAAGCCTTTTTCAAACTCAGGAAGGCCTCTTGCTGTTCTTTAGTGAGGGTGATGGCTTCTTTAGAGGCACGTTTCCCCTTTAAAATATCATTCAGTGGCTGAGCAAACTGTGTGAAGGAGTCAATCCAATTTCTGTTAAAGTTACACAATCCCAAAAAAGACCTTAGTTCCTGAATAGTGGTGGGTTTTTTAGCAGCCCGAATGGCTGCAGTTCTATCCTGGGTAAGTTCTCTCTTTCCTTGTGAAATCTTTTGTCCCAGGTATGCAACCTCTTCTTGGGATATTTGTGCTTTGTCGATGTTGGCTTTATGTCCTTTCAGCCGAAGGTGATCCAGCAAAGCTCGTAAATCTTGTTCATGCTGTTCTTCCATGTTTGAAGCTAGCAGGATATCGCCTACATATTGGATGACTGTGGATGACAGGGGAGGTAATTCTCGCAAATGGCTTTGTAAAGCCATGTGGAATACCGTAGGGCTGTTGTGGAAACCCTACGGTGACCGGGTCCAAGTATACTGTTGTCCTTGGACCGTGAAAGCAAACCACTGTCGAACCTCCGGTGCCAGAGGCACTGACCAAAATCCGTTGGCCATATCTATAACCGAGAAATATTTATGTTCCGGTTTGAGGGCATTAAAAATGGTGGAGGGATCTGCGACCAAAGGAGCTTTTTGATCAATACACTGGTTAGCTTTCCTATAATCGACAGTCAAACGCCAAGTCTCATTGGGTTTCTGTACCGGCCACACGAGGCTATTGGAGGAGCTATGCGTTTTAATAAGCACCCCTAGTTTCTCCAATTGCTGAATAACCGGTAAGATTCCTGCGATGGCAGTTGGACTGATGGGATACTGTTTAGTGCATGGAGGCTTGGTCCCGGTAAATGACGCAGGCTCCATCTGGAGTAGGCCACAATCGTTCTTATCTTTAGCCCATATCGGGTGTTCCTTCAATTCTTCTTTCTTCAAAGTTCTAATTGACCATGTCACCTGACCATCCTCGAAATGCAATGATGAATCTATTTGGATTAGAACGTCCATTCCCAAAAGGGGTTTGATCTACTGGGCCTATCCAGACCGGCGTGGTTAGTTCATGTGGACCCAGCCCTATAAGTACCGGTGTTGTCCTTTTAATTTTCATTTTATGGCCCCCAACTCCATAGGATGTACGTGCCCTACCATCCAACGGCAAAAAGTCTCCATATTGTAGGGGTAAGCATGTTAATTCCGCCCCTGTGTCTAAAAGACAGTCCACATCCTTATCGCCCACCCTCACAGTTATATATAGCCCATCTCCCCTCTGTTGTATTAGTGCGAGGAGGGGGGCCAGGGTGGGCTCTAACGGTTTTTTGCTATCCCAAGTAACTCCTTCTGTTGTTGTATTGTCAGTCGCTTAAATGCTTCTATGAGGTCGTTATCTTGTGACAAGCCTGGTTTGTTGGCTGAATTGTATCCCTGGCTGCGTCCTCTTCCCCAGCCACGACCTTTCTGTTTTGCCCTGCACGCTTTGGCCCAGTGGCCTTCTTTCCCACAATAATGACATTTTCTGGGTAATTTTCCTAATAACTGTTTATCAGAATCCTGGGATTTCCATCCCATAGCCTGTACAGCTCGGACTTTAGCTCTCATATCCCGATCTAATTGGTTACATCGATCCACCAATGCTGCAAAGGTAGTTCCTCTACCTTCCTAGTCCGGTAACACTACCTTAAGCATTTTGGACAGTTCTGGCTTTAGACCTGCCACGAAAGCTGCTTTCAGAGGTCCAAACACTTGTTCATCCATTTCCTCATCCGTATTATTCATACCTGAATATTCTAGCCACGTGCATCTAAACCGCTCGTCATACTCCAGGACCTCCTCTGTTCCTTTCTGTTGGCAGGCTGCAATTTTTCCCCAGTCTGTCTTAGCTGGACTGAAGGCTTGCAGCCAGTGTTTAATCGCCTCCCATCCTGCGTCTAATTCTTGCTCATCCTGCCCCAAAGCTTCTTCTACCTTGTCGTGCAATTTTCTTCCCTGTGTTTTTGGCACCATTCTGGTCAAAATTTGCACTCCGTCCCAGGGATGAAGTTGATATATATTTCTTAAGCGGTCCAATTGGTCCCACGTTTTTACTCCCCCTTTCTTTGGATTGGGCAAATCCTTGGACCATTTATCAATTTTCTCTGGGTCTGCTGGATCATGAACTAAGTATTTTTCGTACACCCATTTCCTCATTTTTTTGGTTCCGCCCTCATCCGCAGTCTCTTCTGATTTGACTACAAATCGTCTTTTTTTAAACGGGGCAAAGCGCACCCCTAATTCTTCATCCTCCGACCCTGTATCGTCAGAGGATTCAGAATCCGTATCTATTCCTCGGTCGTGTCTTTGGGTTTGCGCTTTTAATTTATCCAAACATGGGTACCCTGGGAATTGACCGATACATTTTCCTTTTCCTATTACTGTCTCTTGACCTAATGATTTTTTCCATTCTTTAATTTCACCTTTAAAATCTTTAACTTCCGCTTCCAGCTTTTCAAGTTCAATTTTTTTCTATCGCAGCTGTGCACAAACAGCTTGCAATTGATCCTTTGTACTGGTCAGTTCTCGATCATGTTGGGAATGCATTATAATTTCATTCCAGTTTCGGATCTTTCCCATAACCGCTAGGGACCATTTAGTTCGCTCTTTATTTTTCATACGGGTCGTTTTTCCCCAGACCTTTTTAATCTCGTCCAAGGACCATTGTCCTTTGGAGGTTCCATACTTTTGTTCGATCTTAATATAGGTTTTAGATAAATTGAATTGTTGCTCTCTGTATTCTTTCAACTGTTCGAGAATTAAATCTAGCGAAACTTCAGGTGGTGCCTGCCCACCTTTAACAGTTGTAGGCAATTTTTTGCTCTAATCTCCTGCTGCCATAATACTGATTTCTTTACTGGGGTCTCAAGTCGTAGGCTTTCCAGCTGACCAATAGGTCGGTGATTAATTAACTAACACACCGCCGAAGTTTAGACGTCTATGGGACCTCGAGCCGACTACCAACCGGAGGGTTCGCAAACCGGAGGCTTTCGGAATCGCATAGAAGGAGAGGCGAATTTAGACTTTTGACCGAGGACTTTTATAAAGAGGAGTCCTTACCTCAGTATGTAGGTCCGATGTCCAAAATTCAGTTTCTTTCCTCAGCGATCCTGTTCGTGACGCTAAAATTGTTAGATCTCTTAATTTCCAATGAAATACGAACTCCGATTGTAGTTTTAATGTAACTTTATTTCTGGCAGACAGCAACAAGCTTCTGGCTTTAAGCCAGGTCTTTGTCCTTTTGAGACCACATGGTCAAAATGGCTTTACTTATACCTGGATCAATTTGCAGAAAAGAACTCGCCTTCTTTGACCTTATTGGCTCAATTAATAGTCTTTTAACCTTTTAATTGGCTCGCTACCCAAAGTCCTGAAATGTCAAGTTGATTGATGACTTAATGCAACATGCTGAATTGCACATAGCAGCCTTGACTTGTGGGTCTGTGAATTTTCACAGTCTGTCTAAATGCAGCGTGTTTGAATTCTCTATCAATATGTAACATAAGTATCACCTCAGTGTCTAGCCGTTATGACCCTCTGATCCCCATTTCGCTTAATGACAATTGTACTTGGTCCTCAATTGGCCCAATTAACTATCCAAATTCATTATCTCTTCTCTTTGGCAGTTACACTTTTAACTCTTTTCTTACAGTGATATTTACTTGCCTATGCAAATAAATACTTAATGAAACCCGCACCCCAAGTCTCACAGTTTGGACTGGAGTAAAACAAAAAGTTCCTGTGCAATGGGACAAGTCAGGTTGGTACCATTCTTGTCAAGTATGATTATGCTTATTACTTTCCCTGAATTCAGTGCAGGTTATATTGGCCCTCCTCCAAAATCCCTTGATCATTCTCCCATGTAGTCGTGTTGTTTTAGGCTTGCACACCCAGGTAATCCCACTTTGGTCAGAATCAATATTACAGGTATCACTTCGTGATGCACATCATGGTACAATATCATCTGAGTTGGGATTACCATTAGCCCATTTGTTGGCCCTGAGATGTGTTTATGACAAACAATTCGCTTTTCTCACAAATCTGTTTATTCATTGGAGAAGGAGCCTTTGGATGAGTCTTTTTTGAACTCTACTGCTTGTACAGCCGCACTCCCGTCCTTGCACCCCTTGATATAATGGACTGTTACAATGGTTTGATTACCATGCCACTGTAAATGTACTCCTATTCTATACGCCCAGCCATCCCTATTTCTACCATTCACGATATGTCTCTTACTTGGCAGGGTTTGCGAGGTATGTCTGTGGACAGGAGATGGTTCCAGATCTGGAACCTGAGGAGATTCTTCCAGCTCCCGTGTCCTGTTTGACATCCATTTGGATCATACTGTACCTGATTAGGTGGGGGCATCCCATTTGGCACCTCTTCTTCCTCATCACCTTGGACAGATCGAATCCAGCTCCCCATGTTCAAAACTGTTTCCTCTTGTCTCGGTATCTGCTGGTGAACTGAAAAAACTTAATTTGGTTAATATAAAACCATTTAATTCTCCTAGGTAACCGGGCTGCATATACCATGGGACTAGCTTTATCAACTATATTATATGGTTCACTGTACCGGAGTTTAAAATTTCCACCCTGGCATAGTTTTGTTCCATTACCTGACACCCCACCTCCCACTCCTGAGATTTACTCGGGACCAGATGTAGTCGGTTACAGTGGTGTGCCCTCCTGATCCCTCAGGCACAATCCACTAACCCATTTAAACAACATCAAGCTAGAATCTCCACTTTGGGCGATATTTCCGGCGTGGGCAGTAAAAAAGGGTTTTCAGATCGCCAGCTTCTCGCCCATTCTCAAACCACCTAGTCTCCACTTTTGAAAATGGGCATTACCGCGAGTGATAAAAATGGGTGGTCGCGTTAAATTTTTCTGACCTTCTGCCGTAAAGTGTGGCCGTCCTTAGCAACGGCATGGCAACGCTCGATTCCTGCGATTCTAGAGGTCAAGGGTCACCATGACATGCGCAGAAGAGGAGACAGAGAGAGAGGGAGCTCAGAGGGACTGAAGGCGTGGCTGGGTGTGGTGTGGCTGCGTTGGGAGGAAGAAGGGAGACTTTAGTGCTTCACAGCAAGTAGGCAAACAAAAAGTAGGTGTTACCTGCCACATATTTGACCGAATTTGGCCTATAATGGAGAGCGAGGAGGAGGCATCACAGCACGCTGTGAAAACTGATGCTGGAGAGAGCAGTGAGCTGGGAGAGGAGCACATTGGAGGGCGCAAAAGAGCCAGGAAAAGAGCCAGGTTCTCGGACAAGGCAAATGCCTCCCTCCTGCAGGAGGTCGAGTTACGCTGGGGTGATTTGACACAGGGAGGGCGTGGGAAGCCCACTCCAAAGGCCTATCAGAAGATATGGACCTAGATAGCAGAGGTGGTCTCGTCGGTAACGAACGAGGTGCGTGAGGGCAAACAATACCGCAAATGATAGAACGGCCTTCTGGAATCTGCAAGAGTAAGTATTACATTGATTTACATGTACTTATATATTTATATAATTTGATTTGTATTAGTCATGAGTGACTATCAGCTGATGTGAGGTCTTGCACTTTTACCGGGACTATTTTATTCAAAGCTTGTGGTCACAGTGTACGTTTTTAGGTAAAGAATGATAATTATCATAATAATCATGATTACATCTGTCGGTTATGTGTTGTATCAATCTCTGTGACTGTACCTAGCAATGATATCACGCAATGATCTCATGCCATGTCATCCTGTCACCTTTTACAGAAGAAGCTATCGACGATGAGGTCTATACAGAGGCGAACGGGTGGGAGGCCACCAGTCCCCAGCGACATCACTGAAATGGAGGAGCGGGTGCTAGCACTTGTTGGTAAGCAACCCCGGACAGCCATGGACGCATCTGCAAATGCTAAAGTGATGCCACGTGAGTAAAGCTTTCACCATTGCATCATGTAAAGTCAATTGATGCCAACCCAACTCATATCCGAACAATCATATATGATTGATGATTTCTAAAATTGTCATAGAAATAATGCTGGCCTAATGAAAAGCATTGCAATGCACAATGTGTTGAAGGTCATGAAATGTGATGTCTGTGATGATTTTGATAGCTGTGGTGCTTTTGTCGTGCATATGCTGTGTGTAGCACTGGACTCACCTTGTCACCCTAGCACCCTCTTCTCCTCTAATAACCTCATTTGTGTCTTGCAGCTCAGCCAGCAGCACAGCCCCAGGCAAGACCACAGAGGCCAGAAGGTGAGGGCAAAGGGCAGGAACTGGCAGACTATCCTATTACATCTGGTGCTGAGGAGCTCCGATTCTCGCCTGTCAATCCGCTGGGTTGTTCTCCACGGATGAGAGTGCGGACTTCGAAGAACCTACATCGCCACACTCCAGAAGTCATTCCACCCCAAGGCCATCTAGTGGTTCTCTGGTCATTCCCGCCTCCACTCTGGAGGTACCGGCCCCAAGCACCTCGTCACAGGGCACCCCATTTGTCCCCAGGACAACGCCGACCTGGCGGAAGCCTCGTCGACGCAGCAGGTCTGGTCCACGAGCGCGACATGAGAGCGGAGAGATGGTACAGTTGTCCAGGAGGACTTTAGACATTGGTGACCAGCACATCGAAGCATTAGGAGGCATATCCCGACAGCTGGCCACCATGACGGAGTACATTCCGCGGATGGCGGAGGCCCTGGATGCGATAGCCAGGAACACTGCTGCCACAGGCCTACCAGCGATCCCTGAGCACTGCACCCCACCCCTAGGTTCTGCACTACCACTGCGAACGACAGATGAGAGCAAGGACCAAGATCCTGCTTCTGCATCAGAGAATGTTGCCCCCTTGGCACCCCCCCGCTCCCGTACCCGTGCAACGACGACATTTGCCTTCATCCCCCCCAATGAGGCACCGCCTGAGGAGCTCCTCGGCCAGGCATCATGGAGCGAGGAGGGGAAGGGGTAGAAGTGGGAAGAATAAGGGGAGGGGGGGAGGAAAGTGAAGTGCATGTGCACAAGTGATGGCTGTGTTATATCTCCATCTGGGTGTATGCAATTTGTTGCAATGTATGGGGGCTGGGGACCACGCTCCTGCTTTGCCTTTGTATTCTTTGTTGTTAGACATGTTGACCACGTGATTTATATTATTGGTGGGAAAAGTGGGGTGTGGGCGGGGGTTGGGTGTTATTGGCTGAGATACTTATGATTTCAGACCAATGTTGGTATTAAATTTTTGTTATTGAACATAAGATTGTTGCACATTGTCTCAGATAGCTGGACTGTTACACACTGGTGATTCCTTACCATAAATACAACTTAACATCAATCAACGTAAACTTTAACTGGCACCAAGGTGATGAGCACCATTGATGTCTGAGCTGCACATACACAGTAGTGTGTCAGTATTGTCACTCACATCAGTGCTCCTTCAGGCAAATCTTTCAGATATCAGCTCCTCACCTATGAGTGGGATTTAACAAATGCCAGCCACACCGCTGGCATTCATTCCGGTTCGTTCCATTTTTTATGAGCGGATTTTTGAGCGAGCGATATTGTGGTCGATATGTGTGCAAGGTGGTGAAATTGATGCTGGGTGATCTCATAGCTGCTAGTTTAAGTAAATATGCTTATTATGACAAAAAACAGTGGGCGGACGTTAATATTGAATCTTGGCGTTAATTCCACGTGGCAATATTATGGGCGTTGATTTCGCCGATTTTGCTGATTCCGCGTAAAAAAAGTGGGCGGGTGGTAATATTTTTTCCCGGCGTTAAGTACATGGGGAAAGTAATGCTCGCCGATAAGTTTCCTAAAAAAGCCTGTCAGTTTCCATTTTGTGCCAAAATGGGCGATATACGGATGTTATACGTCATTTCAGCAGTAAAATGGGTGTTGAGTGGGTGTTAAGCATGCAAAAAAAGTGGAGGTTCGAGCCCATCGCTTCTTCCCGATGGTCACTTACTTATAATCAAAAGAAACAGAGAATCTCTGGTGACTCTGCTTAAGAACCCGAGGGGTTAATTTGTAACATGATCCTAAAATTCCTTCTACCCCAGGAGAAAATATTCTCTTCAAATTAAGAAAATTTCCAATATTCAAAAGGTATCGCCCACTGAATTAAAACAGAGTTTACAGCTGCTTGTGAAAGAATTAACTTCCTTTGTTTCGAAAGCCAACAAACACAGATACCATCAATCAATGTCTACTTCAGTCCCACAGCTTGCAGCCTTTTCAGTTTAATTTTCCAGTTAAGAAATTTTACATTTGTAAAGTCTCTATCCTTTTACTCTTAAAATAAACATTCAGAAAAACAACTTCACATACAATAGCATTTCATCCTTTGCTCCCCAGTTACACATTGGTCAGAATTTTTTAAAAAACCATACCAATTATTGTTGTGTCCAGAACTAAAGGCTCTCCACACAATTTACACCAACCAGAATTTTATTGTGGCCATAATAAAAGTCTGATTTTTAATAGGTTAATTAAACTCAGTAATTCCAATATTAAACTTCCCAATACCACTTGGAAAATGAGGAGTAGCCACAGCCATACAAAGGAACATGCCTTCCCAAAAACTTTAAACACCAAAGAAAAACACCAGATCAGTACGAAAGAAACATGATCTTCCCTTTTCGCCTTTTTATTGAGTCATAACTATCCATTATTCCTTAAACCAGTTTCAATTTCTGATCCCCGTATACACTAAGTGCACATCCAAGTACCTTTAAATGTGGTGAGGATTTCTACCTCTGCCATCCTTTCAGGCAGTGAGTTCCAGACCCCCACCACCCTCTGGGTGAAGAGATCTTCTCTAAACTGCCCCCCGCAATTACTTTAAACCTATGCCCCCTGTAGGTTTTAGCACTTTTCTCATGGATTGAATTCCTACTAAACATTTCTTTAAAAAAAAATCCTTCCTGCTTTTTAAAAAATAGCAATTAACTTCAAACCTTATCTCTTGCAGCGCAAAGAGGCATCTCTCTTCACATTCCACACATCACTTTTGTCCGCGTTTGTTGCAGTTATAACATACGTCGGGTTGTTCTACCACCCCCACTGTTTTGAATTAATGGGGACTGCTGACAGTTGTTTCTCATAGGGGGGCAGTCTTGGTTATACTCAGCTGCCTTTCTGCCTAAGTTCCCTCCAGTCTATATAATTTTCCTTTTTGTGTGTCGTGATGGGTGCTGTCGTCATCACACCTACTGTCAGTTTATCACTATTTTGTCGCTTTTAAGTCAACAGTCTAGTCCATCCATTTAATTCATAATATGCGCGAGTGAGTAAATGAGGGCTTTATCCTCTTTTTGTTTCTTTTTTGACTCCCACCCTTTCATTTGTTCAGTGGGTGGGTCGTCTGGTTTCCAATTTTGTTTAATCATTATTTTAAATAGTTTCGATTTTTGTCTGCTAGGTATCATGTCCGAGAACCTTCTGGACCCCACTCGAGTTTCTCACTGACCATGGCCATTTGTTTTCAGTGGTATGTCCCTTACTTACTCATCCTGAGTGAGACTGTTACTTGCAACCTATTTGTTGTCAGCAGTACCTCCTTTACTTACTCCTCACGAGTGAGACCGTTACGTGAAACCTATACCAATTTTCAATCGCAACATTACACAGCCAGAATTCTATATAACCGATTGTAATTGTTTCACCTAGGATCTTCTACTGACTACTTGAAGTCTCAGCCAGACCTGCAGATTCGGATCTCTCAAGCAGCTGACACCAGACAGAGTTCTGCCCTTGTCCTAACTGCGCGTGGTAATTAAAACATGCTCACGCCTTTGACATGGCTTCCATCTGCTGGTGTCTGCCATCCGCTTGAGATCCTGCTGACTATGCCAATTGTAGTGGAGTATTTAAAATAAACGTGCAACACCAAGTCTGGGTTCGAAGATTTAGGTAGTCTTTATTCGCACCGATGGGGAGACCGCCTGTTCTCTGTCTGTAGACAGGCTTCTCCAATGATACAAAGTTCCAAGCAATCTTTTATACATTTACTGATGCAGTCTCGTGCACGATCCACCGATGCCGTTTAATTGGCTCAAAGACCGCGTGCACAGTTGCTGATTGACTAATTCCCTTTCACCTCACGCCTATGTTTCATGCCAGATGGAGTTTCTCCAATGTGTTACATTTGACCCCTTGTTCTGTTTACCTGCCTCTCTGGGCCTCTTGTGGTTCAACAGTTTGGCAGCAGTCAATCATTCTGACATGTTATCCTTAGCATTATTTCTTCTGCCTGTTAAGCAACTTAAAAAGCTGACCACTACAAAAGCCTATCAGTTCTTTTAGTCCCGAGACCCATTCTTAACCCTTTAATTATAGCAGAGCTCGCAAGCTCCACTTCAATTACATACATAGGATTACATAGGATATACGGCAGAGAAACAGGTATTCGGCCCAACCAGTCCATGCCAGCGTTTATGCTCCATTCGAAACTCCTTCTGTCTTTCCTCATCTAAATCCATCAGCATAATCATCTATTCCCTTCTCCCTCATTTGCTTGTCTCGCCTCCCCTTAAATGCATCTATACTATTTGCTTCAACCACTCCCTGTGGTAGCGAGTTCCACATTCTCACCACTCTTTGGGTAAAGAAGTTTCTTCTGAATTCCCTATTGGATTTCTTGGTTACTATCTTATATTGATGGCCTCTCGTTATGCTCTTCCCCACAAGTGGAAACATTCTATCTGTATCCACTCTATCAAAACTTTCATAGTTTTAAAGACCTCTATTAGGTTACCCCTCAGCCATCTTTTTTCAAGAGAAAAGAGACCCAGCCTGTTCATCCTTATATGTGTACCCTCGCATTTCTGGTATCATCCTTGTACATCTTCTCTGCAACCTCTCCAGTGCCTCTGTATCCTTTTTATAATATGGCGACCAGAACTGTATGCAGTACTCTAAGTGCAGTCTAACTTCCCTATTTTAAAATTCTATCCCTCTAGAAATGAATCTTAGTGCTTGGTTTGTATTTTTATGGCCTGGCTAATCTGTGTCGCAACCTTTAGTGATTTGTATACTTGTACTCCGAGATCCCATTGTTCCTCTACCCCACCTAGACCCGTACCCTCCAGATAATAAGTGACCTCCCTATTCTACCTACCAAAATGTAATACCTCACATTTATCTGTGGTGAACTTCATTTGCCAATTATATGCCCATTTGTTGCAGTCCTTCTCAGTAGAGACTACCACCCCCAACCCCCCCCCCAAATTGGTTGTCATCCGCAAATTTAGAAATTGTGTTTTTGATTCCAAAGTCCAAATCGTTAATGTGGTCCCAGCACTTATCCTTGTGGAATACCACCACCCACCTTCTACCATTGTGAATAGCTACCCTTTACTTGCTGTGATTATGCAAACTCTTGATTACAACATAGAAAAGGAGACATGGTGATTGTGAAGCTGTTAAGCTAAACATTCTCACCCACAGCAATTCCATCCAACACTACACAGTCTACATTACAATGATTCATTGCCCATTTTCCCTAACACACATACACTGAAGTTTAGCTTTTAAATGGGATAATCTCGACTGAGCTTTGGAGATTGCTTCCAAATCAGGATGTCAAAGTTGCCAACAAATTTAGTATAATGCTGCTGGAGTACATGAGGCAGCAGCAAATAAGCAGCAATGCTGCAGAAGTGAGCCGATGAACAACACTTTTTCATTTTCATCTGTGCTCAGTTCCTCCAACGCATGGAAAAAATTGTGCCAGTAATTAGAATAATTGGTTTCACCAAAATGGCCCAGGTTTGATTCCTGGTTTAAGCTGAGTTAACTGATTTGAGCTGGCAGCAGTTGAGGGAACTACAATTGGCCTTGCACCCCTAGGTGGAGAAAGAGGGTTTCCACTCCTGATCATACCAGTGACGCCTGCTTGCGAATGTTTATGTGTGTATGTATATGGCAGGTGAAGACAGGATTGGGCTCAGCTATGAAGCCCACTGAAATTCACTGCTTTAGCTGACATAGAAAGACTGGCCACTTGGGCATGATACCAGATGCTTGCCATCAGGTGTGGAACTGTCTCTGAGCAAGAATCAGCACTTTCAGTAGAGGATTGGAGAAATGGCAAAAGGTTTCCTTTTGAAAAATGACGAGTTTCAGTGCTGTCAAGACTTTACTAAATCTCAGCGATAGAAATGCACATAGAATTTCGCAGAGTCGGCTCCAGGTGATCAGAAGGAAATGTCGAAGCTACAACATTATTAGAAGATATGGAAAGTGGATTACAACAGAATTATGTGAGGCTCTCAGAAGCAGATTTAAAGCAGCTCAAAGCATAATGGGCCAGATTTTGCTGAAAAGATAATGGCATCTGAATGACACACACTGTTATCAATGCACAAATCGGCCAGCAACTTGTGGTGAAGAAGAGATACCCTGTGAATTGTGAATCGTCACAAGTTGCTGGCTGATTTGCACCGCTCTGCTGTTAGCTTCGCAAAAATGTCATCTCGAGCTTAACCTCCCCGTGAGTTTCATGAACTGATACATTACCACATTGATTGCTCATTAAACTCGCCAGAGAAAGTTAAGTCTTGTAATTAACAGTGTAAGTACCCTTTTAACAAAATATTTGATTATTAACTGACAAACGACCTCTCTTGTCTTGAAAATAAACAATTATAAGTGTGGAGTCTCATTGTTTCATGTTGTATATTGTTTTAGATTTTAAAAATGTCAAATTTTAATTATATATTTTTTCTTACTTTTCCTCTCTCTTTTTTTCTCTCTCTCTAAAACGAATCTTACCTTCCTTCTCTTTATTTTCTTTCTGTAATTGATTTGACATTGAGTCCACACACTTTAATTCATCCTCCTTCTCAGTCCTTCCTCTGATTATTTCTCAATCCTTAAATCTCATTGCTTATGGAGATGCACTGTTTGTCCCATTGTTGACCAAATGCCCTATTTCCCTCACTGCGCTATTATCAGCTTCCACTTCCAGCAACTTTGTGGGAAAACATTTTTAAAAATCTAAATGCTCACTTCTAACTAATGGGGCATGCTGCGAGACGCCTTGCTCCAACAAAATCTGGCCTATTATAAAGGTCACCATCTGTTTAATTTATTACCTGAGGAAGGATATACTTGCCATAGAGGGAGTGCAACAAAGGGGAATGTCCTATGAAGAGAGATTGAGTAGGCCTATATTCTCTAGAGTTTAGAAGAATAAGAGTTGATCTAATTGAAACATACAAAATTCTTAAGGGGCTTAATAGGGCTAATGCTGAGAAAATGTTTCCCGTGGATGGGGAATCTAGAACCAGGGGTCACAGTCTCAGAGTCAGAGGTTGGCCATTTAGGAGATGAGGAGAAATTTCTTCATTCAGAGGGTGATGAATCTTTGGAATTCTCTACCCCAGAAGGCTGTGGATGCTCAGTCGTTGAGTATATTCAAGGCAGAGATCGATAGATTTTTGCATATTAAGGGAATCAAGGGATTATGGGGATAGTGCAGGGAAGTGGCGTTGTGGTAGAAGATCAGCCATGATCTTATTGACGAGCCAAATGGTCTATTCCTGTTCCTATTTCTTATGTTCTTATGTTGTTAATAATTGTATCATAATAAGATAATTGGATGGCAACAATGCTACTTCATCACTACCTGTCTGGAATTTGGTTTCAATGGTGCATAATTATTAATTTACACACGTGTTAACGCATTTTTTCTTATTTAATTTGTTTAAGTAAAGATATTTATTACTCTACTTTTTCCAGCTATCATTTCATTTTTTTGTATTTAAATATGATGTTTTAGGATAGTGTATTCTGAAAGACTTCAACCATCCTGAATCAGGAACAGTGCTAACCATAGTTTTAAGACTCTGCTAAATGGGGTCAGACTGCTGAGGGTAGACGATGCAGCTGCAGCTTCTCACAACTGGCAGAGGTACAAGAAGGTAATCCTTTTACATTTTTGGTTTGAAATCTAGATCATGATTTTTAAGATCCTTTTAAGCGAAACAATAATGACAATATTAGAAATTCTTACAACAAATTTACAAAAAAACTAAACACTGGGAATCCAAAATTTAAAACAAACATGCTGGAAATACAGATGCTGACAGAACGGCGATGTGTTTCCATGCTCATTCTGATTCCAACACAGGCTGTTGTTACTGGTAGAATCTCCAGCATATTAGTGATTCCGCCACTGAAAACCAGAACTGGAAAAGATTGATCCTCCGTGGTGATGTATATATCTTATATGCTAACATTCTGGATATTGTGTGGAACTTCCCCAGTGGTCAAATCTCCTGCTAGTTGTTGTCTGGCATGTTTAAAAATAGCAAATTACAGCAGAATCCAGAGTGACTATGAGAACAGAAGGTATTATTTTACTGGAGTGCGGAAATCTAATCTTTTGCCACAGTGTCATTTTTTTCTGACAGGGAGTATTTTCAAGTCATAATCATGGCTATCTAGTTAAAAGTACCTTACAAATGTCTATGGTGTGTGAGTGTCGATGTGTGTGTGTGCGTGTGTTATGGTTAGCATTGTTCCCGATACAGGACGGCTGAAGTCTTTCAGTGTACACTACCCTAAATATCCTATTTAAATACAAAAAATGGAGACATAGTGCCTTTTCAACATAATCTTTAAAAGGGGATGGTACATAAAATAATTGTGCTTCCCTTCATACATCACAGATACATGGATCCTGGTGGAGCATGCCCACTAGCCACCATTGCATACTGGAAAGTTACATGGTCTACATGACGATCATAAGTTGTCTTTCTTCATTTTAAATAATTTGTCGGTGAGTTTTGTTGTTTGCTGTGCCCTCGTTATTGGATTTTTCTGTAGAAATGATGGTGAGGCTAACAGCGCTCATCGTTATTTATGCGGAAATTAGACAGCAACTTCTGATGGAGGAAAACTGGAAGATGCTGTTTGAGATGCCCTGCTCCTCCAAAACATGCGCTGTAATGATATCTTGTCATTTGACTTATCATTTAAATACATTGAATGGTGTGAAATTGCTGCACTTACCCCAGAGATAGGAACTAAACTCGCCAGTAAAAGTTAGGGCTTGTCTATTCCAGTGCAAGCACCTTTTTAACGGTGTGATAAGTATTAATTACTGTCAAAAAACCTCTCAGGGACTGAAAATTAACTTTTACAATTGTGGGGTCTCATTTCTTCAGCTTTTAAATATTGTTGGAGATTTGTTTATGTCTTTTTTTTTCTCTCTCAATTCAATTCTTCTTTTCCTCTCTTTATTTCATTTTCTGTACCTGATTTGATATTGACTTCAATTTTCTAATTTACACTTCCTGGTTCAGACTCTGCACTGCTCATTAACATCCTTCAATCTGATTAGTTAAGGAGATACACAGTTGCTTTCCCTGTTCACACAGGTCCCAGAGCACTTTTTCGTTTTTTAATTACAGTAAGTTCCAGTGCAAAATCCTATAGAAACTCTGTGGGCAAGTGCATGTGTAATGAATGTTGTTGTGTGCATCCTAGGCAGTCCCTCGGAATCGAGGAAGACTTGCTTCCACTCCAGAAGTGAGTTCTTTGGTGGCTGAACAGTCCAATATGAGAGCCACAGACTCTATCACAGGTGGGACAGATAGTCGTTGAGGGATGGGGTGGGTGGGACTGGTTTGCCACATGCTCTTTCCGCTGTCTGCGCTTGATTTCTGCATGCTCTCGGCAATGAGACTCGAGGTGCTCAGTGCCCTCTCGGATGCACTTCCTTCACTTAGGGCAGTCTTGGGCCAAGGACTCCCCGGTGTCAGTGGGGATGTCGCACTTTATCAGGGAGGCTTTGTGTACACACCAAATATCTGGCATCATTTGTCTGATGCTGTGAGCAAAATCTGGCCCAATATGTGAATTTGATCCTATTTACACTTGTAGCAGCATATCTGCATTGTAAAAATCTCAGTGCAGAACTGTGAAGATTTCCTAGACATAGAAATTTGGTATCAGCTTGTGTCTTATGCCAGGTAGAGAAGTGTTGCCCCTCTTGATAAATTCGGGTTACCGCTCCTGGGGGCGGTAATGGGACGGACACCTCAGCAGTGCTCTGCACTTGGTCACATAGCGCTGCCATGTTGGAGGGGCTCCTCCCTCAGTTAAAGGGAAGGGCCCACGCTATCAACTCTGCAAAAGAAAAAGCCACTTTACTGGACACCCGGGAGTCACACAATCAGCCCGGCACTCAAATGGAGAGCCGGGCTGATGGCGGCCATGACCCCGCGAAGAAACCGCATCAGGAGCGACAACGAAAAGGTCAGGTTTTTTTCCTGCACTCGCCCACTTCCCTTTTAATTTTCTGCCCGGTAGCGGCCAGCCGCCCGATACGCGTCCCTGAAGCTGTCGCTGTTATCTCCTGGCGCAGCTGCAGGGGTTGAAAGCCAATTTCGGGGCGGGGGTGCTAACGGGGCGATGCACACACCGATGACGTTACGATCTCTGGGCTCAGGAGATCAGGGCACAATGTCGTAGTGCCGCCGCTAAACTCTTGCCCAATATGGCGGGAGTTGTTCACAGCCTCGCGCATCATCACAAATATATTTGGGCCACGGCAGCTGGGGAATTTAAATTCAGTTAATTAAGTAAATCTGGACTAAAAAGCTAGTATCAGTACTGTGACCATGAAACTATCGGGTCGTCGTAAAAATTTGTCTGGTTCACTAATGTTCTTTAGGAAAGGAAATCTGCCGTCCTTACCTGGTCTGGCCTATATGTGACTCCAGACCCACAGCAATGTGGTTGACTCTTAACTTCCCCATGAAATGGCCTAGCAAGCCACTCAGTTTAAATAAAATTGCTATGAAAAGCAATAATAAGAATAAAACTGGACGGCACACCCAGCCCAGTTAACTCTGCAAAGTCCTCATTACCAACATCTGGGGACTTGTGCCAAAATTGGGAGAGCTGTCCCACAGACTAGTCACGCAGCAGCCTGACATAGTCATACTCACAGAATTATACCCTTCAGCCAATGTTCCAGACTCCTCCATCACCATCCCTGGGTAGGTCCTGTCCCACTGGCAGGACATACCCACCAGGGGTGGCGGCACAGTGGTATACAATCAGGAGGGAGTGGCCCTGGGAGTCCTCAACATTAACTCCTGACCCCATGAAATCTCATGGCTTCAGGTCAAGCATGGACAAGGATATCTCCTGCTGATTACCAGCTACCACCCTCCCTCAGCTGATGAATCTGTACTCCTCCATGTTGAACACCACTTGGAAGAAGTATTGAGGGTAACAAGGGCACAGAATGTAGTCTGGGTGGAGGACTTCAATGTCCATCACCAAGTGTGACTCAGTAGCACAACTACTGACCGAGCTGGCCGAGTCCTGAAGGACATAGCTGTCAGCTGCGACAGGTGGTGAGAGAACCAACATGAGCGAAAAACCTATTTTAAATCATTCTCACCAATCTATATGTCACAAATGCATCTGTCCATGACAGCACTGTTAGCAGTGACCACTGCACAGTCATTTTGGAGACAAAGTCCCGTCTTCACAGTGAGGACACCCACCATCGTGTTGTGCGGCACTACCACTAGGCTAAATGGGATAGATTCAGAATAGATCTAGCAGCTCAAAACTGGGCATCCATGAGGCGCTGTGGGCCATCAGCAGCAACATTTTATTCCACCACAATCTGTAACCTCATGGCCCGGCATATCTCTCACTGTACCATTACCATCAAGCCAGGGGACCAACTCTTGTCCAATGAGGAGTTTAGAAGAACATGACAGGAGCAGCCCCAGGCATACCCAAAAATGCGGTTCCAACCTGGGGAAGCTGCAACACAGGACTACATGCATGCTAAAAAACAGAAGCAGCATGCTATAGACAAGGCTAAGCGACCCCACAATCAACTGATCAGATTAAAGCTCTGCAGTCCTGCCACATCCAGTTGTGAATGGTGGTGGACCGTTAAACAACTAACTGGAGGAGGAGGCTCCATGAATATCCCCATCCTCAATGATGGCAGTGCCCAGCATGTGAGTGCAAATAAAAAAGCTGAAATGTTTGCCACCATCTTCAGCCAGAAGTGCCGAGTGGATGATCCACATCGGCCTCCTCCTGAGGTCCCCACCATCACAGAAGCCAGTCTTCAGCCAATTCGATTCACTCCACCTGATATCAAGAAACGGCTGAACGCACTGGATACAGCAAAGGCTATGGACCCCGACAACATCCCAGCTGGTGTGCTAAAGACTTGTGCTCCAGAACTAACCACGCATCTAGCCAAGCTGTTCTAGTACAGCTACAACACTGGCATCTACCCGACAATGTGGAAAACTGCCCAGGTATGTCCTGTCCACAAAAAACAGGACAAATCTAATCCGGTCAATTACCATCCCATCAGTCTACTCTCAATCATCAGTGAAGTGACAGTGCTAACAAGTGGCACTTACTCACCAATAACCTGCTCACTGATGCCCAGTTTGGGTTCCGCCAGGACCACCCGGCTCCAGACCTCATTACAGCCTTGGTTCTAACATGGACAAAAGAGCTGATTTCCAGAGGTGAGGTGAGAGTGACTGCCGTTGACATCAAGGCAGTATTTGACCAAGTGTGGATGAAAGAGCCCGAGTAAAACTGAAGTCAATGGAATCAGAGGGTATACTCTGTACTGGCTGGATTCAAAATAAGATGGTTGTGGTGGTTGGAGGTCAAACATCACAGCCCCAAGACTTTGCTGCAGGAGGTCCTCAGGGCAGTGTCCTAGGCCCAATCAACTTCAGCTGCGTCATCAATGACCTTCCCTCCAACATAAGGTCAGAAGTGGGGATGTTCGCTGATGACTTCACAGTGTTCAGTGCCACTTGCAACTCCTCAGATAATGGAGCAGTCCATGCCCACATGCAGCAAGACCTGGATGGCATTCAGGTTTAGGCTGATAGGGGGCAAGTAACATTCTAACCACCGCCCCTTGACATTCAACGACATTATCATCGCCGAATCCCCCACCATCAACGTCCTGGGGGTCACCATTGACCAGAAACTGAACTGGACCAGTCACATAAATACTGTAGCAACAAGAGCAGATCAGAGGCTGGGTATTCTGTGGCGAGTGTCGCATCTCCTGACTCCTTAAAGCCTTTGTGATATGTCCTTACTATACAGTACAAATGCACACGAGGCCCATACAAGAGAGAAGGTCACTCTGTGACCAGTCCTTTATTAGCCAGCACTGAAGTGATGAAGGTGGCTGGAGCTTCCCGTTTTATACCTGAAGGTCCAGGTTAGGAGTGTCTCCCACAAGTTCACCACCTAGTGGTCAGTGTTCTCACGGTGTACAACTTAGGTCAGTTTATACATGGATTACAATGACAGTTGAATACATGACATCACCTCCCCCCCAAAGTCTTATTGGGATCACAGGTTAAGTCTCTCTGGTGGTTTACGTGACCTTGTAGAGCGCCTGAGTTGGGGCTCTGGTTGTTGGGCACTGGCCTGAGTGTCTGCTGTTTGCAGTGCTTCAGGCCTGTCCGGACTGCCCACAGTGACTGGGCTCTCCTCCACTTGGTTCTGGTGTTCGGTCACCTGTGGAGAAGTGAACTCTACATCGTGTTCTTTCTCTACTTCTTTTATGGGGTTGCTGAACCTCCTTTTTGTTTGATCCACGTTTTTGTGGCAGATTTGTCCATTGGTAAGTTTAACTACCAAAATCCTATTCCCCTCTTTGGCAATCATGGTGCCTGCGAGCCATTTGGGCCCTGCAGCGTAGTTGAGGACAAAGACAGGGTCATTGACATCAATACATCGCGCCCTCACATTCCCGTCATGGTAGTCACATTGTGACCGGCGCCTGCTCTGAACAATTTCTTTCATGGTGGGGTGTATAAGGGATAACCTGGTTTTGAGCATCCTTTTCATTAGAAGCTCTGCGAGGGGACCCCTTGAGCGAGTGTGGTCGGGATCTATTGGCCAACAGGAGGCATGATGAGTGGCTTTGTAGGGAACCCTCTTGGATTCTGAGCAGCCCCTGTTGATTATCTGCACTGCTCATTCCACCTGGCCATTTGAGGCCGGCTTGAACGGTGCCGTTCTGACATGGTTGATACCATGAAGTCCTGGAATTCAATGTTTGTAAAGCACGGGCCATTGTCGCTGACCAAGATGTCCGGTAGACCATGGCCGGCGAACATTGCCCATAGACTTTCTACTGTGGCAGAGGATGTGCTTGAATTGAGAATGACACACTCGATCCATTTGGAGTAGGCGTCTACTACAACCAAAAACATTTTTCCCATGAAAGGACCTGCATAGTCCACATGGATGCGTGACCATGGCTTGGCGGGCCAGGACCAGTGGCTAAGGGGGGTTTCGCTGGGCGCATTGCTCAGCTGGGCACACGTGTTGCAACTGCGAACATAAAGTTCCAGGTCTTCATCTATCCCTGGCCACCAAACGAGTGACCTGGCAATTGCCTTCATCATGACAATGCCTGGGTGCCCATTGTGGAGTTCTCGGATGAACGCCTTTCTGCCCATCTGGGGCATGACTACTCGATTTCCCCATATTAGGCAATCGGCCTGAATTGAGAGTTCATCCTTGCGCCTGTGAAATGGTTTAAATTCCTTAGGGCATGCCCTGTACGTGGCTGCCCAGTCCCCATTCAGGACACATTTCTTGACTAAAGACAGTAGTCGGTCTCTATTTGTCCAGACTTTGATCTGACGGGCTGTCACAGGTGAGTCTTCGCTTCCGAAAGCTTCAGCAACCATGACCATCTCAGCAGCATGCACGGTTGCCCCCTCGGTGGTGGCTAGTGGGAGCCTGCTGAGTGCATCGGCGCAGTTTTCAGTGCCCAGTTTGTGCCGAATTGTATAGTCATAGGCGGCTAACGTGAGTGCCCACCTCTGTATGCGGGCCGACGCATTTGCATTTATGGCCTTGTTATTGGCCAAAAGGGACGTTAGGGGTTTGTGATCTGTCTCCAGCTCAAATTTCCTGCCAAACAGGTACTGGTGCATTTTTTTTACTGCATATACACATGTAAGCGCTTCCTTTTCTACCATCCCGTAGCCCCTTTCTGCCTGGAACAGACTTCTGGAGGCATAAGCTAGCGGCTGTAACTGACACTGACATTAACATGCTGCAACACACACCCGACCCCATAGGACGACGCCTCGCATGTTAAAACAAGTTTCTTACCTGGGTCATATAGCGTTAACAGATTTTTGGAGCATAACAAATTGTGTGCTCTATCAAAAGCCCTTTCCTGGCTGTCCCCCCAGATCCATTCGCGACCTTTGCGTGGGTGCACATGTAGCGGCTCTAACAGCGTGCTCAATTTGGGAAGTAAGTTACCAAAATAGTTCAGGAGCCCGAGGAACGAACGCAGCTCTGTCGTGTTACGGGGTCTGGGTGCTCCCTGCATCGCTTCCGTTTTGGACACAGTAGGTCTGATCCCGTCTGCTACCCTCATCCCCAGGAATTCTACCTCTGGAGCTAGGAACACGCACTTTGCCTTTTTCAGTCGCAGACCGACCCGGTCCAGTCTGCATTGCACCTCCTCCAGGTAGGGGAGGTGTTCTTCAGTATCACAACCCGTGATGAGGATGTCGTCTTGAAAAACCACCGTCCTTGGAATCGACTTGAGGAAACTTTCCATGTTTCGTTGAAAGATCGAGGTGGCTGAGCGAATCCCGAACGGACATCTGTTGTACTCAAACAACCCCTTGTGTGTCGCGATGGTGGTCAGCTTCTTCGACTCACTCGCCAGCTCCTGGGTCATGTAAGCTGAGGTCAGGTGCAATTTTGAAAAAAGTTTGCCACCGGATAGCGTCGCAAAGAGGTAGCGGGTACTGGTCTTGGAGTGACACCCGATTGATGGTGGCCTTGCAATCACCACATGTCCTGACCGACCCATCCGCCTTGAGCACCGGCACAATCGGGCTCGCCCAGTCACTGAATTTGACTGGTGAGATGATGCCTTCCCTCAGCAGGCGGTCCAATTTGCCTTCTATCTTTTCCCGCATCACATACGGCACCGCTCTGGCCCATCTATATTATCATCATCATAGGCAGTCCCTCAAAATCAAGGAACACTTGCTTCCACTCTAAAATTGAGTTCTCAGGTGACTGTACAGTCCAATACGGAATTACAGTCTCTGTCACAGGTGGGGCAAACAGTCGTTGAAGGAAAGGGTGGGTGGGGAGTCTGGTTTGCCGCATGCTCCTTCCGCTGTCCGCGCTTGTTTTCTACATGTTCTCGGCGATGAGACTCGAGGTGCTCAGCGCCCTCCTGGATGCTCTTTCTCCATTTAGAGCGGTCTTGAGCCAGGCATTCCCAGGTGCCGGTGGGGATGTTGCACTTTATCAAGGTGGCTTTGAGGGTGTCCTTAAACATTTCCTCTGCCCACCTGGGGCTCGCTTGCCATGTAGGAGTTCCCAATAGAGCACTTTCTTTGAAAGTCTCATGTCGGGCATGCGGACAGTGTGCCCTGCCCAATGGAGCTGGTCGAGTGTGGACAGTGCTTCGATGCAGGGGATGTTGGCCTGATCGAGAACACTGATGTTGGTGCTTCTATCCTCCCAGTGGATTTGCAGGATCTTGCGGAGGCAGCGTTGGTGGTATTTCTCCAGCGCATTGAGGTGTCTACTATATATGGTCCACGTCTCTGAGCTATATCAGAGGGCGGGTATCACTGCAGCCCTGTAGACCATAAGCTTGGTGCCAGATTTGAGGTCCTGGTCTTCGAACACTCTCTTCCTCAGGCGACCGAAGGCTGCACTGGTGCACAGGATACGGTGTTGGACTTCAACATGCCTCTGACAAAATGCCTCGAACACGACCTTGTCAACACCGACACCTTATTCCGCCAGAGGGATAAGTACAAGGCATCGTGGCAATACCCTTGCTCCAGGCACTGGCACCTGCTCAACTATGTCATCGTCTGAGCGAGGGACCGCAAGGACGTGCGCATTACTCACGCCGTGACAGGCGCCGACGACTGCTGGACGGACCACCACCTAATCCATTCCGTCATCAACATAAATATAGCCCCAAAGCGGCGATGGCAACAGAAGCAATGCCGCAAAAAAATCAAAGCCGGGGCACTCAAAGATCCAGTTAAGAGTGCCTTATACAGCCAACGCCTCAACGACCCTGGTGACCCCGAGATGCAGAATGCCCAAAGTGCTTGGCCTGCCCTCCAGGCCACCATAACCAGCACCTCTGAAGAGATGCTCGGTCACTCAACCAGGAAACACCAGGACTAGTTTGATGAGAATGACCAGGAGATGCAGGAGCTAATAAACCGAAAGCGCAGGGCATTTCTGAATTTAAAGCAGCAACTCAACTCGGGAGCAACAAAGCAGCTTTACAGACGTCTGAAGGCCGAGGTCTAACTTAAAAACCCGTGACCTAAAGAATAGATCATGGGTGGAGAAAGCACAGGAGATTCAGCAGCCAGCCAATAGCCATGATGTGCGAGGATTCTTCACTGCAGTTAAGTCCACCTACGGCCCAAGCACCCAAGGCCCCACCCCACTGCTGGCCAAGAATGGGGTGACACTCATTAAGGATACCAAGGCAATCAGGGCCCGCTGGAAGGAACACTTCGAAGATCTCCTTAATTGAGATGTTGCCTTTGATACGAGTGTCCTTGAATCCATCCCGCAGCATGCTACCCGCCACCTTCTCAGCAAAACCTCAGCCCTGCACGAGGTAGAAAAGGCCATCCATCAGCTCAAGAACAACAAAGCATCAGGAGCAGATGGAATCGCCACTGAGGCACTAAAGTATGGTGGAGAAGCACTGTTGGCATGAATGCATGACCTCATCTCTCTTATCTGGAAGAAGGAGTGCATGCCTGTAGATCTCAGCGATGCTGTAATTGTGACCATCTTTAAAAAAGGGGACAAGTCCAACAGTGGCAACTACAAAGGAATCTCCCTGCTGTTGGCCACTGGGAACGTCATCGCGAGAATCCTCCTCAACCGTCTTCTCCCTGTGGCTGAAGAGCTCATCTATATTAATGATTTGGATGAAGGGACCAAGTGTAATGTAGGCAAATTTGCTGATGAGACAAAGATAGCTGGGAAAGCATGTTGTGAGGAGGGCACAAAGAATCTGCAAATGGATATCGACAGGCTAAGTGAGTGGGCAAACATTTGGCAGATGGAGTATAATATGGGAAAATGTGAGGTTATCCAACTTGGCAGGAAAAATAAAAAAAATAATTATTATTTAAATGGAGAGAGATTACAAAATGCTGCAGTGCAGAGGGACCAGGGGATCCTTGTGCATGAAACACAAAAAATTAGTATGCAGGTACAACAAGTAATCAGGAAGGCAAATGGAATGTTGGCCTTTATTGTAAGGGGGAAGGAGTATAAAAACAGGGAAGTACTGCTGCAACTTAGCAGGGTATTGGTGAGACCACACCTAGAGTACTGCATACAGTTTTGGTCTCCTTATTTAAGGAGGCATATACTTGCATTGGAGGCAGTTCAGAGAAGGTTCACGAGGTTGATTCCTGAAATGAGGGGGTTGACTTATGAAGATAGGTTGAGTAGGTTGGGCCTATACTCATTGGAGTTTAGAAGAATAGGAGGGGATCTTATTGAAACATATAAGATACTGAGGGGCTTCAACAAGGTAGCTACAGAGAGAATGTTTCCACTTGTGGGGGGAATCTAGTACTAGGGGGCATAATTTAAGAATAAGGGGTCGTCCATTTAGAACTGAGTTGAGGAGGAATTTATTCTCTTAGAGGGCCGTAAATCTGTGGAATTTTCTGCCACAGAGAGCTGTGGAGGCTGGGTCATTGAATATATTTAAGGTGGAGATAGACAGATTTTTGAAAGATAAGGGAGTGAAGGGTTATGGGGAGCAGGCAGAGAAGTGGAGCTGAGCACAAGATCAGTTCAGCCATGATCTTGTGGAATGGAAGAGCAGGCTCAAGGGGCCGAATGGCCCACTCCTGCTCCTATTCCTATGTTCCTATGTTCCTGTTATGTATTTAACCCTTTGTAACCAGCATGACACCTGACCACCAGAGGGCCCACCTGTTGGAGTCCCAAGGGATCCCAGCATCACTTGGGAGCACAGTATATAAGCAGGCCACCCACGAAGTACCGTACTCTGGAATCTTATTAAAGGAGCTAAGATCACACTAGCTCATTGCACACAGTACTCAGTTTCACCCATTATTGTGAGTGTATCAATTGACGACGAGGTAATGAACAACAGTGCGAAAATGCAAAGAACAGTTGGCATCCTGGAGAAGTTCTCAGAAGGGGATGATTGGGAGGCTTGCGTGGAGAGACTCGACCAGTACTTCATGGCCAACGAGCTGGAAATGGACGAGAACGCTACCAAATGAAGGGCAATCCTCCTAACTATCTGTGGGGCAACTACCTATGGCCTCATGAAGAATCTCCTGACCCCGGCAAAACCAACAGAGAAATCCTACGAAGATTTGTGTACACTGGTCTGGGAGCACCTAAATCCTAAGGAAAGCATTTTGATGGCGAGATATCGGTTCTACACGTGTCAATGATCGGAGGGCCAGGAAGTGGCGAGCTCCGTCATCAAACTAAGGCGCCTCGCAGGACATTGTGTGTTTGAGGGATTCCTAGAACAAATGCTCAGAGACTTTTTATACTGGGCAGTGGACATGAGACAATCCTTCGCAAACTGTTGACTGTAGAAACTCTGAATCTAATTAAAGCCATAACGATAGCCCATGCATTTATGTCCACCAGCAACAACACCAAGCAGATTTTGCAGAATAAAAAAGTTTCAGCCAGTACTGTGCAAAAAGTAACATCGGTTTTGAGCAGAAATGTACATGGCAGAATGTACACACCGGCTGCTGCGGCCCAACTTCAGATAACCCAGAGTCCGCCATCAATCGTTAATGCGAGGCAGTTAACACCCTGTTGGCGCTGCGTAGGTTATCATCGGCCCCATCAATGCAGCTTTAAGCTCTATGCGTGCAATGGTTGCAGAACAATGGAACACCTCCAATGAATGTGCAGGCGAGCTGCAAACCCTGCAAACCACCACGTTGCAGACAAAGGTTGATCTACAGTGGATCAGGCTGAATTGGAGACTCGTACTGAGGAGGCAGAAGTGCATGGGGTACACACATTCACTACGACATGTCCATCAATAATGTTGAAAGTTGAACTTAATGGCATTCCAGTATCTATGGAGCTGGACACGGGGGCAAGTCAATCCATTATGAGTAAAAAGGCCTTCGACAGGCTGTGGGTCAAAAAGGCACACAGGCCCAAGCTCTGCCCCATTCACACCAAATTAAGGACTTACACCAAGGAACTAATCCCTGTAATTGGCAGTGCAGAAGTCAAAGTCTCCTATGACGGAGCAGTACACGAACTCCCGCTATGGATTGTACCAGGGGATGGCCCCACGTTGTTTGGCAGAAGCTGGCTGGGAAAAATCCACTGGAACTGGGACGACATCCGAGCGCTTTCGTCCGTTGACGACGCCTCATGTACCCAGGTTCTGAGCAAGTTCCCATCGTTGTTCGACCCAGGCATCGGAAGCTTCTCAGGGATGAAAGTGCAGATCCATTTGGTTCCCGGTACACGACCCATCCACCACAAGGCTTGGGCGGTACTGTACATGATGCATGAAAAAGTATAAATTGAGCTAGACAGGCTGCAACGTGAAGGCATCATCGTACCGGTGGAATTCAATGACTGGACCAGCCCAATTGTACCGGTACTTAAGGAGGAGGGCACGGTTAGAATTTGTGGGGACTATAAAGTAACGATTAACCGTTTATCACTGCAGTACCAGTACCCACTACCCAATGCAGATGACCTATTTGCGACCCTGGCTGGAGGGAAGACGTTCACCAAGCTGGACCTGACCTCAGTCTACATGACGCAGGAGCTGCAGGAGTCTTCAAAAGGCCTCACCTGCATCAACACACACAAAGGTCTGTTTATCTATAACCGGTGCCCGTTCGGGATTCGGTTGGCCGTGGTGATTTTCCAGCGGAATATGGAGAGCCTGCTAAAGTCGGTTCCTTGCATAGTGGTCTTCCAGGACAACATATTGGTTACAGGTCGGGACACCATGGAGCACCTGAAGAATCTGGAGGAGGTTCTTAGTCGGTTGGATTATGTGGGCTCAGGTTGAAACACTCAAAGTATGTTTTCCTGGCACAGGATGTCGAATTCTTGGGAAGGAGAATCGCAGCAGACGGCATCAGGCCCACTGACACCAAGACAGAGGCCATCAAGAACGCGCTGCGACCACAGAATATGACAGAGCTGCGGACGTTCCTGGGATTCCTTAACTATTTCGGTAATTTCCTACCTGGGTTAAGCACCATGTTAAAACCCCTGCATGCACTACTGCGCAAGGGAGATGACTGGGTATGGGGGAATTCACAAGAGACTGCCTTTAATAAAGCTAGAAATCTGTTGTGTTCTAACAAACTGCTTGTTCTGTATAACCCTTGTAAATGATCAGTGCTAGCTTGCGATGCGTCGTCATACGGGGTCGGGTGTGTGCTACAACAGACTAACGAATCGGGGATTTTGCAACTGGTCGCTTATGCGTCCAAGAGTCTGTCCAAGGCCGAAAGGGGCTATAGCATGGTTGAAAAAGAGGCTCTGGCGTGCGTTTAATGGCAAACAAATGCACCAGTACTTATTTGGCCTCAAGTTTGAGCTTGAAAGTGACCACAAGCCGTTCATATCACTTTTCTCTGAGAGCAAAGGTATTAATACCAATGCCTCTGCCCACATCCAAAGATGGGTGCTCATGCTGTTGGCGTTATCCACCACAGACCGGGCACAGAAAACTGCGCAGATGCGCTCAGTCGACTGTCATTGCCCACCACCAGGGTGGAAATGGCATAGCCAGCAGACTTGCTCATAGCCATGGAGGCATTCGAGAACGAGATGTCCCCCGTTACGGCCAGCCAGATCAGGACCTGAACCAGCCAGGATCCTTTACCGTCCTTGGTAAAAAAACTGTGTCCTCCATGGGAGCTGGTCCGGTCTCCCAGTGGAGATGCAGGAGGCGATGAAGCAGTTCCACAGATGGAAAGACGAGTTGTCCCTGCAAGCGGACTGTCTATTGTGGGGCAATCACGTGGTCTTGCCCAAGAAGGGCAGAGACACATTCATATGTGAACTGCACAGCACCCACCCAGGCATCGTAATGATGAAAGCCATAGCCAGATCCCATGTGTGGTGGCCCGGCATCGACTCAGATTTAGCGTCATGCGTGCGCCAGTGCAACACTTGCTCTCAGCTGAGCAATGCATCCAGAGAGGCACCGCTAAGTTTGTGGTCGTGGCCCTCCAAACCGTGGTCGAGGATCCATGTTGACTATGTGGGCCCATTCCAAGGCAAAATGTTTTTGGTTGTCGTGGGCGCTTACTCAAAATGGATTGAATGTGCAATAATGTCTGTAAGCACGTCCATGGCCACCATTGAAAGCCTACGAGCTATGTTTGCCATGCACAGCTTGCCTGATGTCTTAGTCAGTGACAATGGGCTGTGCTTCACCAGTGCTGAATTCAAGGAATTCATGACCCGAAACGGGATCAAACACGTCACATCTGCCCCGTTCAAGCACACATCCAACGGCCAGGCTGAACGGGCAGTTCACACCATCAAGCAAAGCTTGAAACGTGTGTTGAAGAGCTCCCTGCAGACCCGGTTGTCCCGAGTACTGCTCAGCTACCTCACCAGACCCCACTCACTCATCGGGGTTCCCCCAGCTGAGCTGCTCATGAAAAGGGCGCTTAAAACAAGGCTCTCTCTTGTCCACCCTGATCTCCATGATCACGTGGAGGGCAAGCGGCATCAACAAAGTTTGTACCATGGCTGTGCAAATTTGTCACGCGATATTGAGATCAATGATCCTGTGTTTGTGCTCAATTATGGATATGGTCCCAAATGGCTTGCTGGCACGTTCACAGCCAAAGAGGGGAGTAGGGTGTTTCAGGTCAAATTGGCCAATGGACAAATGCACAGAAAACATTTGGACCAAATCAAATTGTGGTTCACCAACAGCTACGAACAACCCGAAGAGGACACCACCAACTTTGACCCTCCAACACACACACACAAGTGACAACTGACATCATGGTTGATCACGAAACTGAACTCATCATCCCTAGCAGCCCGGCAAGGCCGGCTGTCCAACAGGCCAGTGAAGAACTGACCAACCCCCACCCACACTTGCATTTGTACCGAGTAGATCGACAAGGGAGTGTAAAGCCCCAGATCGTCTCACCTTGTAAATAAGTGTACTGTTGACTTCACAGGGAGTGATGTTATGTATTTAACCCTTTATAAACTGCATGACACCTGACCACTAAAGGGCCCAACTGTTGGCATCCCAAAGGATCCCAGCATCCCTTGGGAGCACAGTATATAAGCAGGCCACCCACGAGGTACCAAACTCTGGAATCTTATTGAAGGAGCTAAGGTCACACTTGCTTATTACACACAGTACTCAGTTTCACCCTGTTTTGGATCGATAATAATAGGCCCAGGTTCGGGATCTGGATGAATGTTAAATAAGAGACAAGACAAATGAAGTAAAGGTAAAACACTGTTTACTGAGAGAAAAGAAACATAATATAGTTTACGAAGAAAAGAGAAGTATAATAAGGTGCAACAAAGCTCACAGCCTTCGGCCTGTCAGGAACTCCGCAACGACGGCTAGTCAGAAGCCTTGGGGGTCCCGGCACCGGTCGCGAATCATGGTCTAAGGTGAAGTTCAAAGAGCTACTGGACAGTTCCGTTCCTTTATACTATTGAACAAACATGAGTACATGTGGCTTATGGCCAACTCCTAATCTGTAAGGCCCCAGCTGTTCTTCCACAAAGCATAAGACCTCGAGGCGCCGATCGTCCCATAAACAAGCTGGTGTATGCCTTAAGGTCTCTCTGTCTCTCTCTCTGCATCAACAACATTCCACGAGGCATGAAGCAGAAACACACTGTAAATGTCGGAATATCACAATGAACCCTTTGTGATTAACTCTATACAATACAATCCACCCTTGATATTTAGACATTCTAAGTAATATAATTGACTTGAAGGCGTAATACATCAGTTACACGTTGAGTATGCGTAAGCAACGCCCGCAATCTATACCAAAGAATACATACAAGCAGTAATATCAGTAATAACGCGATGAGTAAAACAACGATAGGATTTATTAACAGTTTCAAAGCAGCGGATGTTTTTGGGGACCATCCAAAGATAAAAGATGTCCCACCAATGGTGTACCATAAGGTCAGTGACCGTTGTCGCAACTCTGACCAAGGCGCCTTCACTGTAACTCATAGCAACTTGCAGAGTATGAAGAATACGCCCTCGTTTGCTCAATTCGTCAGTGACCTTTTGATTATCTTTTAGAAATTGAGCTAAACGAGTTAGGTTTACAGTGGGAGGAAGGTTAGTAATGCCTAGGACGGTGCGATGATGCACAATATTTTTCCATCGTCCCAATCAATATGACCTTTTAGAATGAAGGTCATATATGGTATACACATCTTTAAAGCAAGCATTTAGAGGAGGATCTTTATGGGCGCCGTCAAGATAAATGGGATAGACAATAGTAATACAAACATGATTCTGTCCGATTTCATGTAAAATTGTATCATTCCATGGTACAAGTGTCCAAATATATGTTCCCGCTGTATGCTGTAGGGAGCATGGTTCAAACACAGGTGTGTGCAAAGGACACACCAAACCGAAAGGCCATATTTGACAATCTTGAGCTTGGTTAGTTCTATTGCTAGCATCAATCCATCCACCCTTGAACTCGGGTACCCACAGATTTTGGCTATACAGGTGTGGAAGTACTATAAACTGGCACCAAATGTTGGTTTTTGTGATATTGACTATTCTCACAGTAAAGTTACACCCCTGGTCATCACAATGTGTATGTTGCATATCAGGTTTTGCCCCTAGATTTCTTGCCGAAGTGGAATATTTTGCTCCAACTATTTGCATGCCCTGACATGGCAATATGTTCTAACTCAGCCCTTAATAGTTGCAGGGTTACTTCTTCAAACATGCATTGGGTGTGATGATGACCTAATTCTTGTTGTCGCCCAGTGACACTCCCTATCTCTTGAGTAGTTGTATCTATGTGTTCCCATCGCATTACGTCCGACAGCCAACTAGAAAACATCTGTCCTGTGGGACCTCTGTCCCATGCATTTCACAATCGAATTGTATCTCCAGTGAGTCTCCCTATCTTTTGTTTTGTAAGGTCTCAATATCCATAGAGTTTAATGCTCCTATTCCTGTTCCTACGCCTCCTAATATTGTGGCTAATATATCACGCCTTTGTCTCACTAACGTTTTCAGATTTGCTTTAATTGTTGTTATATTACAAGTGTCAGACAGCTTGTCCGCATACCAGACTTGTAGTGTGAGATTTAATATGGGTGGGGATGTAAGCACAGGTGTACATGTAGAGTGTAGTCGTTGCAAATGATCCATGGGGCTCTTAGAATGTTTAACTACACGCATTAACCAAAAGTGACCCATAATCCCCCTACCTGTGATTACGGAGGCATTTGTACATCCATACCATAGAGACGCATTTAACTTAATTTCGTCTGACATAGTGTCATTGCTTGACGTAATGTTGCGGGCCCAACTCGCATGCGTCACAAGTGACGCTCCAGTGTCCTATAGTGCAGGCTTGCCCGGAAGGACAGGTAAAATTGTCTTGCGTACGATCAGTGTTAACTAACCGCCACCCTATACGGCCATCCCATGCTGTGTTTGAGGATGGAATTAGCACAGTCACAGATAACGAGACACGAGGCTTGCCAGCACAAGTTGGTAAGTCGCCATTTTGGGCAGAATTCCTGTGGGAGGAAGCATAAGTATATTAATTCAGCCCCGTTTAGTCAATTTACCCTTGTCAACACAGAGAGGAATATCTTGACCAGTCAGGAGCACCCAATGAGTGTTTCCTTCTCCTTTTGCTAAGATTTCCCTGCTTGTAAGGGTTTCTGGGGGTACTGCACCCATACTTTTCCCCCTTCACAAACTGTGTCCTGAGTCTGATTTTCTTTTTCAATAGTAGGGACACTAACTTTGCCTAACATGTGGCTTATGTGAGATCCCCCTCATAATGGTCGGTGATTCAGATTGCACACTGCTTGTGGTAAGATCTTTAACCACCCTTGCAATGTGTTAGTGGGAGTTAATATTTTAATTTGTTGCTTAAGTAGTCCTTTCATGCATTCTATTAACCCTGCAGCTTGCTGATAGTAAGATAGTAAGGATCCAATAGATCCCATTGTCTACCGCCCACTGTTGCACTGTTTGACCTGTGAAGTGCGACCCATTATCGGACTGTACTTCTGCTGGCTCACCATAGTATGTGATTAAATTCTCTAGTCCTTTAATCGTACTTTGTTGATTCGCTTTAGTCACTGGATAAGCTATCATAAGGTATCAACAGCAGTGAGCAAATATTGGAACCGTTGTTGCAATGGTAAAGGTCCTACATAATCAACTTGCCATATTTGTGCTGGTTGAGTCCTTCTCTTAATATGGGCACCGGGTTGTCGTTGTAGGGGAAAATGCTTCACCTTTTGACAAATTTCACAGATGTTTATGATCTGTTTAACACCGTCCGTAGTCAAATGTAACCCCCTATTTCGTGTCCATTGTATCGTACCCTGAATGCCCAAATGTCCAGATTTGTGTTGGGCCCACTTGCCTATGTCATATTCTTCCTCTTCCGTCTCTTTGACAGCCCGTACCCGGGCTATATTTTCAATGGTGTTATTATATTCAGAGGTCTTTGAAGTGTTTTTCATGTGAGCGTCCACATGATATACAGTTATTTTCATCTTCTGGGCTTTGGACCATATTTGTTCCCATAGGTGCTTTCCCCACAAGTCTTTCCCAGTTATTTGCCAGTTATGTTTATGCCAGTTTCGCATCTAGCTCGCCATGCCATTGGCTACTGCCCATGAGTCAGTATATATGTGTACTTGTTTCTGTTCCTCTTCTAACACAAGGACTACAGCTGCTAGTTCTGCTAGCTGGCTGGAGCCTCCCATGCCCTCATCATGCACAATTGTCTGGGTTTTTGGATTGAAGGCAGCAGCTCGCCATCGCCGAAGGCTGTTTCGCCAGAACGTTGAGCCATCTGTGAACCAGGCATGGCTACGTTCTTCAGGTGTTAACTGTTCAAAAGACACGCCCCAGGAGATCAGTGACTCTTCGGTTGAACTGACAGACGACTGCGTAACTTCACTCTCAGCTGTTTGTGGGTATTCAGCCACATGCTCGTGTAGTCGGTTGATTCTTTCTTTTCCTTTACTTGCTCTGTCTGCGATATACCATTTCCAGCGCACTATGGAGCTTTGCTGCGCTCGCCCGACCTTGTGTGTCTCATTTTCTGAGAGAACCCAGGATAATATGGGTAGGTCTGGTCTTAAACTGACTTTGTCGTCCCCTGTCTGTCCTTCTGTTTCTGTTAGGGCCCAATAACATGCTAATAATTGTTTCTCAAATGGAGCATAACAAGTAGCAGCATCTGTCAATTTTCTAGACCAGAACCCTAACGGTATACAAGTGCCATGTTGAACCTGCCACAAACTCCACACTGCAGTATCATTGGTTAAGGATACCTGTAGCTCAAAAGGCTGTCCAGGCACTCGGGGGGCTAGCGGTAAAGCTTGAGCTACGGCTTCTTTGGCTGCATCAAAAACCACCTGCTGTTCCTTTCCCCACTCGAAGTGGGCCTTTTTTCGTGTTACGGCATATAGCGGTTTTAATAACATCGTGAAGTGAGGTATGTGTCTCCTCCAGTAACCCAGTAGTCCCACAAACCGTTGTGTCTCAGTTTTATTCGTGGGGGTGGCCGTTTCTTGAATTTTATTCTTCACAGGCTCAGGTATGATGCGCTCACCCCGAGACCATTGGATCCCCAGAAACTGGACAGTCTGGCTAGGGCCCTGCACCTTCTTCGGATTTATCTCCCAGCCCCTGTCTCGCATGTGTTGGACTAAAGTGGCTAGGGCTTCTGACACCACTGCCTCAGTGGGACCGCTTATGAGTACATCATCGATGTAGTGTGTCAGTGAGACATTAGGAGCCAACGTGCACATGGCCAAGTCCCGGGCCACCAATCCGTTGCATAGGCTAGGGCTATGTAGGTAACCTTGAGGTAGGCATTTAAACGTGTATTGCCTCCCTTCTCAAGTGAATGCAAACTGGTCCTGGGATTCTTCCGCTACTGGAATGGAGAAAAAGGCATTGGCCAGATCGATTACCGCATACCACTCCGCACCTTCTTCAGACAGCCACTCTGTTATAGTTACTACATCTGGGACAGCGGTTGCCAGGGGAGGGACAAATTTGTTCAGTTGTCGGTAATCCACAGTCATCCTCCAACTTTTGTCAGGTTTCTGCACAGGCCAAACAGGGCTATTGTAGGGGGACACTGCATGGCTAATGATACCCACCTCCAAGAGCCCTTGTGTGGTTTCCCCTATTTCTTTGTGTCCCCCAGGTATTCGGTACTGTTTCATAGTCACTATACGCGATGGCCGTGGTATTACCACTGGTTCCCACTTTGCTTCCCCTGCAATCACAGTGATCGCCCGTATCCCGAATGAGAATCGCCCAAACGAGGTGTTGTGTGTGGTTCCCTTTAAAAGGTCCATCCCAATAATATGTTCCTTTACTGCCGATATTAAGACCATTAACCAGCGCGGAGGCCCATTTCCCAACGCCATTCTGATAGTTGTCGGACAGAGGGCATTTCTGCCCCTCCGAACCCATTAATCATCATACGGGCCCCTGTGTGTTTCCTAGGATTTCCATGGATCATAGTAACTTCTGCCCCTGTGTCTCGTAAAGCAACATCGCTTTGTATGTTAACCCCCCCCCCCCCCCGCCAATGTATCGTAATCGGAATGTGTGGCCTCAGGTCCCCGGGAGCTTGGGTTGATGTGGTTCTAACGGGGAGTCTCCCGGATCCCGGCCACACCCCTAGTCAAGGGAATTACTAGCCTTCCACAGCTCTTTTACGTTGGGGTATAGGCTAGCAGGAGGTGGTTTCTCTGCATCCGCAGACTTATCACTATCCGACTTAGTCTCCCTTACCTCCCTCCTTTCACCCTTCCCTGTTCCTGGGGCGCAGTATTGCTTCCACATAGAATACATCGCTCCTGTTGGGATTCCATCAATTTTTTCCTTGGTGACCCCTGCCTTCAGTAAAGCCGCGAACATGTCCCTCCGCATAATTCTTTTTTTTGTCTTTCCTGACCCTGTACCTTTCCCAGAGGTCGAACCTTGTCGCTGGTCCCGATCCCCCTCTACATTAGCCGTTCTCGACTGTCACACACTATCTTCTGCATCCTCTAACTGTCCTAACAATAGGCAAGCGTGCCCCACCCGCTGCCCTTGGGCTGGTCCCAATAATGTGAGTAGCGCACCCCTCATCATAGGAGGGCCACTCTTCATCAGCCTGCTCTACATTCCTGCCGTAAAGAGCTCCTTATCTGACCCCCCATATGGTTGGTGATATAATTCTCCGTGTTGCCATGTTGCGCAACTGTATCGCACCCTCCGCCATAGTATTCCAAGGTTTTACCTCTCCTTCCCAATCAACGGCAGAGGGATATTTTTGCCGGACCCCTATAGTAACCATGTCCCATAGCGAACCTGTACCCTAGGCATTCTGTAGCACTGCTGTGATATTGTAGTCCGTAGTCATAGTCCCCATTTTTGTTAACTCTTTGGGGTTAAGTATTACGCCTGATGCTCCCTGGTCCCAAATCCGGGTTAGCCATTCTGACAATGATTCCCTGGGTTTTTGGCAAAATCGAGACTCTATTTCTTGTAACTCACTTGTGGTGAAGCCACGCACCCCTCTAGTGGTTACCGGCTGTTCCCCATCTTGCTGTTTCGTCTTATTTGTCATAAGGGATCTAGCTTCCGTGCTTGGAGCGTATGGTGGAGGGTCTTTAGTTTCCTCCCATTGCCCCCCCTCTCCATCTGTCCACTCATATTCTGAGTCAGAGGAGTACCAGATGTCTCCGTCCCAATGAACAGGATCCCAAGTGGATCCAGTTACCGATGCATGTACCTTTGACCGATCTATCTGTAATTTCCGTTTATTTTGTATTGTCGCCAGACGGCATATTCAAGTTTCTGATTGTTCATTGACTTTGTCCGCCCGTTCTTGTGCAGTGCGCAGTCAGAGTCGAGTTTTGACTTTCCAAAACCTTAACAGCTGTTTTTAACTGTAGGTTTTCTGCCTCACTTTACTTACGTTGTTTACACATCTACCTTAATGCTGTCAACAAAATCCATCCCACTTGTGGGGGACTATTTTTCTCCTGTGGGAAGCCCGCTTCCTCCAGGAGAGACAGTACCGCGTGGGGTACGGTTCTATCTTTGCTCTGTTCCAATAACTGTGTATCCCAATGTTGCGAGGGTCCAAACCGGACTAGCACATTGGCAAGAGAGCCAAAACCCTCATCCCTCGTGCTCCACCCTGGTATTCTATACTTCTCTCCCACAGGAGGAGACTGCTTCTTGTCTTTTCTCTTAAACATTTTACCAGATTCTGTTCGTGATGCCAAAATGTTTTGGATCGATAATAATAGACCCAGGTTCGGAATCTGGATGAATGTTAAATAAGAGACAAGACAAATGAAGTAAAGATAAAACACCGCTTACTGAGAGAAAAGAAACATAATACAGTTTCCGAAGAAAAGAGAAGTATGATAAGATGCAACAAAGCTCACAGCCTTCGACCCGTCGGGAACTCCGCAACGACGGCTGGTCAGGAGCCTTGGGGGTCCCGGCACCGCTCGCGAAACACGGTCCAAGGTGAAATTCAAAGAGCTACTGGACAGTTCCGTTCCTTTATACTATTGAACAAACATGGGTGCATGTGGCTTATGGACAGCTCCTAATCTGTAAGGCCCCAGCTGTTCTTCCACAAAGCATGAGACCTCGAAGCGCCGATCGTCCCATAAACCAGATGGTGTGTGCATCAAGGTCTCTCTCTCTCTCTCTGCATCAACAACATTCCACGAGGCATGAAGCAGAAACACACTGTAAATGTCGGAATATCATAATTAACCCTATGTGATTAACCCTATACAATACACACCCTTTATTGTGAGTGAATTAGTTCCCATACTAGGGACTTGAGCACATACATCTAGGCTGACACACCAGTGCAGTACTGAGAGAGTGTTTCACTGTCGGAGGTGCTGTCTTTCGGATGAGACGTTAAACTGAAGCCCCTTCTGCTCTCTCAGGTGGACGTAGAAGATCCCATGGCACTATATCGAAGAAGGGCTGGGGAGTTATCCCTGGTCGCCTGGCCAATATTTATCTCTCAATCAACATAACTAAAACAGATTATCTGGTCATTATCACATTGCTGTTTGTGGGAGCTTGTTGTCACATTTCCCACATTACAATAGTGACTACACTCCAAAGTACTTCATTGGCTGTAAAGCACTTTTGAGACATACAGTGGTCGTGAAAGGCGCTATGTAAATGCAAGTCTTTCTTTTTCCTTTTTCTATTCTTCTACCAAAGTGAATAACCTCACATTTCCCCACTGGAGGAGATTTCTGCTTGTCTAATACTGGATGTCGGACCAGCAGCTCATTATATTATATATATTTAAGATCTAACAAGACAATTTAGCTGTAGGAAGAAACTAAATTTCAGAAATTTACCAATTTGATTGATCATTATCTCACTTTGGAAAAGGATTTAAATATATGCAAGTGTGTATGAACAATAAGCTCCTCTGTTAGCCCAAATTACTCCCCCAAAAACTTTAACATGACTCAAGGATCAAAAAGCAGAGGTAATCTGCTCCTCTGTCACTATTAGGGAAGAATTGCACTGTTTGTAAATGACACTATGTTTGGAGGCACAGTAAGTTGTGTTGATGGGAACAGAAGCTACAAAACAATATAGGCAGACTAAGTGACTGGGCAAAGCAATAGCAGATGGAGTTCAGTGTTGGGAAGTGTAAGGTCATCCAATTTGGATTTGAGAAAGACAAATCACAATGGGCAGAAATTGCGGTCGGAGGCTTTCTGTGGATGGAAGCCTCCGACCTGAATAAAATTTATGAACTTAGCTGGTTGACCGGGAGATTCGGCGACTTGCGGTCCTGGGCCTCTATGCATAGGACTGCCGAGAGACCAATGTATTCCAGGGACGCAGGCATTTTGCAAGTACCACGTGGGCTGGCCCAGCTGATCAAAGTTGGGGTATTCCCATTCATATTTGTGGTGAGTTCCGTATGTAAGAAATCACATAAGTATGAATGGGAATACCCTCAAAAGTACACAAACACTTGAGATAAATTTAAAAAAACAACATGGGCTGGATTTTCAGTTAATTTGCGCCCCATTTAGCGCCTCGACATGGCGCAAAAAGATGTTTTTTGGGCGTCAAATGGGGCATACAAGATTTTGCGCCCGGGTGAAACTTTCGTCAATGGTTTTGCGGCGGTGTTAAAAATTACTGCCCTGCCGCTATCTTGACTGTTAGGATGATGTTAATCATCATGCATCGCCGTGCCAGCACCCCAGGCAGAACTTTCATGCATTTCTCCCGATTTAGCATCCGCCCAGAAAAACCAGATGGACCCAGGGCGCACCAGACGTTCTAGGCACCATGTTTAACGGGCAGGTGGATGTCGCAGTTGTGAATGACTGCGACGGTTAGGAGAAGAATCCTACGTTACTGCAAACTTGATTTTGAACTTTTATGTGAGTTTTTAGTTTGTTTTAAAGGTCATTAAGAGCATAGAATGGGGGTCATGCTAGTTTGGGGGCCACGCATGCTGGCTGCTATTGCCATACAGCTTCAAGCTGGAAGAAAGTTTATTGTTGATCATTTGCAATAGAATCAAAGAGGTCACAGATGTATGGGGAGGAGGCCTTACCCCTCAAGGGGTTACAAGGAACATCAACCCAACCTACACATTTCTGCTGCGCAGGGTGTTCGAAGACTGCGCTTCAGAAAAGAGTTGGTCACAGAAATATGCCAGCTCCTACAGGCAGACCTACAGCCTACCAGCGGCAACAGGACTGCACTGCCCGTCGAGGTGAAGGTGACTGTGGCACTTGCCTTCTATGCCTCCAGCTCCTTCCAGGCATCAGCAGGGCACATATGCTCCAACTCACAGCACGCTACACATTGCTGCATTCGTCAGGTGACAAAGGCACTGTACGCACACAAAATGGACTTCAAAAACTTCCCAATGACCGAGGAGACCCACAATGAGAGGGCTGTAGGTTTGGATGATTTGCTGGCTTCCCCAAGATTCCGGGTGCCTTTGACTATATGCACATCACCCTGTGAGCACCATATAGGAATCCAGAGGTTTTCTGAAACAGAAAGGGATACCATTCCCTAAACGTATAGATCGTCTGCGACCATACTCAACGCATCATGGCAGTCAATGCCCAGTGAGCACCCATGATGCTTTCATCTTACATGAGAGCAGTGTCTCACGCATGTTCCAGCGTCAACCAAAAGGCCAGAATTGGCTGATCATGGAAAAGGTTATGGCCTCACCACCTGGGCCATGACCCCCCTTCGGAACCCTCAGACAGAAGTCAAGCATCGCTATAATGAGAGCCATGCAACCACACACAACATCAATGAACAGACAATTGGAGTGCTGAAGCAGCGTGTCTAATGCCTGGACCACTCTGCCTACAATACTCCACTCAGCAGTTCTCTGAGGTCATTGTGGTGTGCTGCATGCTACATAACTTAATCATCATGAGGGGACAGGAATTGGGGATTGCAGGACCACCTCAGGAGAAAGGAGAGGAGGAGGAGGAAGATGAGAAAGAGGAGCCTGGCAAGGAACCCATGCCAACCACCACCCCCATCACCACAGGGGAGGCATCGTGCAGATTTGGCCACTGCAAAAACCTTACGTCGGCAGCTCATAATTGAATGTTTTGCTTGAAAAGTGAATGGCAGGTATAAGCGCTGCCTGACCACTCTATGTCACCATGTTAACTATTCCCCCACTTACTCTGCAATTGAGAGACTAGACAGGAATGATTAAGGTGAAGCAAAAATGTATTCAACATTGTAATATTGCGTCCTGCAGTGTCATAAATAAACAAAATAATCATCTGCATCCTTCATTGTGATAAATACACAAAGTAATAATCTGCAGCCTGCAGTTTGAAAAATACACAACATAGATATGCCTCCTCCAGTCTAATGTTTGCCACTGTCTTTTTCCCCCCTTCCCTTCATCCCCCTCCCATGCCTGCTGCTCCTCATCAAAGTGGCACCAGGGCGTGCAGGAAGGCTGCCAGAGTGCTACTGTTTTGGGGGAAGAGATAATGGAGACGCTGTCTGGGGACGCCTGGAAGGCCCGGCTCCCGAATGGCTAGCCTCTTCCTCGGTGTTGCCAGTCACAGCTGCTTTGGGTATCAACCAACGCTAATGCTTGGTTGGTGAGTGAGTGGAGGGAGACAGAATGCTGTCATCCAGAGGAATGACACCACCTCCCATATCCCTGAGCTACTCTGTCACCAACGGGGCTGGCCCTAGAAGCCAGAGCACGATGTAAAGGAACACCTTGCTGGCCTGCTTCGGGACCATCACTTACCTGTGTGACCATGGGGAATGCAGAGATTTTGGAAGCAGACATGGACTTCATCACCTGTGCAAGCTGAAGCAGAGCTTGTGCCTGTGATGCGCCGAAGTCTGCATCGTGGTGAAGGGCATGCGCCACACTCTCTGGGACAACATTGTCATGGCTGGAGACCGCCAGCTTCTGCATATGGGCAATGATGCCCTCGCTGGTATCACGGCTCGCAGCGACAATCTGCGACCCGACCTCCGTAATTGTCGCCGTGAGCTTGTCGATGCTCGCGGGGATCCGTTCCAAAGCATTGGTTTGGAACGGATCCCCGCGATTGATCTGGATACTATCCCTGGACATTCCCACCATGTCCAGTTTCACGTCTGCCTGTCTGTTAGCAGACCTACCTTGCCGACTCATCTGCCAGAGAGATGGCCTGCGGGTTTCCACCCCAGCACTGCATTGCTGCACGCTACTGGGCCCAGGAGTCTCCCAATCCTCAAAACCAGAGAACGGAATGTCGTTCCCAGAGGAGCTAGGTGCCGATGGTGGAACAGGAGGGGCTCTGATGCTGCACCGGAGTTGGCTTATTCATCTCCTCCTCTTCCTGCTCCTTCTCCTCCTCTAGACGATGGCCTGATGTGGAGAGGTCCCTTGAGGGATGCGGTACCTGTGGCTGGTCACCTGGAAGTAGAAAGCAACAGACGAGTGATTAGCAGCAGGGGATGGGGCAGGGTGAAATGAGAAAGGTCAGATAGTACAGGCTCATTTGAAGGACCTCCGCTTCTCCATTATATCTTTCAAGTAGTCTTTTGAGTCACGCGATCCACTTACTTACCCTCAGTATCCGAGGGGGCTCAGCGCTCCCAATGGCAGCTGCCCGACCTGTGGCGCAAATGAGGCCTGACACTCTCTCCTCAACATCGGTCAGTGGCAGGGTCTGAAGCGGACTGCTGGATGTCCGCAGCTGCCCCCAGCGATTGTGTGACTTCTTTGTATGAAAAGATTAAAATGGGAATGGTTACAATGGGGGCCACCAAAGCACTTTATGCCACTGTCTGAATGTACTAGGGTCCTTTGTTTAATGGCCTTGGATGTTGCATGTGGTTCATCAGGAGGACATTAAAGTGTGGAGCCATCTAAGATGAGGTGTTTATGAGATCTTTCAGAAAGCGATAGGAGCAATTTAAGTGAATTGTGATGAGCGATCTTAATAATGTGGAAAGATCATTCATGGCAAATAAGGTGCCGAACTAAGCCTTCCTTTGTGTCATTGTGGGAGGCAACCCACAGAGTGCTGAGAGGCACCAGCAGCATGAGAACAAATAATGTGTCAGATTTATCCTTGAAGAATGGAGGAGTGCATGAATGAAAATGGTACTCACTCTGACGACCCTGGTGAGGTCGTTAAACTTCTTTCGGTTCTGTGAGCATTCACTGGGCAGAAGTTAGGCAAATAGCCCAACTCTCCACCAGTGAATGCCCATTTTGCACCTCACATGCACCCGTCTGCGAATTCAGCCCCAATATGTTCTTAAGGGTGAGACACTTGAAGTTGTGGAGCAGCAAAGGGATTTAGGTGTCCAAGTACACAAATCTCTAAAAGCTAGTACACAGGCACAAAAATTAATCAAAAAGGTTGATGGAATGTTGGGCTTTATCTCAAAGAGGTTAGAATATAAAAGTAAGGATGTGATGGTTCAGTTGTACAGAACATTGGTTAGATCCCATCAGCAGTACTGTGATCATTTTTGGGCACCAGCTATAGGAAAGATAATATTGACCTTGGAGGGGTAACAGTGCATATTCACCAGAATAATGCCAAGGCATACAGGCTTAATTTATGATAACAGGTTACATAAGCTTGGTCAAAATGATAAAGGGATGCAACAGTGTGAATACAGAGAAACTATTTCCATTGGTGGGGCAATGCAGAACAAGGGCACACAATATTAAAATTAAAGCCAGGCTATTTAGCAATGAAATCAGGAAGCACTTTTTCACACAAAGGAAAGTGGAAATCAAGAACTCTTCCAAAAGGCCGTTGATTTTGGGTCAATTGAAATTTTCAAGACTGAGCTCATTAGATTTTTGTTAGGTTAAGCTATCAAGGGATATGGAGCAAAGGTAGGTAAACGGAATTGAGTTACAGACCAGCCACAATCTAATTGAATGGCAGAACAGGCTCAAAGGGCTGAATGGCCTACTCCTGTTCCAACACTCAAGAAGCTCAACACCATCTAGGACAAAGCAACCCGCTTGATTGGCACCCCATCCACCACCTTAAACATTCACTCCCTCCATCATCGGCATACCGTAGCTGCAGTGTGTACCATCTACAAGATGCACTGCAGCAACTCGCCAAGGCTTCTTCGGTAGCACCTCCCAAACCCGCGACCTCTACTGTCTAGGAGGACAAGGGCAGCAGGCACATGAGAACATCACCATCTCCATGTACCCCTCCAAGTCACATACCATCCTGTATATTTTCATTCCTTCATCGTCGCTGGGTCAAAATCCTGGAACTCCCTCCCTAACAGCACTGTAGGGGAAGCTTCACCAAATGGACTGCAGCGGTTGAAGACAATGACTCACCACCATCATCTCAAGGGCAATTTGGGATGGGCAATAAAAGCTGACCTTTCCAGTGACTTCCACATCCCATGAACAAATTTTTAAAAAATTCCTATGTTTCCTATGACTCTTTGGTGCAGTGAATTCGAATTCCCTTCACAAAGATTTCCTTTGGTCATTAGTTCTAACAATTGAAATAGGTTATTTTGAACAAATTGATGATTTCACAAGAAACATCAGCCAGAAGTAAACCTTCATGAAAACATTTGCAATATCCCCATACACAGCAACTAGGACAGAGCTTTCCCTCACGTGTTTATCAATAGTTCTGGGACTCCTTCACTGATGTTTGTAATCCATTTTGTAGCAGCCAGCTCTCACTTAGTCCATCTACGAGCAGTATTAAATTGGATTTGGCAGTTTTCTCTGTCCTCCTTCATTTTGGCAACAGCATTGATTTTGGCAGTCATTCTCCACAGGCAACCTTGTTCCTTGCAGAAGTGGGAATCTGATGCATCTTCCTTCAATGTTTTTATTCTCGTCTTTGCAGAATGTCTTCAATCAGAATATTTACTTCTCAATACTTAAAACATTCTTCACATGGTTTACTAGCTAGAACAGATATCATGACAATTGCTTTCATGCCATCAGTATTATCTGCATCTGATTCTTCTGCATCCTCCATTGATTTACATATTACTTTTCCTTGGCTTTGGGAGATTACACCAGTGCAGTGTATGCCAGCTCAGAAGTGCAGACTAGAACATTGTGCCATTATGTACTCTCGTGATACTGCTGAGCTTGTACAAAGATTTATTGCCAATGTCAGGAAAGAGGAAAATAAAGTAAATACACTGCAAACAGAATTAATCTAAGGATTGAATGGCTGGACACGTTCTGACTTGGGTTAATTCAGCAAATTTATCTAAATTTGGGGAACTGGAGCTATATTTGCCTCTGTCCAAATAAAATAGTAGAACTGCTGAATTTACTGTAGAATTTAAAACTTGCACATGGGATTGTTTCAACCCATGTTTTTGAAATGTGTGATTTCTGAGAATGTTATTTCATTAGCGATGGTGAAACAAGTAACAGCTGGTCATGGTGCACTGATTATGATCCTTTACTGCTTCTCAAGGCAGCTGATGAACCCCTCAACAAGTATAAATGTATAATGTGTTAACCCCACTATGGATGCACAGATTCCTGGAGAATGATTCTGGAAAAATATTATTAGGTTCCATATTTCAATACAAGCCCTGGATGCACTGGCAGTCACTTAATGGAACGTTAGGAATAGATTTTTTAGTCTAAAGGAAGCAACAAGCATGACAGTATGTCAATGCAGTGTTCACAATTCAAAAAGACTTGGTTGCAATCCTACTGCCTTCTAAATTCTCCTTCCCGATAAAACCATCCATAGTTCCATGGATGGTCACCTTCCTCTAGTTTGCAGCCCTTCGAGCACGTCCACAGCAAGCACAACATTATCTGTGGCAGTGAAACTGGCCACTTGCATGAAGTTTTTACATGTTCCCAGGTGACCTTGGATTACCTTTGTTACATTCGTCAGATAGCAATTCACCACTGTATAAAGGAGGTCACTGATGCTTTATGCAGGTAGGCTTCTCAATTTATTACTTTCTCAATGGAACCTGCAAAACAAAGAGGACAAGCGTTGCAATTCTACAGAACAGCAGGGTTCTGACAGGTGTAGGGAGCACTTGATGTAACACATGTGGCCTTGAAAGTCTCCTACAACAACCCGTTTAATTTCATAGAAAAAAAACGCATTCCATTAATGTCCAACTAGTGTGCGATGCTAATCACCTTATCTAACACATTAATAGCCTCTACAGGAAGCGGTCATGACCCTTTTATTATCCACATTATCATCTTTTATGAGTCAAAACTGCATCAGGCTGGTTCATTGGTGATCAGACATGGCTAATGACTTCTGTATGGGCTGCACAGATAAAGGGAGATAACAGATACAATGGGACTCTGAGAACTGTAATGGAGCACACCTTTGGCATTCAGAATGCTCCTTTCAGGTGCCTGGAGAAATTTGATGGAACCCTACCATACGTCCCAGGAAGAGTATCAAGAATCACTGTAGCTTGCTGCATGTTACATAATATCATTATGCAGAGAAACGTATTACTTCCTGAAGCAGAAGAGGATGAAGGAGAAGGTCCATTGCCATATGAGGAGGAGGCTGCAGAGGAGGGAGAGAGCAGGGGGGAAGAGACCAATTAGTATGCAGCCAGAGAAAGGAGGCAGCAACTTACTTCAATAAAACTATGTCTGTAAGATTTATATTCCCGAAAGCTGCTGAACATTGTTTCAATAATAAAAAACTTATTCTCATAGTTGAACTTTACCTTTGCAGGATGAAAGCACAGTTCTAAATGAATCTGACTGGCAATTACACTTCAGGTTTTTGCATCCATTCCATGACTGTAACGCATGCAAGTGCAGGCTCACTTTATCACGCTTCTTTAAGACGAGTGCAATCTCCTTGTGACAGGCAATGAGAGTGTACACAGTGGTATGCAGTTAAAATGTGTATTAGTGGTTTGAATACTGCAGTTTTTCTTTCTAATATTACAGTGAAGGCATTAGGGAGGAGAGTAATTTTACAGGATGTGCACAGGGAATAGAACCTTGATCTACCTTGGCCATTTTTGTGAGGCCTTAAAACTCTTCTTGCACTGCGTCACAGTATGTGGAGTCATGGAGATTGCCGTACCTGTTTCAGCATCTTCCTTCATAATGTCTGCACTGCCCTCTTACGGAGCTTCATGCCTTAATTTCCCAAGAGTTGGCTTCATTTGGCCCTTATTTCAATGAATAAGACATAATTGAAAAACTGGGGGTCCTTCCTGCTGCTGACATCTACCTTCTCCTTCCACCCGCCCTCGCCCAACAAGGCTGCTCCTTCTTGACCCATTGCTTCAGTTTGCTCTCTCCAAAAAAACGGTGGCCACTTAGTCAGCTGCAGTTTTAAATGCTGTAATGTCACTGAATTCCCCTCTCCGTCAGTGGTAGAAATCAAATGAGGAGAAGTCCAAACCTTCCCCGATAGATAATGAGACCCATTCTAGGAAAACTCAGCAGTTTAGCGATCAAATGAGCAGGTACAAAACTTGCCCGATGCTTGCCTGCTGATCTGAGGGAAATCGAGCACAGCACGAGTGTCTCTGAGCTATCCAGATGGCTCCTGCCTCTGTAGTTCTTAAAAAAGTAAAATCAGAACATGGATCGTTGATTCAGTCCCAGGAAACCAGAGACAAAAATAAATGTCTGTTTTTTTCTGAATATTTTCCTTAGTTTTCTCCTTCCTGTAACTTATTTATTGAAACTTATTTTATTGTTCTCATCATCTGCCTTTTCACTTCGTGTTCTTTCAACCCATGTTCTAACTTCTTGCTGGAATCATTGAAATCTTTATCCTTAGCAAACTGTATTTTATTTTATTTTGAAATTTTAACTGTCTTGCTGTGACTCTATACATTAGTAAAACAATTCTCACTGAAGTATTCTGCTTGTTCTAGACAGAACATCCTTCTGTGTAGAGGCATCAACCGATGGAACTGCGTCCCAGAGACTCGGCAGTTGTGAGACCTACTAAAGTCGAGATCCAGGATTTGTATTTATGGATTCACTATCAGCCAAGGCTTCCTTTCCTTTTGCATTGTCAATTTATGTGACGCAAACGCAACTGAAGTGGTACCTGGACACAAACTAGTCCCCTGGGACGATGTGCTATGTATGCTGTAGTGGAAGATTGCAGACACAGCAGAAATATTTATTAAATACTGATCGCCACTGCGGAGGCAAACATTCAGATGTACTTGATGAATAATGAACTCTTCTGGCTGAGGACAATTATCCCTCTCCTGCCTTGTGCTGAATTGAGGAAATCTTTGACTTGCTGCAAGCAATAAATCAGGGCAAGTCTCATTCTGCTTCTTCTCGTTTCAGCATTTGTTTTGGTTATTGCTGTAATTTATTGCCATTATACTTCTCACAATAGATTCCGTTCGTTGCTCTCCAGACTTAGTCCTTTGCTATTGCTTTATTGTGCTAAATTGTTAATTTCATCCAATGGTTTATCTCTACCTATTCTCCATATTTAGCAAGAGGAAAGAGCTCTGTGTAATTGCCTTCTGAAATCAGCACCATCAGGTAGGTTAACTATTTGTGCGGTCTACATTTACCGAATCACAGGTTTCCTCAAGGACAATTATGCTTTTACTACATGCCTGTTAAAAGTGTTTTGCTAATACAACAGATATTACAGATCAAAAAAAAAATTCACAATAACATGAGTCAGGCACACAGTATACTGCCAAAAGTAGCAGGATTAAAAGAAAAACAAATGGGAAGATTTCTTCGGTGTACTCTCCATAACAGAATTGTAAAGTTGGAGGAGAGCTGGATCTAGATTTACTACTGAAATGTGACTGCTCCGAGATCCAGCCCAATTGTCCTCCATGCTCCTTCATTACATATTTATGGCAGATTCCTGGCACTGTTAAACATCTTCTATAGGCAGTCTGCCTCAAGTCGAGGGAGGGAATTACATTGATGTCGCAGCATTCGAAAAGGTCAAAATAGCCATTTTTTGTCTGTAGCAATGTGCCCCACTGTAAATTTGGAGGCAGGTGCTTCTTCAAGGCACTGAATCCACAAGTTTAATGATGCTTCAGTTGTGATGTTACAGTCTGTAAAGCAGGACCTAGCCTTTTGGCCCCAAGGGAAGGAAACCATTGAAAGACATGATGCAGGCCCATGGAATGAAATGGCCTTGGCAGTGAGTGGCACCTTCAACAAGTCTCACACAGATACTCAGCACCAGAGAAAGTCTACGGACTTCTCCAAGAATCCAAGTTAATAGGAGATATTCATAACTTGGAACAGTGCACTGTAAAATGCTTGTTTCCCAGCTACAGCAACCTTGCCTTCACTGCAATGAACATATTTGCAACTTAATACCTACATGTAGGAGGTACAACAATACCCTTCACAGTGTTCATTCTCTTGTATGTGTTCCTTTACACACAGCTGAAATGTGGGGAAGTAGTGGAAGACTCTGATGATTGGTATTTCATTAAAGAATGTCTTCCGAAAACTGGGTTGTTATCCATATGACAGCATGCCCACTGCCTTCACTCTCTCTGCTTCCTTCTTAATAGGAAAATGTCCCAGAACCAAAGACAAGGATTGGATAAGAGTTATACTGAGTCTGGATACAGGCTTTGAGCCAATCAGTTTTTTTACATCAAGTGAATGAGCAGTACACAGTTTTCAAAGTGAAATATATTTACTGTATATTACCATAACCCCATGTTAGCCTGAGTGCTTTTAGGAGCCATAGAATTTTAAAACCAAAACTTCAAGCAATGGTGGACATTGTTGAGAACCTGGTGGATGGGGAAATTTTCTTTTTCCACGATTTGCTGGACTTCCCGGAGGGTTGCAGCATCGTGGCAAACAGATGGGAGAGTGATGTGCGGCAGCAGGGCCAGCCAGGGTGTTGGGGTCTCTGTAATAAGACTGTCCAAGGTCACTTGACTGAAAGAAGTTTGAGTGACACCGTCTGCTTCTCTATGTGATGAAATGCCACTTTCAGGGTATGCAGGATAATTAATGGGATAACTGGCGGTCCAACCACTGAAATCCCTGTTTCAAAATGTGCCTCATGGATTTTCTTCTGTCCCCCATCCAGGGGAACAAAGGGTCATCGACCTAAAATGTTAACTCTGTTTCTCTCCATCGATGCTGCCTGACCCATTGAGATTTTCAGCATTTTCTGTTTTTATTTCAGATTCCAGCATCTGCAGTGTTTTGCTTTTGTATTAAATGGGTTGCAGTTTGGCTTTTGATTGTGAGATGAAACATAATCTAAAAGGCACACAAACTAATGAGTCAGTAATTATAAATAGAAACATTAAATTGGTAAAGTAGCAAACAGTTCAGGGAACAAACAGAATGTAACACCGTCTGAGTCATGACTCATGAAAACACATTTCTTTTGTAGCCATCTTAGACTTTTAGTAAGCTCCATTGGCTAAATTATGCTTCACCACATTAAGCATACAAAAGTGCTCTCTTTATGGATTCAGAGTCATTTTATTTGAGGTACACTGGAACCTCAATTATCCACACCCCCAATTAGTTGTGCAGAAAATGAGCCTTCAGCAGGAGTCAGGTCTGCTTCCAAAATTCTGCTTATGCTGGCAAGACCTACTGGCACTAGAATGGCTGATCTACAGGAGATCTGCCAGCTCAAAGCCCTTCCACAAAATCTGCTGGTGGCTTTTGACATGTTGCCTCATGAAGAAGCTGGAAGCTATGCAAGTACAAAGCCAAATTTTGGATTTATTCAAGATGTGTACTCCAGTTCCCGGGTTTGTGAAAGGGTAATTGGGAGACTCACGGAAAAGAAAAATGAGGCAGGTTGTTCACCTTCATCAATCTTATTCAACGCTTTCATCAGTGATGCATTGACTGGCATTCGATAAAAGGGTTACCATGTGTGCTGATCCCAAGGGCTTGAATTTTCATTGCAATTAGCAACCAGTTTTGCCAATGCAGCAGTGGTAAAAGACAGAAAATGAGATGGAGGTTTTGCACCAAAATCACACCCCAAAAAATGTCCGTCATTATTTTCCTTGACTCCAGAGACTACAGCTACCTTCCCTAAGCCCGCCGTACTACATGTGGGTATGGCTTTATTCTCACTGGCATTGTCCTGTGGTTATTGTCATCTCAAAATCTGGATGTCATCCGGGTCCTGTTGTAGGCTGCCATTGGCTGCTTCATTTTCAGAAGAGTTGTAAAGGGAGTTGAACATTGTAGAAACATCAGCAAAAAGCCCTATTCCTGCCTTTATGATTGAGGGAAGGTCATTGATGAAGCTGATGAAGCTGAAGCTTCCCTGAGGAACTCCTGCAGTGATGTGCTGTAGCCATAATGACTAGGTTCTGACAACTATGACCAGGATCTTTTGCTTCAAGTATGACTCCAGCCATTAATGGTTACCCTTTGACTTCAATTTTGCTAGAAATTATTGGTTCCATTCTTGGTCAAAGGCTGCTCTGCTGCCAAGGGCAGCTATCCTGGCATTCAGCTCTGTCCTCTTTGTTTGGATCAGGGCTGTGAAGAGGACTGGAGCTGAGTGGTTCTGGCAGAATCCAAACTGAATGTCAGTGAATAGGTTATTGGTGAGGAGATGTTATTTGATGACACTGTTGATAACTCCTTCTATCATTTTACTTAAGATTGGGAGGAGGCTGATAGACTGGGTTAGATTTATGAGGTCCCTTGTGGATATGACATATCTGGGAAATCTTCCACATTGTTGGGTTGATGCCAGTGTCATAGCTGTGCTGCAACAGCTTGACTCGTGGAATGGCTAGCTCTTGTACATGGATATTCAGTATTACAATCAGGATGCTATCAGGCTTCACACTCTTTGATTTGTCCAGGACATTCAGCTACTTCTCAACATCACATAGAATGAACTGAATTGGCTGGACATTGATATATATATGATTGTGGGGACCTCAGGAGGAGGCCAAGTAGGATCGTCCACTCATCACTTTTGGCTAACATTTGAGCCTAATCTCTTGCAGTGAGGAATGAGTATAACAAATTAGTTTGCTCCAGGAAAATGAGATGGGTTTCTGGTGGTGTCACATTGATGGGCTGAAGTTCTGACCTTTTGTGTTTCTGGCAGGCAGAGGAAATTCTAGCCCATAGTGTCCTGATTGGGAGTTCAAGTAACCAATAACTGAGTACTTTTGAATTAGATAGGAACCAGTTCAAAAGATTCACACTTGGGGGTGTTGCTCCAAAATATGCTTCAATAGGCAGCTGCTCAATAATTTAAGTGAGAAAGACTTTTGTAACTTCTGCCCATTTAATGCACATGTGAGTAATTGATTATCATATTTGTATAATAATGAGTCAGCCCTTTGCGGCAGTAATTTTAAAAAATGGCCCTGAAATTCCGTTTTGGTCTTCGCGTGGGCATTTTAGAAAAAAAAGTACACACCTACCTTAAGCTGCTGCCCACGTTCGACTTTCCGAGGCTGAGGCCTCTCCTGACTGCCAGTCGCAGCACGTGCACGTCGGGACGTACGCAGGCTTATCGCTGGAGTCACATGGCTCTGAGCAGCCAATCAGGTAAAGTATCATAGTAATAGGAATTCTGCAGGGTCCTAAACTCCTATTACTATGATTGTGATAGAGCCCAAAACACCCAAAAACACTAATAAAAAATAGAAAATAATTACACTACATTCATTTAAATTAAAGTTATTAATGTCTTAAAAAAATAATTTCCCGATTTTTAAAAAAGTTTTTTAAAATAAACTTATCATTGTGGGGAGGGTTTTTAATGATAAAATATGTTTTAATAACTTTATTTTTATATGTTTTTGTGGTTTTTTAAAACACTTGTACCTGTAAAAGTAGGCTATGCGCCTGCTTTTTCAGGCACAAGATTTTTGAGGACATTTGTAAGCGTAAATATCGGAAATTTCCACTTACAAATGTCCTCGCTCCCGAGATGCAGCCATCAGTCAAGCCAGAAACTTGACGCATTGCGCGCTGGAAACCAGCATTTCTGATGCCTTCCCGGGTCCGTAGGAACTCCGTATGGACCCGGGGAGGCTGGAATTGTTGGCCCAATATTTAACAGACATTGCTGATCAGCAGTGAGCTCCAGAGCCACTTTGGAACTGTTGTCAAATTGCTTACTAAAAAACATCTGAGATTATCCGTGTTTAGGTTGTGTTGGACTATACGGGGTGAAATTGTCTGAACAGCACGGGGAATTTTAAACACAAGTGAGTTACGTCCAAAACCACTTACGTTCGTGTTTTCCGTGATTTTTTACACTGGTTCAAGATTCAATTTTCCCGAATCAGGTCCCACCCACAAAACTGACCATGCACCCAGGTCAAAATTGCGAGATTCATCCAATTTGGAAAGGCTTCAAATTGCGTTCATTTTCTTAGGGGCACAGGCACTGGTAGGCACGTTTGAAATTATTTTTTTAATCAAAAAATATTAAATTTACTAAGAAACTGACTAGTGTACACGAATGAAACTACTGAATGGTTCCGTATAGTTTTTTAAGTCATTTACTCACAGGACATCCTTATTAAAAGTGCTTATTTTTGCTGATAAACCTATTTCAGTTGTATTAATAAAACTGCACCAGGTTACCATCAAAGAACACTTTTTAATGGAAAGAAAAAGAAACAATTACGTTCTAGTACGCTGCCTGATTGCATTGTTCCATGGAAGATTTAACGTTTGTGATTATACAAATGAATTTTAGCAGAAACTTGAACTGTAACCAAACCAGTGCAATTTCAATCGCATTAAGGGCACAACTTCCCGATTGTGTCCAAAGCGGAAACTCTGTTGTTTGCTAATGGTAAATGCAACTTCAACTGCAAGAGGAGGGAATCATTACTTACATTCTTAGGGCTCAATTTTCCCCAGTGATTTGCGCCGTTTTTTTGGAGCAGGCTGCTTTTTTTGGCCTTAGTTGAAAAAAAACAGTTTCCCCAATCAATTTGCACCAGCGTAACTCAGTTAGTTACGATTCTTTTAGGTTAGTTTTTTTTTCAGCCAAAGGGGGCGTAACCTGCCACCCGCGCCAATTCTGGCCATTTCGGCAAGTTTGGCCAGCTAAGAGTTACTCCAGTTCTTCTTAGGCCAGCGTATGTGGCCTCTGCAGAAAAATCTTCTGGAGAGTTAAAGAAATCGGCGCAGGTAAGGAAATCAGCGCAGGTAAGTGCTGCAGATGCCCGGACAAGAGAGAGAGAGAGAGAGAGAGAGACCGGGGGCTGGGGAGAGGCCATTCGGCCTGGGATTTCGGGCGGGGGAGCGGACCGGCAAGCCCTTCGGCCAGGGTGGGGGTAGTGGGACCGGCTTTAATAATTGGAGGTAAGTTGCTGCAATATATTTTAATGTGTTTTTAAATTGATGCAATATATTTTAATGTGTTGGGAGCTGGCTGTATGGTTCACTTTGCAGCCTCGGCTGGCACTGTGTCCCTGACTACCGCGGCAGCTCGATCAAGGCTCCACGCCCAAAACTAAAGGACAGGTTAGACTATACCTAAATGAAGAAATTCAACAGGGGAAACTTAGAACATTTTTTTTTGGCATACTTGGGCCCCAAAAAATGGGCGTATCTCTTCAAGTACACCAAAAAACAGCTTTGGGGAAAACTGAGTCCTTAGATCTAGATTTGGAGATACTAATGTGTGCAAGATTCTGAATTTAGATTTAGATGACTATACTCACCTGTGTGGCTGATAATTGTACTGCACTGTGATTGATACTTCATTGAAACTAAAAGAACTGCAGTAGATTATGATAGCTTACGCTGCCACACTCCATTCAAAACTGGTCAATAACGTCCCATAAATTACAATGCTGCTTCGTGTGCAGTCGCCTCAAGGCTGCATGTGATTAGGGATTCAAAGTAACAGGCTACATTCATTTGACCAATATTTGCATATGGAAGAATAATTGATTTATTGTAAATTCCACTCACTCATATTTAGAAACAATTTTGCTGGATATTAAATCCATTTAAAATTGAATACAAGTATGTATCTGGTGTAATTAGTAGCAGAAATAAGACAATAAACAGTCATAATATGGCAATGAACTATAGTACAAAAAAATCAGTAAAGTAATTGTTGCTTTCAAGTGTGTCATTAATCAAAACTACAAGCAGTTGGAAGTATGTGCTGCCAAATTACAAGTTTTCTCGCACACCATTGCATTCTTGTACGTGTACATCACTGAACTGCCTAGAGCCGTACCTGTTATTTAATACAGTATTCAGATTTATGGTTGATATATGTTTTATTTGTGAATAACAACATAATCCACCCAAGATGAAAAGCTACAGAAGCAACATCAAGCTACCTTGGAGGGTCTGTCCTTATCACAGATGGCATGGCACAAGTCTGCTTGCATAGCAAGACTGACATTTAAAAACAACAAATTCATGTTTGAAGCTTGAATCTGTACCAGGAAACATGTAAAGATAGAAAGACTTGGATTTATATAGCACCTTTCATGCCCATAGGATGACACTTAGCACTTTACAGCCAATTAAGTACTTTTTTGAAGTGTAGTCACTGTTGTAATGTAGGAAACGGGGCAGCCAATTTGTACACAACAAGCTCCCACAAACACAGTGACCAGATAATTTCTTTTTAGTGATGTTGATTGAGGGATAAATATCAGACAGGACGCCCCTTTGAAATAGTGCCATAGGATCGTTTACGTCCACCTGAGAAGGCAGATGGGGCCTCGGCTTAATGTCTCATCCAAAAGACGGCAGCTCCGACAGAGCAGCATTCCCTCAGTACTGCACTGGAGTGCCAGCTTAGATTTTTGTACAAAAGTCTCTGAAGTGGGAATCAAACCCACAACCTTCTGACTCAGAGGCAAGGGTGCTACCCACTGAGCCACAACTGAGGAGTGCTAACGAAAACAAATTTAATTTGGAACAAATGATTATTAGGTAAAAACAAAAAAACAATTAAAAATCCAACCCAAAAAGTGTGCGTACTTTGTGCAAACCAAAACAAGGGCCCGGATATTAACAGCGGGCCAGTATTTTGGCGGGCGACCAGTGGTGTTAGTTACAAACTCACCTGCTGCTCCAAAAATGAGGCCTGCAACATTCTAACTCCAGGGCCTCATTTAACTCCTGGCAACTGACATCCAGTCTTTGGGAAGTGGTGGAAAATTGTGGGGACTGGAGGCTGTCCGCGAACAGCAAGTAAATAATGGGATCAGCTGCCCGGCTGTCCCACTGCGCTTCCTCATGATGATGGAGAGAGATATTGCGGCAGGGCAGGGCAAGCCAGGCCTAACCATTCCTTGTGATGTCCGGACCTGCCCCCCACTGAGGAAAGCAAAAAATTATGTTTTAAAAATATACCTTTATGGGCCTCCTCTGGCCCCAATCCGCTTCCTCATTGCGTTGGTTGGATGGGTAAGAATTGCAGTTTGGTCCCGATTACATCATCAGGACCGATATGTATATGTTAAAAAGCACCCCGTCAGCTTAAGGCGGGTGTTCGAGCTGCCTGCTCAGTAAAGCCACTGAAAATCTGAAGCGGTCAGCTACTGGAAACTCCAGGGCGGGTAAATAACTTGGCCAATTTTAACTGCCCTCCGGCCAGACAGGTAGCTTTATAATCGCTCCCCCCACCCCCTAAACTTTTGTTTCAGAATGCTGTGTCCTATACAATCAATGGAAAATGGAGAGAGAAATTTTGCATAGAATCATAGAAAAATGACGACACGGAAGGAAGCCATTCAGCCCATTCTGTCCATGCTGGTTGAAAAAGAGCTACCCAGCATAATTCCATCTTCCAGCACTTGGTCCGTAGCTCTGTAGGTTACGGCTCTTCAAGTGCACATCCGAGTACTTTTTAACTGTGATGAGGGTTTCTGTCTCTACCACCATTTCAGGCAGTGAGTTCCTGACTCCCAGCACCCTCAGGGTGAAGAAATGTCCCCTCATCTCCCCTCGAATCCTTCTATCAACTACTTTAAATCTATGCCCCTGGTTATCGACCCCTCTGCTAAGGGAAATAGGTCCTTCCTATCCACTCTATTTAGGCCCCTCATAATTTTATACATCGCAATTAAATCTCCCCTCCACCTCCTCTGTTCCAAGGAAAACAACCCCAGCCTACCCAATCTTTTCTCATAGCTAAAGTTTTCCAGTCCTGGCAACATCCTCATAAATCTCCTCTGCATCCTTTCTAGTGCAATCACTTCCTTCTTGTAATGTGGTGACCAGAACTGCATGCAGTACTCAAGATGTGGCCTAACTAATGTTGTATACAATTCTAGCATAACTTCCCAGCTCTTGTATTCTACGCCTCGCCTAATAAAGGAAAACAATCCGTATGCCTTTTTAACTACCTTATCATCCTGTCCTGCTATCTTTAAGGATTTGTGGACATATACTCTAAGATCCCTCTGTTCCTCCACACCGCTCAGTATCCTCCCATTTATTGTGTATTCCCTTGCCTTGTTGCCCCTTCCCAAATGCATTACCTCACACCTTTCTGGATTGAATACCATTTGCCACTTTTCTGCCCAACTGACCAGTTCATCGATATCTTCCTGCAATCTACAGCTTTCCTCCTCACTGTCAACCACACAGCCAATTTTTGTATCATCTGCAAATTTCTTTATCATGCCCCTTACATTTAAGTCTAAACCATTAATATATACTACAAAAAGTAAGGGACCCAAGTACTGAGCCCTGTGGAACCCCACTGGAAACAGCCTTCCAGTCACAAAAACTCCCCTCAACCATTACCCTTTGCTTCCTGCCACTGAGCTAATTTTGGATCCAATTTGCCATTCTCCTTTGGACCCCATGGGCTTTTACTTTTCTATCAGCCTACCATGTGGGACCTTGTCAAAAGCCTTGCTAAAATCTGTGTAAACTACATTAAGTGCACTGTCCTCATCGACCCTCGTTGTTACCTCCTCAAAGAACTCAATCAAATTAGTGAGGCCTTCCCTGAACAAATCCATGCTGACTGACCTTGATTAATCTTTCTAAACGAAGGTTTATACTGTCCCTCAGAATTGATTCCAGTAATTTGCCCACCACTGAGGTTAAACTAACTGGCCTGTAATTTTTTATTCTGATCTGAAAGGAATAGCATCTCACAAGATCTTACCCTTAAAATTAGAGGCAGGGCACTTGTGTCTGATCCCTAGCAGTCGAATGAAGCCCACAGAGGATAGATAGTAGGATCAGTGTCAGTTTTCAAATATTGAATTAACAAATGTTTAAAATAGGGTGTGTTCAAAGGCAAATCTGGAACTAGAACAAGATAAAAATATTGTTTAATTGTGAACTGTACACTTCAAATATTGATTTTCAGGCAGGTGCCTTAATTGGGAAGGAGAGATATATTACATGCCATATATTTGTTAGGTGCCTTGGGGAATTTAATTCGTTACCGGAAGAGAATTTTGCATTTTCCGGCTCTGTATGTGGTCGTGGTGGGAACTTAAGCTTGACTAACTTGTGCAGCAGAACTAAAACTACAATGGACCTGATCTTCATTGCTAGCCAATAGACTCATTTTACAGCTTCTATTCACACCTCTTCATTGAAAAGATTATTTTAGCAGAAACTGAAATAGATGTAGAATTTACACTTCATACATTTGTTGTTATGGGAACTCCATGTCATTATATAGCCTCCAGCTACACCAGGTGCAAGAGGCAATGAACAAACATTTGATACAAAGGATTTATTTTCCTCTTCCGCAAACAGGATTATTATAGGTGCCCTTTAGCCACATAATTTAAGCTTTTGTGTCTATCAATAGGCATTAAAGAATGATGATATTCAAATCAAACATGTTGTAATCGGTATAAATCTATAATTACACAATCAATATTTGAAGCACACTATCTGGTGCTCTACTAATTTTAGAAAATTGCTGACTCAAAACAAATTTATATTATTGAAAGATCCAGTTTGTTATGTTAGGTATGTTGTGGAAAGGAAATCATGGCCGGAATTTTGCCAGCGCTGAGAGGATGGGTTTAGAGGCGGGTCGGCAGCCTGCTGTCAACCCGCCTCCACGTCAGTTTCCCAAGTGTCGGGTCTATCAGCACTTTACAGACCTGACACCGAGCGGTAGGGGAAGCTATTGACATCATTAACAGCTTGTTTAAAGGTACTTAAACAGCAGTTTACCATGTACTTATTAGTTTTCCAGCTTTTTGATGAAATTCACGGTGCTCAGGGATCACGTCAGGTCAGTAGATTGGGTTTTCAATGACTCTCCATTCCTCTGATTAGGTGACAGTTGCAAAAGTGGTATAAAAACTACCATTTCACAGCTGTCCACTTTCCAATGTTAGAAGCTGGAGCCTTCAGGATTTGGAAGACACTTTTGAGCTTTATGCAGTTTGGAAGTGTCTGGAGAAAACTCTCTATCTAGTGTCACCTCTTAGAACAACCTCTCTCACCATTGAAAGATTACTCTGTCATATCAACTTCAGCTGCCATCTATTTCATCAGCATTGGTACCCTTGGAAAAATCTCACCTTGGTCCTCAGAATTCCTCAACCAATATCACCAGTTACATCAGCAGCACCAACAACAACATTAACCTTCTTCGCAATCACCTGATGCTGCACAAGACACAGGGCATCAGCACCTGATCATATTGCAGCCCGGTAGGTCAGGGATGGCCTCACCATGGCTAGATTTACTTCAGTTGATGCTGTACACCCTGGCTGTCCCATGATGCACCAGGTTGGCACCACCCCACACCAGCAACATAAAGCATCGCTGCAATGTCCAAGCCATTCCTTTCACACTCATCACCATTATGCAGGGTACCCTTATGTCTGACCATTCACTACAACTCACTAAGCCACTTCCAAAGGTGCACACAAATCTGTCCAAGAACACAAAGTGTAGAAAATAAAGATTTCAATGTTTGACAACACATTAATAGAAACTTTACATGAACATTGGCTAAAAGTCCCAAGTCCCTACCCTTGTGTGTTGTTAGTTAGTATGATTGGACAAGGATGGGAGTAAGTGTGAGGGGTGGCTAGTGCGATGGGGCTGTGATAATGTAGATAGAGAGAGAGGAATGGGTAGAGGTGCAAGGTAAGTTGGTGTGAGTAAGAATGTGTAGGAGTAGGGTGGAGAAAGCAGAGTGATGGGAATGTAATGAGTGGCACAGCAGGATGAGGTTGAGTGTGGCTTTGCAGCAACATTTCATGATCTACTGAGATCATTGAAAGGTTTGCGCCCTGCACCCAGGTCCAGCTGATGACATCCCTGCTGGTGCTCTCCCGTGCAATGTGCAACCAGGCTGCATTGGTCTGCTGCGAGGTCTCTTCCACCCAGTGAAATGTGTTATGTATGCAATAAAGATACAAACTGAGAACTGTTTAGCTGAGCAAGGTACAAACTTGCTTCTGCTTTATTACGGCCCAAAGTGCCTGACTCACAAAATGGCTGGCCTTTTATACCAGAGCAGCACCATGTGCGTGCTGCTCAGTGGCCTCCAACAATGACACCATCTGGTGGCTACAAACAGCATTTACATACATGACAATACCCTCCTCTGAGAACTTATCATAGTCTTTCACAGGATGAAATGGTCCGGTGCTTTATGCTCTCGGGTTGACCGTCTCAGTTCGATTCCAGCCTTGGGTGAATTTGCGGGGTCTGTTGTGGCTGGTGGCTGGATGGCTGACTTGTTGGGAGTAGCAGTGGCCATGTCAGGAATTGCAAGTCCATTTTTATTGAACAAGTCTGTTCCGGGTTCACTGATGACCCTTGAGTCCACAGAAGGCTGCTCGTAGGTTGGTTGGTCATCGACGCTTTCTTCACCCGACTGCTCTGATTCATCTGCGTGCCTCAGCTGTGTTTGATCTATGTGTTTCCTGCAAGTTTGCCCATTCTTGAGCTTAATAACAAATACTCTGTTGCCCTGCTTGGCCATGACCGTATGAGCGATCCATTTGGGACCCTGACCATAATTCAACACATTAACAGAAATCTCACGTGACACAGTTGCGCGATCGTGTTACCCTTGTTGACTCTGACTTCTGTATTCAACATGATTACTTAAATCCAGGTGTACAACAGATAACTGGTCTTAAGACCTCTTTTCATCATGAGTTCAGCAGGCGAGACCCCTGTGAGTGACCTGTAACTCAGCAGTATGCAAGACAAGCGGGTCTGCAGTGACCCTTGGGTTACTCTCCTCATGCTTTGCTTGATAATTTGTACTGCACGTTCTGCTTGCCCGTTGGGCACAGGCTTGAATGATGCTGACCTTACATGTTTTATGCCGTTAAGTTTCACAAACTCCTGAAACTCCTGACTGGTGAAGCATGACCCATTGTTGCTCACCACTATGTCAGGCAGACCATGTGTCATGAACATGACATTGAGATTCTCTATGGTTGCCGTGGACGTGCTGGATGACATGATTATGCATTCTATCCACTTCGAATAAGCATCCACCACCACTAAAAACATCTTGCCCAGGAAGGGACCTGCAAAATCTACATGGATCCTGGACCAAGGTTTGGATGGCCATGACTACAGACTCAGCGGCGATTCCACTGGTGCTTTGCTGAGCTGCATGCAGGTGTTGCACTGATGCATGCATGCTTCCAGCTCAGAATCAATTCCTGGCCATCATACGTGGGACCTGGCGATGGCCTTCATCATCACTATACCAGGATGTGTGCTGTGTAACTCACGCACAAACTTCTCTCTCCCTTTCCTAGGCATTACAACTCGATTGCCCCATAATATGCAATCTGCCTGAATAGACAGTTCGTCCTTGCGACGAATGTACGGTTTGGCCTCCTCGCACATTTGCTTAGGTGTGGCAGACCAATCCCTTTGAGGATGCAACCCTTTACCACCGATAAAGGGTCCTGGCTGATTCAGGTCCTAACTTGTTGAGCCGTTACAGGGGTACCTTTATTCTCAAAAGCATCAATGAGTAACATTAAATCTGCCGGTTGTGATGTTTTCACCTCCGGTGTGGGCAACGACAACCGGCTCAAAGCATAGGCACAATTCTCTGTGCCATCATCATCATAGTCAGTCCCTCAGAATCGATGAAGACTTGCTTCCACTCCTAAAATGAATTCTTTGGTGGCTGAACAGTCTAACAGGATAGCCTCAGACCCTGTTACATGTGGGACAGATATCCGTCGGGGGAAGCGGGGGGTGGCACTGATTTGCCGCACGCTCCTTCTGCTGCCTGCACCTGGTCTCTTCACACTCGCAGTGTTGAGATTCAAAGAGCTCAACGCCCTCCCGGATGCACTTTCCCCACCTAGGGCAGTCTTCGGCCAGAGTCTCCCAAGCGTCAGTGGTGATGTCGCACTTCACCAGGGAGGCTTTGTGGATGTCCTTGTAACATTTCCGCTGCCCACCTTTGACTTGTTTGCCATGAAGGAGCTCCGCATATAGCAGTTGCTTAGGGAGTCTCTTATCTGGCATGTACACTAAGTGGCCTACCCAGCGAAGCTGATCTAGTGTGGTTAATGCTTTAATGCTGGGATGTTAGCCTGGGTGAGGATATTGATGTTGGTGTGTCTGTCCTCCCAGGGGATTTGCAGGATCTTGCGGAGACATTGTCGGTGATATATTTCCAGCAACTTGATGTGTCTTCTGTAAGTCGTCAATGCCTCTGATCCATACAGGAGGGCAGGAATTACTACAGCCCTGGAGACCATGAGCTTGGTGGTAGGTTTGAGGGCTTGGTCTTCGAACACTCTTTTCCTCAGGCAGCCGAAGGTTGCACTGGCGCACTGAAGGCGACGTTGAATCACTGCATTAATGTCTGCCTTTGTTGACAAGAGGCTCCCGAGGTATGGGAAGTGGTCCACGTTGTCGAGGGCCGCGCCGTGAATCTTGATGACTGGGGGGGACCATGCTGAGCGGCGGTGACAGGCTGGTGGAGAACCTTTGACTTATGGATGCTAAGTGTAAGACTCATTGCTTTCATATGCCTCGGTGAATACATTGACTATATCCTGGAGTTCAGTCTCCCAATGTGCACAGATGCAGGACATTCAACGACAGAGGTTTGGGTGGTCTTGCACCTGGTCTGGAGGCGGCGTAGGTTAAACAGCTTCCCACTGGTTCTGTAGTTTAGTTCCACTCCGGCAGGGAGCTTGTTGACAGTGAGGTGGAGCATGGCAGTGAAGAAGATTGAAAAGAGGGTTGGAGTGATGACGCAGCCCTGTTCAACCCCGGTTCAGATGTGGAATGGGTCTGTAACGGATCCGTTGGTAAGGATCACGGCCTGCATGTCGTCGTGGAGCAGGCGAAGGATGTTGACAAACTTTTGGTGGCGCTCCATAAGTACTCATGGTCGACAGTGTCAAAGGCCTTTGTAAGATCGAAAAAGTCCATGTATAAGGGTTGGCGCAGCTCCCTGCATTTTTCCTGCAGTTGTCACAAACTGTGCCAGGTTTGTGGCGAATGACATAATCATCGGCAGATAATGTCAGTGCCCACCTTTGAATGCTGGATGAAGCGTTGGTGTTGATACCTTTGCTCTCGGAAAACAACAAAATGAGCAGCTTGTGATCGGTCTCTAATTCAAACCTCAGACCAAACAGGTATTGATGCATCTTTTTAACACTGTACACACACGCTAAAGCTTCTTTTTCTACCATACTGTAGACCCATTCTGCTTTCGACAAATTTTTGGATGCATACGCGACAGGTTGAAGTTTCCCCGACTCATTGGCTTGTTGTTATAACACGCAACCAATTCCATATGACGATGCATCACAGGCCAAAACTAAATGTTTATATGGGTCATAATGTACCAGCAGCTTGTTCGAGCAAGGCAGATTGGTGGCTTTCTCGAAAGTTCTGTCTTGCAATGCGCCCCACACCCAGTTGTTGCCTTTTCTCAATAGCATGTGCAGTGGTTCAAGTCAGGTGCTCAATTTAAGTAGGTAGTTATCAAAGTAGTTGAGTAGACCCAGGAACGAATGCAGCTCCATCACGTTCTGCGGCTTGGGTGCATTCTTGATGGCCTTGGTTTTCAAGACAGTAGGTCTGACGCCATCAGCGGTGACTTTCCTCCCGAGAAATTCGACCTCCGCTGCCATGAAGACGCACTTCGAGTGTTTAAGTCTGAGTCCCACTCTATCCAAACACAGTAGAGCCTCTTCCAGGTTGTTCAGATGTTGGAGTCACAACCGGTGATCAGGATGTCATCTTGGTACACGACAGTTCTGGGAACGGACTTCAGTAGACTTTCCATATTCCTCTGGAATATTGCTGTATTCGAGCGAATTCCAAACGGGCATCTGTGGTAAATAAACAGTCATTTGTGTGTGTTAATGCACGTAAGTCTCTTCGATGTCTTGACCAGCTCTTGCGTCATATAGGCCGACGTCAATTCCAGTTTTGTGAACGACTTCTTTCCAGCTAGCATCGCAAACAAGTCATCAGCCTTCGGTAAGAGGTACTGATCTTGTTTCGAAACTCTGTTGATCGTAGCCTTGTAGTCTCCACAGATTCTGACTGTGCCATCACTTTTCAGCACAGGAACAATGGGGCTGGCCCATTCATTAAATTCGACCGGTGATATGATCCCTTCACGCTGGAGTCTGTCCAGTTCAATTTCGACCTTCTGCCTCATCATATACGGCACTGCCCGAGCTTTATGATGGACGGGTCTTGCATCTGAATCCACGTGGATCTGCAACTTGGCTCCTGTGAAGTTGCCGATACCCGGTTCGAACAGCGAGGGGAACTTGCTCAATACTTCGGCACATGTATCTTCCTCCAACGACAACGCCTTTATGTCGTTCCAGTCACATCTGATTTTCGACAACCAACTCCTGCCGAGCAGTGTTGAGCCATTGCCTGGAACAATCCATAGCGTTAACTCGTGAACCGCACCATTATATGACACATTAATTTGTGCACTGCCAATCACCTTTATCAGTTCTTTGGTGTACATGTGCAGCTTGGCGTTAACAGGGCTCAGCCTGGGCCTCACAGTCTTAGTATCCCACAGCTTCTTAAATGCCCTTTCGTTCATGATCGATTGACTCACCCCTGTGGCCAGTTCCATCGATACCGGTATCGCGTTAAACTTCACATTAATCAATATTGGTTTACTCTTGGTTATGAAAGAGTACAGTCCATACATTTCCTCCTCTGGCATCTCGGATTGCGTATCCGGATCCGTGCTAGTCTGACTCCCATCCTCCAGGTGGTGTGTCGCAGCTCGCTTGCTCATCTGCGGACACTTGCACTGGAGATGCCCCACTCTCAGACAGCCTTTGCAACTATATTGCTTATATCGGCACTGCTGGTGCCAATGATTTCCCCCACAAAGCCAACATGGAGAAGTTGAATACATTCCCGCTGGCAGACTCTGGGCAGCCGCAGGTTTCGTGAATGCAGCCGGACAGGCCCTGCCAACTGCCGCTCTGCCAAACACCGAATCAATTGCATTTACAGTATTTGCCGAGGTTCGGTTCTTCACCGATATTTGCTTTAAACTCCTGTCCGTTGTCATACATGATTGAGCGATCTGGATGGCCCTTTTTAAAACCAACTCCTCCACCGCCAGAAGTCTGCGCAGGATCACCTTGTGGTTGATACCGATAACAAAGAAGTCCCGCAACATGTCTGCCAACACCGTCCCGAACTTGCACAGTCCCGCTAGACGTCTCAGGTCGGCAACGAATTTGACCGCGCTCTGGCCCTCCGATCGAACATGTGTATAAAACCTGTATCTCGAGATGATGATGTCATTGTCTGGCTTGAGGTGCTCCCGTACCAATGTACACAACTACTCAAATGTTTTCTCTGTTGGATCACGAGGCATGAGTAGATTCTTTATCAGACCATAGATCTTTGAACCGCACACAATGAGGAACATGACCCAGTGCCGATTTGCATCATCGACCCCCTTCATTTTGTTGGCAATGAAGTATTGGTTCAAACGGCTCACAAAGTCTGCTCAATCTTCTCCCTCCACAAATCGATCTAAAAATCCAATCGTGCTCATTTTGCAAACAAAGGTTCTTGTATTCTCGTCGCCAAATGTTATGTATGCAATAAAGTTACAAACTGAGTACTGTTTGACTAAGCAAGGTACAACCTTGCTTCTGCTTCATTACAGCCCAAAGTGCCTGACTCACAAAATGGCTGGCCTTTTGTACCAGAGCAGCACCATGTGCGTGATGCTCAGTGGCCTCCAACAATGACACCATTTGGTGGCTACAAACAGCATGTACATACATGACAGAATGAAAGAGAACCTCCCTCCATAAGCAGACAGTGGGAGTCGTGGGAGAGCCTGGGTGCAGCTGTGCACCTCTTTGCATTGCTTGTCAGTTTTTGCAGCACATCAATGCTGTAGAACACTGACAACACAATTGTCAAAATCAATTTAGACATGGGCCCCAGTTTTCATGAGCTGCACCGCCCACCCATTTGCCGCCCAAAGGCCCCCGAGAGACCGGGTGGTACTTTGCCTGAAAGATTCCTTTAAAAGAGGTGGTAGTACTGCCCAGCGGCAAAATAATGGCTTATGCCGTCAATCTGAATGGCAGTGGGCGGGAGCTCTCAATCTCGATGGCAAATGAGCTTGCCGCCCAAATGCCATGGAGGATGGAGTCGGGCCCAGGGAGGGAACTCTGAAAAATAAAAAACATTACCAAAGAGAAAAAAAAACACCGGAACACCTTCAGGGGACCCCATCCAGGTAAGTCGCTGTAAATAATTTTTTTTAAAGATGTTCACTAACCTTTCCTTGCTGATCCTAATCTCTCCTAATCTGAGGAAGGACATTCTTGCTATTGAAGGAGTGCAGCGAAGGTTTACCAGACTGATTCCCGGAATGGCAGGACTGACATATGAAGAAAGACTCGATCGACTAGGCTTATATTCACTGGAATTTAGAAGAATTTATGACCGAAATGAGGAGAAACTTCTTCACTCAGAGAATTGTGAACCTGTGGAATTCTCTATCACAGAAAGTTGTTGAGACCAGTTTGTTATATATATTCAAAAGGGAGTTAGATGTGGCCCTTACGGCTAAAGGTATCAAGGGGTATGGAGAGAAAGTAAGGATAGGGTACTGAAGTTGCATGATCAGCCATGATCATATTGAATGGTAGTGCAGGCTCGAAGGGCCAAATGGCCTACTCCTGCACCTATTTTCCATGTTTCTATGTTTCTATGTCTTCATACCTACCGTCGGGGTTAGAACAGCCTCCATGCAGCGGTCCTTTCCCCTGCTGGCGCTGACTCCCGCCGATTCCCGCCTGCACCAATCTGACATCTCGGCGGGCGGGAGACCACTTACGCGACTTGGCCGCCAGAGGACGTCAGCGGGTGGTTCCCGGAGATGCTCCTCTCTCGCCTGCTCCAACCCAAGTGGAAACTGGGAGTGAAAGGAAAACGTCAGCAAAAGTCAGCGGCAGTCGGCGGCAGCACGCGGCTGTGGGTGGTAAGGCCACCAATATGGGGGCCATGGTCTCTTCAAGGAAACTGGCTGATGACAAATTATTTTCACAAAGCAGGATGGAGCAAGGAGTGATTGCAACCCACCACTTACCCCGGCCACACTGAACCTGCCTCAGTAGGCAAAATCGCGGCCCATGTGTCCCTTTAAGGACTGCAGAACTTTAATGTGACATAGCTTTTATTGACAGCATCACAGAACATTTGCTACTCCGACACCTCTTAGTGACCCATTGTGGTTTTAACACCGAGTGGTTGAGGTGTCCGCCTGAGTAGGCTGATGCCTCATTAATATATGTTAATCAGGGTTCTGTCGCTCAGAGAGGCCCCCATGGCAATTTTAATTGCCTATTCTTAAATGCTAGCATGGTCTCTGTTTCAATCACTAACAGCAGTGTATTCTACAGCCCTCTGTGAAAAGTTTACTCATGCTTTCTATGTTAAATCTCTTGTATATAATCTCAGATCCATGTTCTCCCCATCCCCCAATCATTGGATATAGTCTGTTTCGATCTACTTTGTCCAACCTTTCATAATTTTAATCATCATCATCATAGGCAGTCCCTTGGAATGGATGAGGGCTTGCTTACACTCCTGAAGTGAGTTCTTTGGTGGCTGAACAGTCCAATATGAGAGCCACAGACTCTGTCACAGATGGGAGAGATAGGTGTTGAGGGAAGGGGTGGGTGGGACTGGTTTGCCGCACGCTTTTTCCACTGCCTGCACTTGATTTCTGCATGCTCTTGGCGTTGAGACTCGAGGTGCTTAGCGCACTCCTGGATGCACTTCCTCCACTTAGGGCAGTCTTGGGCCAGCGACTCCCAGGTGTCAGTGGGGATGTCGCACTTTATCAGGGAGGCTTTGAGGGTGTCCTTGTAGCGTTTCCGCTGCCCACCTTTGGCTCATTTGCCGTGAAGGAGCTCCGAGTAGAGCACTTGCTTTCCGAGTCTCATGTCTGGCACGCGAACTATGTGGCCTGCCCAGCGGAGCTGATTAAGTGTGGTCAGTGCTTCAATGCTGGGGATGTTGGCATGGACGAGAACGCTGATGTTGGTGCGTCTGTCCTCCCAGGGGATTTGTAGGATCTTGCGGAGACATCGTTGGTGATATTTCTCTAGCAACTTGAGGTGTCTGCTGTACATGGTCCAGGTCTGTGAGCCATACAGGAGGGCAGGTATTACTACGGCCCTGTAGACCATGAGCTTGGTGTTAGTTTTGAGGGCCTGGTCTTCAAACACTCTTTTCCTCAGGTGGCCGAAGGCTGCACTGGCACACTGGAGGCAGTGTTGGATCTCGTCGTCGATGCCTGCTCTTGTTGATAGGAGGCTCCTGAGATATGGGAAGTGGTCCATGGTGTCCAGGGCTGCGCCGTGGATCTTGATGACTGGGGGGCAGTGCTGTGCGGTGAGGACAGGCTGGTGGAGGACCTTTGGCTTATGGATGTTTAGCGTAAGGCCCATGCTTTCATATGCCTCAGTAACTACGTCAACTATGTCCTGGAGTTCAGCCTCTGTATGTGCGCAGACGTAGGCATCGTCCACATACTGTAGCTCAATGACAGAGGTTGGGGTGGTCTTGGACCTGGCCTGGAGACGGCGCAGGTTGAACAGATGCCCACTGGTTCTATAGTTTAGTTCCACTCCAGCGGGGAGCTTGTTGACTGTGAAGTGGAGCATGGTGACGAGAAAGATTGAGAAGAGGGTTGGGGCGATGACACAGCCCTGTTTGATACTGGTCCAGATGTGGATTGGGTCTGTGATGGAGCCAATGGTAAGGATCACGTCCTGCATGTCGTCTTGGAAAAGGGGAGCATTGTGATGCACTTTTGGGGGCATCCGAAAGGGAGGAGGATGCTCCATAGACCCTCGCAGTTGACAGTGTCAAAGGCCTTTGTAAGGTCGAAGAAGGCCATGTTTAAGGGCTGGCGGTGTTCCCTGAATTTTTCCTGTAGCTGTCGCACTGCAAAAATCATGTCCGTTGTGCCCCAAAACGGACAAAATCCACACTGCGACTCCGGGACGAGCTCCTCGGCCATGGAAAGAAGACGGTTGAGGAGGGCCACATTAAAACATAATTCTAAAAGGACAAAGTGTATTAAAAAAAACAAGCCTGAAGGCTCTGAGTCTCAATGCGAGGAGCATTTGTAATAAGTGGATGAATTGACTGCGCAGATAGCTGTTAACGGATATGATGTAATTGGGATTACGGAGACATGGCTCCAAGGTAACCAAGGTTGGGAACTCAACATCCAGGGGTATTCAATATTCAGGAAGGACAGACAGGAAGGAAAAGGAGGTCGGATAGCATTACTGTTAAAGAGGAGATTAACACAATAGTAAGGAATGACATTAGCGTGGATGATCTGAAATCTATAAGGGTAGAGCTGCGAAACACCAATGGGCAGAAAACATTAGTGGGAGTTGTGTACAGACCACCAAACAGTAGTAGGGAGGGTGAGGATGGCATCAAACAGGAAATTAGGGATGCGTGCAATAAGGGTTAAGCAGTTGTCATGGATGACTTTAATCTGTATATTGATTGGGCTAACCAAACTGGTAGCAATACTATAGAGGAGAATTTCCTGGAGTGTATAAGGGATGGTTTTCTAGACCAATATGTCGAGGAACCAACGAGAGAGCAGGCCATCCTAGACTGGGTCTTGTGTAACGAGAGAGGATTAATTAGCAATCTGGTCGTGCAGGGCCCTTGGGGAAGAGTGACCATAATATGGTAGAATTCTTCACTTAAGATGGAGAGTGACACAATTAATTCAGAGACTAGCGTCCTGAACTTAAAGAAAGGAAACTTTGATGGTATGAGACGTGAATTAGCTAGGATAGACTGGAGAATGATACTTAAAGGGTTGATGATGGATAGGCAATGGCAGAAATTTAAATATCACATGGATGAACTACAACAATTGTACATCCCTGTTTGGCGTAAGAATAAAAAAGGGAAGGTGGCTCAACCATGGCGAACAAGGGAAATTAGGGAAAGTGTTAAATCCAAGGAAGAGGCACATAAATTGGCCAGAAAAAGCAGCAAACCTGAGGACTGGGAGAAATTTAGAATTCAGCAGATGAGAACTAAGGGTTTAATTAGGAGGGGAAAAATAGAGTATGAGAGTAAGCTTGCAGGGAACATAAAAATTGACTGCAAAAGCTTCTAAAGATATGTTAAAACAAAAGATTAGTGAAGACTATTGTAGGTCTCTTGCAGTCAGAATCAGGGGAATTCATAATGGGGAACAAGGAAATGGCAGACCAATCGAACAAATACTTTGGTTCTGTCTTCACTAAGGAAGACACGAACAACCTCCCGAAAATACTAGGGGACCGAGGGACTAGCGAGAAGGGGGAACTGAGGGAAATCTTTATTAGTCAGGAAATGGTGATAGGGAAATTGAAGGGACAGAAGGCCGATAAATTCCCAAGGCCTGATAGTCTGCATCCCAGAGTACTTAAGGAAGTAGCCCTGGAAATAGTGGATACATTGGTAGTCATTTTCCAACATTCTATAGACTCTGGTCCAGTTCCTATGGATTGGAGGGTAGCTAATGTAACCCCACTTTTTAAAAAAGTAGGGAGAGAGAAAACAGGGAATTATAGATCAGTTGGCCTGACATCGGTTGTGGGGAAAATGTTGCAATCAATTATTAAAGATGTAATAGCAGCACATTTGGAAAGCAGAGACAGGATCGATCCAAATCAGCATGGATTTATGAAAGGGAAATCATGCTTGTCAAATCTTCTAGAATTTTTTGAGGATGTAACTAGTAGAGTGGATAAGGGCGAACCAGTGGATGTGGTGTATTTGGACTTTCAAAAGGCTTTTGACAAGGCCCCACACAAGAGATTAATGTGCAAAATTAAGACACATAGTATTGGGGGTAATGAATTGAAGTGGATAGAGAACTGGTTGACAGACAGGAAGCAAAGAGTGGGAATAAAGGGGTCCTTTTCAGAATGGCAGGCCGTGACTAGTGGGGTGCCGCAAGGTTCAGTGCTGGAACCCCAGCTATTTACAATATACATTAATGATTTAGACGAAGGAATTGAATGTAATATCTCCAAGTTTGCAGATGACACTAAGCTAGGTGGCGTTGCGAGTTGCGAGGAGGATGCTAGGAGGGTGCAGGGGGACTTGGACAGGTTAGGTGAATAGGCAAATGCATGGCAGATGCAGTATAATGTGGATAAGTGTGAGGTTATCCACTTTGGTTGCAAAAAAAGGAAGGCAGATTATTATCCACAGATTAGTAAAAGGAGGTGCAACGAGACCTGGGTGTCATGGTACATCAATCATTGAAGGTTCGCATGCAGGTTCAGCAGACAGTAAAGAAGGCAAATGGCATGCTGACCTTCATAGTGAGGGATTTGAGTATAGGAGCAGGGAGGTCTTGCTGCAGTTGTACAGGGCCTTGGTGAGACCACACCTTGAGTATTGTGTGCAGTTTTGGTCTCCTAATCTGAGGAAGGACATTCTTGCTATTGAGGGAGTGCAGCGAAGGTTCACCAGACTGATTCCCGGGATGGCAGGACTGACATCTGAAGAAAGACTCGATCGACTAGGCTTATATTTACTGGAATTTAGAAGAATGAGCGCCGATCTCATAGAAATATATAAAATTCTGACAGGATTGGACAGGTTAGCTGCAGGAAGAATGTTCCCAATGTTGGGGAAGTCCAGAACCAGGGGTCACAGTCTAAGGAGAAGGGATAAGCCATTTAGGACCGAGATGAGGAGAAACTTCTTCATTCAGAGAATTCTGAACATGTGGAATTTTCCACCACAAAAAGTTGTTGAGGCCAGTTCGTTAGATATATTCAAAAGGGAGTTAGATGTGGCCCTTACGGCTAAAGGGATCAACGGGTATGGAGAGAAAGCAGAAATGGGGTACTGAAGTTGCATGATCAGTCATGATCATATTGAATGTTGATGCAGGCTCGAAGGGCCGAATGGCCTACTCCTGCACCTACTTTCTATGTTTCTATGGCTCCAGCGACGATTTTCCCAGTGGCTGATAGCAGGGAGATTCCTCTGTAGTGAATTCCTCTGTAGCTAACCTGGCGTGCCTTGATGACTCCGAGATGTAGAACGCCCACAGCGCTTGGTCTGCCCTCCAGGCCTCCATAACCAGTGCCTGCAAAGAGATGCTCGGTTACTCAACCAGGAAACACCAGGACTAGTTTAATGAGAATGATCAGGAGATCCAAGAGCTAATCGATAGCAATCGCAGGGCATTTCTGAGCCTTAAAAACAACGCGGATCAGCAAAGCAGCATTACAGATGGCTCAAGGCTGAGGTCCAACAAAAAACCCGGGATCTAAAGAACAGGTGGTGGATGGAGAAAGCACAGCAGATACAGCAGCTGGCCAACAACCATGATGTGCGAGGATTCTTCATCGCAGCCAAGGCCACCTATGGGCCAAAAACCCAAGGCCCCACCCCACTGCTGGCTAAGAATGGGGAAACACTCATCAAGGACACTGAGGCAGTCAGGGCCCACTGGAAGGAGCACTTCAAAGATCTCCTCAATCGAGACTCTGCCTTTGACTCGAGTGTTCTTGACTCCATCCCGAAGCATGCTACCCGCCACCATCTCAGTGAGATGGCAACACTGCACGAGGTAGAAAAAGCCATAAGACAGCTTAAAAACAACAAGGCTATGGGTGTGGACGGAATCCCTGCTGAGGCATTAAAGTATGGCGGAGAGGCACTGCTGGCGCAAGTACATGACCTCATCTCTCTCATCTGGAGGGAGGAGAGCATGCCGGAGGATCTCAGAGATGCAGCAATCGTGACCATCTTTAAAAAAGGGAACAATTCCGACCGGCAACTACAGATGATAATTTTAAACACCTCTATCAAATTATCCCCTACCTTTTTAGTTCTTCGTATTTATAGTTCCTCATATCATGCAGCAGTCTAGTGAATATTCGCTGTACCCTCTAAGTTGCCTCATCATCCTTCATTAGTGTAAAATCCAAAAACGCACACTTTACACCAACAGTGGTCTTATTAAAATGTTTATATAGACTCACCTTTACGTCTCAATTTTAGTATTCTTCACATCTTGCCATGAAGCTCAGTAATGCATTAGATTTTTTCAGGCTCTGATTCGTTTGAGGTGCTGATTTTATTGTCTTGTGCACCTATACCCCCAATTTCCTTCAGCTCTTCCACAACAGTCTATTGACTCTGGATCAGTTTCTATGGACTGGAGGGTAGCTAATGTAACACCACTTTTTAAAAAAGGAGGGAGAGAGAGAACAGGGAATTATAGACCGGTTAGCCTGACATCGGTAGTGGGGAAAATGTTGGATTCAATTATTAAAGATGAAATAGCGCATTTGGAAAGCAGTGACAGGATCAGTCCAAGTCAGCATGGATTTATGAAAGGGAAATCTTGCTTGACATATCTTCTAGAATTTTTTGAGGATGTAACAAGTAGAATGGACAAGGGAGAACCAGTGGATGTGGTGTATTAGACTTTCAAAAAGCTTTTGACAAGATCCCATACAAGAGATTGTTGTGCAAAATTAAAGCACATGGTCTTGGGGGTAATGTATTGACGTGTCGCGATAAATGGGTCTTTTTCAGAATGGCAGGCAGTGACTAGTGGGGTGCCACAGGGCTCAGTGCTGGGACCCCAGCTATTTACAATATACATCAATGATTTAGATGAACCAATTGAGTGTAATATCTCCAAGTTTGCAGATGACACTAAGCTGTGTGGCAGTGTGAGCTGTGAGGTGGATGCTAAGAGGCTGCAGGGTGACTTAGACAGGTTTGGTGAGAGGGCAAATGCATAGCAGATGCAGTATAATGTGGATAAATGTGAGGTTATCCACTTTGGTGGCAAAAACATGAAGGCAGATTATTATCTGAATCGTGGCAGATTAGGAAAAGGGGAGGTGCAACGAGACCTGGGTGTCATGGTACATCAATCTTGAAAGTTGGCATGCAGGTATAGCAGGCGGTGAAGAAGGCAAATGGCATGTTGGCCTTCATAGCTAGGGGATTTGAGTATACAGGGCCTTGGTGAGGCCTCACCTGGAATATTGCCGTTTTGGTCTCCTAATCTGAGGAAGGATGTTTTTGCTATTGAGGGAGTGCAGCGAAGGTTCACCAGGCTGATTCCCAGAATGGCAGGACTGACATATGAGGAGAGACTGGATCGACTGGGCCTGTATTCACTGGAGTTTAGAAGAATGAGAGGGGATCTCATAGAAACATATAAAATTCTGACAGGACTGGACAGGTTAGATGCAGGAAGAATGTTCCTGATGTTAGGGAAGTCCAGAACCAGAGGTCACAGTCTAATGATAAGGGGTAAGCCATTTAGGACCAAGATGACGAGAAACTTCTTCACTCAGAGAATTATTAACCTGTGGAATTCTCTACCACAGAGAGTTGTTGACACCAGTTCGTTAGATATATTAAATATGGCCCTGACGGCTAAAAGGATCAAGCGGTATGGAGAGAAAGCAGGAAAGGGGTACTGAGGTGAATGATCAGCCATGATCTTATTGAATGGTGGTGCAGGCTCGAAGGGCCGAATGGCCTACTCCTGCACCTATTTTCTATGTTTCTATCACCCACTTTCTCCTAGTTTAAAGTATAATTATTACGAATTTTTGCGTACCAAAATGTATCATCTTACATTTACTTACACTGATTTCTATCTGCCATTTTTGTGCCCATTCCATCATCTTATCATTATCCCTTGAAGCTTTCTTTGTATGCCTTCCATTTTGGTATTATGTGCAATTTTGTACAGAACTCCCTATAGCCTTATATCCAAATTAATGATGTACACAGTTAACAGAAGCATTCCAGAACAGAACGGTGTGGGATTGTACTAACCACATCCAATGACTCTGAAAAATTCTTACTCTACATTCTCCTACTTTCAGTTTCCTCCATTCTAACAAGTTTTTAAATCCAATTTGCTACCTTAATCATAATTTCACATTCCTTAATCTTCTGCAATTGTCTCCTGTGTGTTGTCTTGTCAAAGGCTTTCTACATGTTCATGTACAATGTATCTAGCACATTCCTCCATCCACCATATCTGTCTCTCCTTCAATGAACTCTGTCAGGTTTGTCAAGTGCAATCTTTCTTTTTGAAATTTGTGCTGGCTCCTTCTAATTATTTTCTAAATATTTAATTATTTCTTAAAAATGTTTCCTGCCACTAATGTTCCATTAACTGGCCTAGATTTATATGGGTTACTTCTGTTTCCCTTTTTGAAAATGGGTGTTACGTTGGCGACTATCCAATCCTCTAGCCTCCACTATTTCTTTGCCCGTTTCCCTTAGATGTATCCCATCAAGTACTGGCACTTTGTCCTTTACCTTAACTAACTTCTCCAATACTTTAATTTATTGTAATTTCTTTCATCTCTCTTTTAACCAATTCGGGATTTTCCATCTCTCCAATACACTTCTCTTTTTATCAAAATTGAAACAAAATGCTCGTTAAGTGTCCCACCAATTTACACCTATTATCTATTAGCTCACGATCTTCTCCTTTCAGGGGTTCCACCTCATATTGTACATTTCTCTTTCTGCTGATATAGCTATAGAATATTTTACTGTTCAATGGATCTCTGGAGTATTTTGGACTCTGCACTGGACTTGCACTCAATGTGATATCAAACTGATGTGATGTGGGACTATTACCTCCAAGATGCCTTGCTTTGATTTGCTTTGGAACCAGATCAGATAGTGACTGCGGATATATACTGCAAGTTTAGTGTCAGTGAGAAGCTAAAACTGCTTTGCCCCAATTCTAAATTTGCAGTATTAATGCACTCTTAAGAAACAACCATAAAAATGGAAGAAAAATGTTTCAAAATGAATCGATGTATTTTTAGTTTCAGGAATTATAATTCTGTGAGATGACCAGATGATAAATAATAAATGGACTGAAAAATAACAAGGACACCAACTGAACATATTTGTTTAAAAGGAAGATGTAATGATAAGTTTTGTGCATTTATAAGTGTTGCTTTTTTAGAACTGTAACTTTGTTCCGCAGCAGCTTCACTTTGCCCCAGTGATAAAGTTGTAGTGTAAATCCAAAGTCTGATCCCATTCAGAACAGGTCGGAAACAATCTCATGCTGCAGTCATCAAGCCATAATTGGATTTACGCAATAGCTTTGTAGTGCTGGTGCAAAGTAAAACTGCTTCATATCAACACTACAGTTGTAGTGTAAAAGCAGTTTGAGAAATATTCACTTAACAATGTGTCTGACAACACTTCCGTAAAAGACTACTAGATAGAATCAGAAAATGCTGGAAATCTCAGCGGGTCAGGCAGCATCTGTGGAGAGAGAAACAGAATTAAGTTTTCAGGTTGAAGACCCTTTGTATGAACTGGCAATAGTGCGAAATGTAACAGATTCTTATGGAAATGCTGGGGCCCTGAAAGGGGCAGGGGGAGGGAGGAAAGAACAAAAAGGAAGGTCTGTGATACGGTGGAAGTCAGAAGAGATTTGAGAGACAAAGGGGATGATGGGCCGAATTCAGATGGTAATAGCATAAGATAGGAAACAAAAGGTGAGTCTAGTTAGGGTGCGAATGGCAGAATAATTACCAGCTGCCATGGGAAACAGAGAGAAACAAAATAAAAATAAAAAAGGAAGGCGGGGAGTTTATTTGTTTTTAAAGCGAGGAAAGGGAACAAAATGTGGGCAGAGGTTATGCTCTGAAATTGTTGATCTCAATGTTGAGTCCAAAAGACTGTAAAGTGCCTAAACGAAAGATGAGGTGTTATTCTTCGAGCTTGCATTGAGCTTCATTGGAACAGTGTTGGAGGCCGAGGACAGAGAGGTCAGAGTGGGAGTGGAGCGGAGAATTAAAGTGACAGTCACCCTTGCGGACTGAACGGAGGTGTTCCGCAAAGCGGTCACCCAATATGCGTTTGGTCTTCCCAATGTAGAGGAGACCACATCGTGAGCAGCAAATACAGTATACTAAATCATTATTTCAGCTGGAAGGAGTGTTTGGGGCCCTGGACAGTGGGAAGGGAGGAGTAAAAGGGCAGGTATTGCGCTTGCACCGGAAGGTGCCGTAAGAAGAGGAGGGGGTGCTGGGGATGATTGCGGAATGGACCAGGGTGTTATGGAGGGAGCGGTCCCTTCGGAATGCTGAGAGGGGAGTGGTGGGGAAGATGTGATTGGTGGTGGGATCACGCTGGATTTGGTGATGGTAACGCCATTGAATATCAAGGGTAGGTGGTTAGAATCTCGCTGGTTGGAGATGGTCATTGCCTGCCACTTGTGTGATGTGAATGTTACTTGCCACTTATCAGCCCAAGCCTGAATGTCATCCAGGTTTTGTTGCATTCAGGCATGGACTGTTTCATTATCTGAAGAGTTGCGAATGGAACTGAACATTGTGCAATCATCAGCAAGCACTTCTGACCTTATGAAGGAAGATGAAGCAGGTTAAGATGATTGGGCCTGAGGAACTCCTGCAGTAAAAATAGTTTATCAATAGTGGATAATAACTAACCCTGAAATAGGTTCAGAATAAGAATATTGTACAAAAGCAAAATACTGCGGATGCTGGAAATCTGAAATAAAAACAGAAAATGCTGAAAATACTCAGCAGGTCAGGCAGCATCCGTGGAGAGAAAGAAACAAAATTAACATTTTAGGTCGATGACCTTTCATCAGAATATTATTCAGTTATCCATGGTTATAATGAATTATACCCATTTTGTGCTGGACTTGCTCACTTAATACTCATACTTACAGTTTGTAAAGATTAACCCACAGGAGAAAATATAAAGAAAGAAAAGAAATACTTGCATTTATCGACCTCTTTTCATGACCTCAGCGATGGCCCAAAGTGCTTTACAGCCAATTAAGTACTTCTGAAGTGTAGCCAGTGTTGTAATCTAGAAAACATGACAGCCAAAATGCGCACAACAATGTGATAATGACCAGATAGCCTGTTTTAATGTTGGTGATTGAGGGATAAATATTTTCCAGGATGTCAGGGAAAACTCCCCTGCTCTTCTTCAAATTAGTGCCATGGGAACTTTTACATCCAAATGAGAGGGCAGATGGGGCCACAGTTTAAAGTCTCCTCTGAAAGTCAGAACTAACGACACAGCACCGGAGAGCTCTCTCAGTACGGCACTGGAGTGTCAGCCTATATTTTTGTGCTCAAAGGTGTCACAAAGTCACAACTTTCTGACTCAGGGGTAAGAGTGCTACCAACTGAGACACAGCTGAGACGACTAAAAATCCTTTAAGTTTAAAGTTCAAAAAATTCGACACTGTTTTGACTGCAGCCCTGAGTAGCATTAGCAGTGCAAGGTCACCTCTTCAAAGTCCTCTTCACAACTGACTCCAAAGTGCTGATTGCTGATAAATGGGCTGTGGTGTACTGCAAAGAGTAAGCATTGTAATTACGCTCGCTGGAAAGTAATTTAAAGAAAGTACTTTTGCTCACGACTAGATGACTCTGCTCAGCATTTCCCTGGTGTTACTGTCATGTTGCAGTCAGGCTGTTAAACAAAAATATCTTGGTTGCATCCTTGGGAGTGCTCATTTCCTGAATCTGACTGAGACGGAGTGCTGCAGTGTCTTTTAGACTTTGGAAGATGTTCATGCACAGAATGTTTCTCCTGGGTCCTAGCACATCGTTAAATAATGACAGAAGAACTGTAGATTTTAAGTAGTAACAAACTAAGATGTACATGGGGCTTCCCTCATGCAATATTGGTACCACAGGGACCAGAAAGGTCCCAGGTATCAGTTCCATTCTGTGCTGTGCACTGATCTCGGTTAGGCAGCACGCGGAACGTAACATGGTCGCAGGATTCCTGCTTTGGACCACTATCCAGTGATTCTTGTTCAAACAGCTTGAAGTAGGTATGAGATGACAATTCTCCACCTTTCATTGGAGCTACAGCAAAAAGTCAACCTGGAAAAGCAGTCAACCACTGCAGCCCAGACTCCACCCGCCTTCCTCCACACCAAACACTGCACAACCCTCCCCCTTCCCCCACCCCCCACCCCCCCCCCCCCCCCCGCCCATCCCCGTGACTGCTGGCAGCCTGTGGGACACCTGATTTTCGTATGCCCAAATTCGGTGAGTTGCCTCTGAACATCAGTGGTTTCATTCAAGATCAGTGCCTGGAAACAGTTGTTCTAAAAGAACCACAGATCATCAGTATTTCCCATCATTTTGTTTCTCTGTCGCCTTCTGTGGCCTTCACCAGAGCCCGCAATAGAAAGTCTATCTGATGTTACAGAATTTCTTATGACCTACAATGAAAATTCTAATTAATATAAGATAGAATTTATAGTGCAGTAAGTGTAAATTTAGCCTGGCTAGAAACTGGGGAGTGGGAGGTTCACATTTATAGATTTGGGTGCTATTGTGTTGTGAAGATCAGATTACATACCAAATTCTTTTAAATTCAGAAATGTATAAAACAGACTGATAGTGGGCCACCTTAAGGATTTTCTGTAATTTATTCATGAAGGCACAAATAATTTTACAGAAATGAGTGAGGTAATGGAACAGAAATAAAGCTTTTAAATGTTATATTTAAGGAATATGAAACTCCACAAAATGCCTGAACTGCAATAAAATACCCATGCAATTACAGTCTTCAGGGAAACTTGTACTGTTTATTATTAACGACTTAATGGAGGGAAGATTTAGAGGCACTGATTGGAAATGAAGAGAAATTAGTGAAAAATGTGTCCTTGATGTGTGGTAACGTACTTAGCATCGTTTCCCTGTGCTAGCTCAGCACAGCAACAGGAAGGAAGGCATTTAGAAGTAGCTAAGGTAAAGGCATAGAGAGACACTCGCTTCCCTAGATAGTATGCATCGTCAGTTTGAAAAGACTAAGGGCTCAGTTTTCCTCTTTGCTGAGCCTGGCTGCTGCTGCTCTCCCTGATGAGTCATCCCCCCCAACAGTACCCAAAACGGTGTATGTGTTTTGCAGGGGGATGACCGCAGGAGACACCTGCACTACCTTCCTTGCACTGCTCTTCCTGTTGGTCTTCCATTCCCTATCTAGCTGTGGACCCTTTACCTGCGGTAAGACCAACTCACTAAATGTGCTATTCACATCATTCTCAGTATCGTGCATGCTCCAGAGTGAATCCACCCGCAGCTCCAGTTCCGCAATGCGGTTCGTCAGGAGCTGGAGGTGGATACACTTCCCGCACACGTAGTTGTCAGGGAAACCAGCGGCGTCTCTGATTTCCCACATGGTACAGGAGGAGCATAACATGTGTCCGAGCTCTTCTGCCATGACTTAACCACTAGATTAACTTAATTTGGCAACAACAATGCTAAAGGTTACTTACTGAACTAGAAAAGAAAAAGAAAAGCTACTTACCAATCACCAGCCAATCACTTACCCCCTTGGCTGTGACGTCACCTTTCATTTTCTTTCTACTTCTTTTTTGCCTTCTCACCCCGCTGCAGCTGCACAAGTTCGCCTCTCCAACGCACTCCCCGAACTGCCGCTGCATTGGGCCTTTTATAGGCCTGCCTCAGTGATCTCCCGCATCTCCAACGCACTCCATGAGATGGTTACATTGGAATTGGAGCCGGCGAACCCCCTGAGGGCGCCAAGTCCTTTGCTGAGCGATACAACCAATGCAACATTTCATGGGTACAGCCTGAGGCTGCGGGTCCCAGTGAGTTGCAAAAGCTACACCTGAGAGACGGTTGAGGAGAGTGGGAAGGAGAGCTCAACCTGAAATGCAGAATGCAAGGGACATAGGACAGATCATGGGTATGAGTGGGGAGAGCATTGAGCTAATGAGATCGCTCCTGAACACCATGGGTGGGGTGAGGGTAGAATTAGCGGGACTGTCAGTAGAAGTAGCAACACTGTCTGGAGGAATGGGAACACTGTCGGAACAGATGAGGAAGGGGATGTCAGACATTAGGGAGGGAATATCGGAGATAGCTGTTGCAATAAGTGGACACACCCAGGCTGTCATTGCCCAACAGCAATTGCCAGCATCAACTGCTGACACTCACTTTCCAATCCACAGATGAACCTCAGGTAGTGTGCTGCGGGTTGATCCACAGGCTGAAGAAGAGACCGAAGAGGAACCCGGGCCTTCCACAATGCTGTCTGCTAGGTCTGTCCCTGTCCAACCCCACTAACAACAAATGCGCTTGTGTGCAGAAAACAGAAAAAACCATGGGGTCGGGGTGAGGAAGCAGAAGTCTGCGACAACAGGCACGGGTAGGGGTAGAGGCAACATTAAGGACAAGAGGGGCGCATAGCGCTAAAGTCTTTGAATATAGGGGAGGAGAGGTGTCTGCAGTTAGAGTTTGTTTGTTTGTTGCTGCTACTTGCTGTTTTCTTCATTGAGAAGTTTAAAGTTTGATACAAATTTTTTAATTAAAGTTAAGTAAAACTGTACAAATGTTTAATAAATCTAATTATTTTTTAAATTAAAACAACATAAACCAACACAAAATTACATACATTCTTGCACACATTATTTTTTCACATTAACAGGTGCAAAGAGTCAACACTGTCACGCGGTTTAGCCTTCAGGCAACAAAGCGATCACAGATTAGCCACTGATGCAAGTCTCTAGCTATGGCTATAGGTCCACAAGGCCGCCTCCTCTGCTGTTGTCCTGCGGGTTGAGTTGGTGGCATGGGTTCGTCCTCCTCCCCCTGCTGCTGGTCCTCCTCGTCCTTCTGCTGCTCCACCTCCTCCTCATCCTTATTATCAACCTCCTTGTCCGCCTCCTCCCCTAAGGAGGATCTTCAATGTCCAGTCCCTGTCCCCTCATGGTGGCCAAGTTGTGCAGCATGCAGCACACAAAAGTGAACTGACCAATGTGATGAGGGGCGTATTGCAGGTAGCCTCCAGAGTGGTTCAGGCATCAGAAACGCTGCTTCAGTATGCCAATTGTCCGCTCTATGATGCTCCGTGTTGTTTTGTGCGTCATGTTGTACCAGCGCTTTGGCTCAGTGTGGGGGATTGCATAGAGAGGATCATAAGCCAGGTGGCGAGCCCGTATCCTTTGTCCCCGAGTAACCAGCACTGGCGGCTTCTGAAACTATCTGGGTATTTGGCATCCACTGAAATGATCCAATGCATATCGACGCAGACAAGCTGGACATTTAGGGAATGGAACCCTTTCCTGTTGCGATAAACCTCAGAGTCATCCAAAGGCGTTTGTGGGTACAGTCAATCGCACCCAGTACCTTTCGGAAGCCAGCAATTCTGGAGAACCCCAGAGCCCTTTTTCGCATTGCCTGCATGGTCATAGGGAAATTGATGAACTGGTCCCTTTTAGTATACAGTGCAGCAGTCACCTGTCGAAAACAGCAATGTGTGACATGCTGCGAGATGCAGCACATGTCCCCAGTTGCTGCTTGAAATGAGCCAGAAGCATAGAAGCCAAGTGCTGCAGTGACCTTCACTTCCACAGGTAGGGCAGTCCTCCTGCCACTTCTTGGCTGTCTGTCTGCCCTGATTAGCTGGCTGATCTCTGTGATGACCTCCTTTGTAAATCGCAGCCTGCGAATGCAGTCTGCCTCACTCAGGTGTAGGTATGAGCGCCTGTCCCAGTAGATTTGATTAGGGTATTGCCTCTCTCCATTAATGCTTGAGTGATCTGGTTTCTGCAATGTTGCCGTCGTATTATCCATCGCCTCCACAGGGCATGCATGCATATCAACCTTATTACAGGAGGCATAGTAATAGTTGTACCCATAATTATTATTGTTAATTTTGTTATTCTTGTTATTGTGAGACAGTACTTACTGAAGCACTCATACCTTTGCTGGTGATGCACTAGTAGAACGGACCACACCCTGGTCTGCACATGCGCAGCGCTAGGCTCTGTCTCTGTGGAGACGTGATGCACAGTGATTTTTGGCACTATTTAAAGCTTTTGCTGAAATGCGTATGTTTGCTGCTGTGCCGTCTCTGATGCACAGTTCGGAGTATATGCCATCATGATCGCTCTCTCGGCCGACAAAAACACAGGAGCTCGACGCTTGGATTCCACCCCACCCCCTCAACCTGGGCATCTTTCCAAGCTGAGCCTGGCTTGGGGGGGGCGGGTGGCGGGTGGAATTCAAGCGCCGGGATCCTGTGCTTGTGTCCGGCCGAGGGAGCGATCCTGCTTCAGGCTGGCTGGCACTCCTCCAACCCGTGCTTGGAGCCCCGTGAGCAGAGGTTCTGTGGTGGGGTGGAGTTGCAATTTGCCCATTCTCAAACACATTCTGTGGGAAAAATCAACTTTCCGAGTTATTTTCCTAGTTCCCTCTGCAAAAATCAGCATGAATTTGTGTTTTAAATTGTCTTCTTCCCTCGCTCTAAAAACTCAGAAATATACTCAGTGCCGATTTCCTTAAGTCAAGGTAAGGTTTTTCTGATCAGTACTTAAGGCCAATATGCGCCGTCCTGAAAATAATTGGTGTTGGCGAAAATCGGTTAAATGGCCAGAAATGGCCAAAAACGACGCGGAAATCAGTTTTCAACCAGACCTGCGCCAAAAAATCTGACGTACAAAAAATCCAGTGCTGACAGTCGCCGCCAGCATACAAACTTTGAGGAAAGTTGCAAAATCAAGATTGTTCCAAAAAAAACAGCGGATGGCAAAAAAACGGCGTCCAATGGTGGCGAAAATAAAGCCCAACATATTAATGACATATAATATATTGCACCTATTTCACAATATGCCTGTGATAATAACCTGATTTGGTTCCTACAGCACTCCAGCAAATAATGACAAAAACTAAATGTTTAGCCCCCATTAGAATTCGGATTAATCATTTACCAACGCTAGGAATTATGCATTTAGTGCTTTAATCTATTCAAGGTTCCCTATTGCTTCATAAAATATACTAGAATTTTCATTAGGAACATTAGACCATTAGTAGATGGAATTGCATTGTCAGATAATTATTAGCCTGGGACTTAGCTCTGGGAACTTTAGCCATGTGCTAATATCTGGCTCCTTTACGATAATTGATCAACTACTACAGTCTGTAATACATGGTCGATAAGAGGTGTGGGGAGACCTAATAGACTTTAAGTCAGTATAACTTACTGACTTCCAAATCGAGGGCAGCATCTCAACCCATATCTTGCATGATGGCCACTCTCCAGAGCATAACATGATGTACCACAGGGTGAAAATATCCCTGCAATTTCCCTCATGCTGAGATTGTAATTTAAATCATGTCTCCATGGGCAGCTACTAAGTGGAGGCCATGAGCATCACACAGGATGCACAAGAAAGAGAAAGCGATAATAATAAGTCTCTTCCACTTTCCTCTGTGAAAGTTGGGATAAAAAGGCTATTGGCACTGAATCGTACAGCAGGACAAGTTGTGCTTGGAGCCTGAAAAGTGTTCAAGGAGCAAATCTTCCAACTGGCATAAGTGGCGGGAAGTATAGTGAACAGGCGATCAATTTACATGAATGTTTTGCAACACAAGATTGTGCAATGTCAAGGGATCAGGGTCCATATTGGTTATGAGGCCAAAGGCCAGCCCGAGATTGGTCCTCGGTCCTGTGTGCGAGTTGTCGGCACCTGTCGTGCCTATACAGCTTGCGCATTTTACTAAGAATAATATCAATTCTCTTGTGTCGTTGGCAACAGCCCAAAGGTAGATCCTGGAAGGGGATTTGATGTGGCCACAGGGAGGGCAATCATGAGGATTGTGGAGTTAGGTCAGCACTCTTGCTTTCCCAGAAATATCTTTTAAAAAACAATTGCTTAAGAATGCCAAGCAGAGTAGGCTCGACTTCTGCTCAGTCCAAACCAATTTCTGAAAGGGGTTTACATACTTACATATTTAAAGGGCTGAATGCCTATTGTAGCCAACCAATCTAGTTGCCTGCAAAGCCAGCTGAACTAATATTGGGCCCAATTTTCCCAATCCCTTTTTTCGGCGCACTTACCTTAAATGCGTCGACTTTGCGTGCTGGAAACGGCGCTGAAAAAAAGGGGCCCCGTCCTGCCCGCTCTGCCGACTCTCCGGTGTCCCAGCGTACCGTAGCTAGTGAAGTGGGGAGCGGAGCAACAGGCCAGTGCAGAAAGCACTGCCGAAAGCTGCACGCATGCGCAGTGAAGTCTGTGTGCATCTCCTGCCCTCCCAGCGTGTCCTGCGGGCTGTGAGCAGGACCCGATGCTCGCAGCCCCTATCCCCAGCCGAAGGGACGCCCCGATCTTCGCCGCACCTTATCCCCGGCCGAGTGGCCTCCCGCACTGGCCAGCTAGACTGCTGACTTCCTGGGCCGAGGTAGGACTTCAGTTTTATTTTTTATTTATTGATGGTTGTGCTTGAGAGTTTTGGTTGGGGCAGGAGGAGGAGAGTTTTGGGGGGCGGGGGTGAAAGGGTGTTTTGATGGGGGGGAGGAAATTGTAAAAAAAACTTGATTCTGGCATAAAGGTAGGACTTCTATTTTTTATTTGTCATTGATTGATTGCTTATTACTTTTAGGGTTTGTTTAGTACTTTGTAAGTCTTGGTGCAAGTCCTCAGCTTCCTTCTATTTTTTATTTGTTAACTAATTGCTTATTATTTTTTGGCCTTTGTTTAATGCTTTATAAGTCTCAGCTTCCTTGCATTTTTTATTTGTTACTGAATGATTATTTTTGTGCTTTGGTTTGCACTTTATAAGTCTTGGTGCATTAAATGTACTAACCTGCACCAAATTCTTAACTGCCCGCAATGTTTTTCAGAGCTGGCCACATACGCTGACCTAAGTCGATTTGGAGTAAGTTTAGCTGGCCAAAGTGGCATAAATGGCCAAAACTGCCGTAAGTGTCTGGGAACGTCCTCTTTTGAAAAAAAAGAACTAAAAAAAATCATACCTAACTGAGTTACTCTGGAGCAAATCTTTTGGGGAAAATGGCATTTTTAAAATTTACGCCAGAAAAAACAACTTACTCCAAAAAAATTGATGCAGGTCATGGCCAAAATTGGGCCCTATGTAACGACTGTAATGCCGGTGCAGATTAGATGTGTGCCCCTCAATTGGTCCTTTTTGCCTCCATTGACCATACGATAAACAAACACAAGTACCAATTTTTACCCCACTTACTTCTCATATGACCGCAAATCTAACAATCAATCATTCTCAGATTAGGTTTGTTGTTTGCCACACAAGGGAGCACTCAAGATTAGCAATAGTTCATAATCTTTGGATAGGTGTTGGCCCTGAAATCCCGGTTCTGGGCTTCCCACGGGTGGTCGCCTGAAAAGAAGAGAAAAGTTGCGTACTTACCTTTAGTTTGGGCGCCCACCAGTGATTGCGGTTTTAGGCCTCTTCTGCCTGCGCATCGGAGCGCGTGCATGTCTGAACGGACGTAGAGCTGGAGCTGGAGTCACGTGGGCCGAGACACCCAATCAACGTAAAGTATTCTTATTCATAAGAATAGGAACTCCGTAAATAGGAGTTCTCATGACTATGAATGAGAAACCGCCCCCCCAACACCAAAACACAAATAAAAAATAGAAAAAAACCTCACATATTTAACATTAATTTAAATAAAAGTTAATAAACGTGTTAGAAAAAAATATATATTTTGGGGATTTTTTTTAAAATTTTGTAATTCGGGTTTAAAATAAACTTACCTTAGTGGGCAGGGTTTTTAACATAAAAATATGTTTTTTAACTTTATTTTTATATGTGTTTCATATGTTTTAAAACTCTTTCGCTGGTAAAAGTAGGCTATGCGCCTGCTTTTACCAGGTGCAAGAGTTTTAAGGACATTTGCTGGGCAAGAGATGGGCAAATAGCGCAATCTTGTCCATGCGAATGTTCTGGCTGCTGAGTTGTGTTGGATCTGTCAAACCAGAACTTCACAGATTGGAAAAGCCAGTTCTCGGCACATGCACATTGCGCACCAAAAAACAGCTTTTGCGATGCCTCCCCGGGTCTGTACACACTCCGTACGGACCCGGAGAGGCTTGGATTTCAGGGCCAATATCAATTAAATAGTATGCAAAAAAAGAAAAGCCACAAAATGTATTAAATTTCAATACAAGATAACAAAAATATTTCAATTGAGTCCTTCAGGTATGCAATTCTTTTAATTTGAATAATTCTTCCAGTGTTGTGCTCCTATCAGCAATTTTCCTTTAAACATGGCTTATAATCAGGATACCAATGATAAAAAGAATGTGACGGAAGAGGAAATAATGATTGGCTGACACTAAACATGACCTTTAAGAGTTTGTACATTGTAGGAGGAAGAGAGGACTGAGCGAAGCAAGAAGTTCCACAGCTTAGAGTTTCTATGTAAAAATGAGTTAGAGTAGGACATGGTGCACTGAGCTATGATTTCAGCACAGTGAGGATTCAAACAGGATAGTTTAATATACCTCCACCTCGTGGACTAATGCTCCACCTAGTGGACTACTGTGGTAATGCGGCCATTGCTGTTTACAAGAATAATGTTTTTAAAATGGAGCCATCTTGTAGTCTGCTGAGTGTGTTGCGATGAAGTAATGAACATACCACATTTGGCGACATAGCATCAGATTCCTGGATACCGGAACGGAAAGTTTTGTTGGTGGATGATTCAGTCAACCGGCAGAAATACTTTGAGAGCTTCTTTGTTTGGAATAACAGCTAAAAATCCACGGAAAATTTCAAGCACACTTGGTTGAATGGGAGAGATCAGATAGCCGCGCCTATGGGAATAATAGGATGCTTGGGTGAGTTTCAACATGACCGAGAGACTTTCGGAGCATATGTGGAGTAGCTAGAAATTATTTTCACCATGAATAGTATTATTGAAGTCCCCAATGATGAAAACCGTAACCGAGTGGCGTTAGAAAGAAAACAGGCGATTTTCCTCACTGAAGTAGGCCCCTGAGATGTATGAAACCCTGAAACATGTGCTTGTTCCTGTCAAGCCAAAGGATACATCACTTACAGAGATTCTAAGAAAGTTAGAACAGCGCTACAGTCCTGAGTCCATAGAAATTGCTGGAAGTTATCATTTCAGAATACGAGATGAGAGTATCAGTGAGTACATTGTAGCATTAAAGAAGCTATCTATTCACTGTCATTTTGGAAACTTTCAGGACCGAGCATTGCGTAACCGTGTTGTTTGTGAGATGAAAGTTGTTGACAACTCCTAACTTGACTTTTGATTTGGCTTGTCAGACAGCTATGTCAATGGATATGGCCAACCAATACTCTTGAGAATTTCGAGTCATTTCCAGTCCTCAGACAATCGAGGTGGATTGCCTGCAGGTTAAAAGTAAAAGGCAGTTAGATCCCAAGGCCTCAGCAATTGGTAATGGTAACAGAGCGTTAAAGTTGTGCTATCGGTGTCTGGGACAACACATTGCTCAAAGTTGTCCATATGTGAAGGCAGGGTGTTCCTTCTGCAGGAAAACTGGACATCTTGCAAAGGCATGCTGACCAAAGAGTAAACCAAATTTTGCGGTTATAAGTAGAAATCCCCAGAGACTGCATAGCATGGAAGAAAAGGAACAGGATGAAGAGATACACATCATCAGGAGCACAAAGGTATCTCACAGTGATTCATGAAGTATCATCATCCAAGTAGATGTTGCAGGAACCAGGATACCCATGGAAATTGACATTGGCGCATCCGTGAGCGTAGTACCAGAATCGCTATATCTCGACGAATTGCCTGATTTCCCATTGGAGAAGTCCAAGGTAGAACTACGTGGCTACTCAGAAGAGCAAATTCCTGTGGTAGGTCGTATCACCGTACCGGTGAACTACAAGGATCAATTTCAGAGCTGCCTCTCTTAGTGATGGCAGGAGACAAGCCTACCTTACAAGATAGAAATTGGTTGGGATCACTGAAGCTCAATTGGAATAAGATTTTTCGTGTTGAAATGAGATTTATATCGAAGGACAATGTCATCAAGAAGTATTTGAAGGTGTTCTGTGAAACAGGCAGTGCGATTGAAGGCTTTAAGGCGAGTGTCAGAGTACAGAAGGATGCCAGACCAGTTTACTGCAAGCCACGTCACATAACATATGCACTCAAGAAGAAAGTTGAGCAAGAACTCAAAAGACTAGAGACTGAGAACATTATGTAATTGGGCTACACCCATTGTTGTTGTACCTAATTCAGATGGTAAGGTAAGGTTGTGTGGTGATTATAAAGTAACCATAAACCAGGTTCTAGAGGGTCATCTACCCAGTACATTGTCAAATGTAGATTTGTTCACAACACTGACAGGTGGTCAGATCTTCTCAAAGTTGGATCTTATTAATGCCTATTTACAACTTGAACTCGATGAGGAGTCCAAGTTATGCTTGATTATAAGTACTCTTCTAGGCCTACCACTTGGAATGTCTTCCGCCCCCGCCATATTCCAAGGGGTGATGAACCAGATTTTGCAATGCATTGAAGGGGTAGTATGTTATTTAGATGTCATACTCATTTCAGAACCAAACAAGCAAATCCATAATAACATTTTGAATGAAATGCTCAAACAGCTAGAGAATCACAGACTGCGAGTGGCTGCTCACAAGTTTGAGTTATTTCAAAACTCATTGGAGTACTTAGGACACAGAATAGACAAAGATGGTTCACATCCAACCAAGAAAAAGCTGGATGCAATTAGAAATGCACCCACTCCAAGAATATCACTGAACTCCGATCATTTTTGGGTTTTTTGAACTATTATGGAACATTCCGACCAAATTTGGCTATAGTGTTACATCCACTGAATGAGCTGTTGAAAAAATAGGTCCATTGGAAGTGGTCAGAAGAATGCGATACAGCATTCAAGGAGTGTAAAAGCCAATTGGTAGAGAGCACCATGTTCATTCACAATGATGTGTCTAAGGAGGTCAAGTTAGCATGTGACGCCTCTACGTATTGAGTTGGCGCAGTGATCTCTCATATGCTACATAGTGGGGAGGAGAGACCAATTGCTTTTGCTTCACACACTCTCAGTGCCAGTGAACCTAATTATGCACAATTCGAAAGGGAAGCTTTGGCATTAATTTTTGGGGTCAAGAAGTTCCACAAGTATTTGTATAGGCGTAAGATTACCATCGTTACAGACCATAAGCCTGTGACAGCAATCCTCCATCCAAAGTCCCCAGTTCCAACATTAGCTGCAGCGCGAAAGCAGAGATGGACTTTCATTTTTTTCAGCATATACGTATGACATTGAGTACAGATGATCAGCTGATGACAGTAATGCTGATGCTATGTCTAGGTTGCCATCCCCATCACAAGTTACACCAATAGGGAAGAAGTGATCTATTTTTCATACATTGATGAACTGCCAGTCACAGCTGAAGAGATTGGTAGAGCAAATGAACATGACCCAGTTATGTCACAGGATCGTGTAATATAGTTCTACCTAGTGGACTACTGCTCCAGCTAGTGGACTACTGTGGTAATGCATCCATTGCTGTTTACAAGAATAATAAAAAGGAATGGAGCCATCTTGTAGTCTGCTGAGTGTGTTGTGATGTCGTAAGGAATATACCACAGAGAGTGCAGAGGACCAACTGCCATAAATGGGGCTGGAATGAGAAAAGGATCCGCTATGTGTTTTTTTCTCTCCCCCTGCTGAAGAGTGTGGAAGAAGTGCTGTTAGGGCGAACCGAGAGTGGAGAGCAGTATTGACGTTTTGGATGCACAATATGTCATTTTCAAGTTAGTCTATTCTTATAACCCTTATAGTTTTGCGTTTCTATCCTATTTATTATGAATGTGCTATTTCAGTGTTCCAGCAAAGAGATAAAGAAAGGTTAAATGTTTTTTTTTAAGTGAGATATTTTGTATCAATCAGTACCTGGTACTCTGACAATATTGCAGCACTCCTGGAATCACCGAGCACTTTGACATTCTACTTGACCTTTTCATTTGCACAATAAAGGGATAACGGTTCCAAAATAGTATGAAATAACAGACAAAAACTTGTAATTGCCCTTTTGTGTTAGCTTTTAATTTATAGCAGCACCAGTGAATACATTCTTCATGACCTTCAGAACAGTTTTTCAGAATCTCAAATGCCGTCAGTGCTAGTGAGTCATGATGGTTAGTCTTTAATAATCATGTGCTGCTATTGCAAATGGCTGTGATGATAGTTCACATAGATTTCTGTGTGCTACTTATGACGCAGGTTAATAAACACTTTCCAGAAAAATTGAAATCAGAGCAGTGGGACCCAGTACTGTATCTACATTTAGTGTTGCACTGCTGGCTGCTCCCTACATATGATTGCGAGCCTTGAAGGTTCTGGTAAGGATTTAATTACAGTTAGTGAATTTACTTTCAATAGCTACTGGTTCTAATAAGCATAAAAGTAGTACTGGTGTTCCAATTATGAAATTACACTTAATATGTCACTCTGCTATGGAGCACAGCTAACAGTATAGCTAACAAAGGGTCATTCTTTAATTGTAAATGATTATAATGTTATTGGCTTCAGATAGAAGTCTCTGGAATCCTTGTTGGAGTGGATTTTCGGACATAGCAAAGCATGATGGGGTAAGTCAACTATCTGCCTTTTCACTAAATGAACTTTGTACCAAGAAGCCTAATGAACTCTGCAGCAACAAGTGACTCATGGCCAGGTGCAGGCCACTGTTTCATAGAAAGCTTTGCAACAGAATAACAAACCACAAAAGAAGATACAGAGGAAGGGCCCCCAAACTCATGCCATGCTATCAGGTTTCACTAGGACTAAAAAGTTGTGCAACAATATGATTGGTTGTATGTCAATGAATTGCATTGCCATATGGAGTGATTGGTTGTATGTAAATGCATTTAAATGATTGTATTCCACCCTCTGTAAACTGCTTATAACCCCGCAGCACCAGGCACTCGGGGAGAAGGTGCTTCGCAGGTCATGGGACCTCAACTCTTCTCCCAGAGCTCTGTTAGCAATAAAGTTATCTCTCTTACCTTACCAGAGTCGATGTGAATTTATTTTCACTAACAAATTGGCGTAGTCGGCAGGATACCGCGGAGCTGGATATTCGTATGACCCAGTAGAATGGGACAGTAGTCAATTTCTGACCACCCAGAAATTATACTGGGGGAAGCGGCTGGCCGGCAAAGTGGTATCAAATGAATAAAATAGATTAAGTGAGGAAAGAGACATAACTTGATAGTATGTTACAGTATGTGATAGTATGTGATAAGAGTTAAGAAATTCAGACTGTAGTGGCGTACACGCAGACTGAAAGTAAAGTAATTAGTGATGCGGGGGTTGATTATTTTAGTCCAATGTTCATAGAAGGTGATATAGAAATCGGTGCGGAAGGGAGCTGATCACTCTAACCAAGAGCTGGACTCCGGTGGTAAGGAAACACGTTAATCTTCGCAAGCAAGACAAGAGGTCTCTGCGAGGTGAATCGTGGCCGTGAGTATTTAAGTTCGGAAATTCCATAAACTAAAGAGGATTACAGGAACATAGAATAAACATCTTCAATGGCAGGTAAGGAAACGGACGTAAAATGTGGACCGCCCGGGTCCCTAATTAACTCTTACATGACCGATCGACAAGTCTTAATTAAAAAAAATGCAGAAAGACGGCTGGGATGTATTCCAGACATTAGAACAACAACAAAATTGGATGGCAAAACAAAAGAAAGATAAAACCAAAAAGGCCAGAGTATTACTAGTACATCAGTTAGCAGGACTAATTGAGCAAGTAAAGGACATTAGAGAGAAAAGGGAAGAGAAAAGTAAACAATTAAGTCAGGCACAAGGAAAATGTAATGAATGGGAAAAGAAATGCCTGGCGTTAGAACAACAGATTCAGAACCGTTCCCAATGCGGGGGAGAAACAGCCTCACTGCCCCCTTACGAAAATTACCAAGGTGCGGCAACAGCCCCGGGTCAGGAAGATCTAGAAACCTTCCCGGCGGCGCCAGTCATCAGGGGAGGAACTGCAGCGAATCCCACTGCAACCGAAAACCATTTACCCTCGGCGAGAGACAGCAGATAATGGCATCCCTGGGTAAATTACAACCCTGGTGTGCGAATACCAAATTTTGGGCAGAGCTGGATACAGTTTGGGTGGGTCACCAACTACATCTCAGAGATATCCACCAACTAGTCCGAGCGGCTTGCCCGGCAGATCGGTGAAGTGTAGTGGCCGGAGGAGCCGCGGTAGCAGCCAATGCCGACTTTTCAGGGGGACGCTGGACAAACGCGGTACCTTTAACCACTGAAGTAAATGGTCAACAGGCGGCCTTTGGCCCTTTTAAAACTGAGATCCAACGAGTTTTAGGTAATGCCCCTACTAATTGGAGTAAAATTATTACAACCAAACAACAAAAGGGGGAAGGAGTCTCAGAGTATGGGGAACGATTATTCCAGATATATCAAGAATGCTCTGGACAGGGAAACCTGGGCCGCGGCGACCGAGCATTTATCCAGGCATTTAAGGATGGACTATCCGCTGCACACCAGACCATTATAAAAATGGGAGTAATTGTAACCCAGGATTATGATGAACTGGTCGAGTGGGCTAGTGGCGTCCAGGGAGGGGGCGATGAAAAATCCCAAAGATAAAACAAGAAAGGGTTTTTGCAGCAGGGACGGGGGGAGGACAGAAAAAAGGGACATGCCATAACTGCGGGAAGGTTCGTGTTCCTCCTCAACGGCACCTTCAAGACCGCAACACTGATCCTCCCGGTCCTCTTTGCAGTAGGAACTATAGGACCACTCACTGTTCCATATCCCCAAAGGCGGCATACCTGAAGAAGGATAGTAACACGGGCTATCAGCAAGAAATAGTGCTGGTTGCCAGCGTGATCACCAGAAAAGAACATCTGATGGGAACACCCGGAGACGCTAAGGAAGATGGAACGGACGACGCAGGCATTGAGCCACCTTTATTGTGGTCATCTGGATTTCGTGAACATCCTCCAGGACCAACAGGGGGAACTGTTGGAGTGGATTTTTGGACATAGCAAAGCATGATGGGGTAAGCCAACTATCTGCCTTTTCACTAAATGAACTTTGTACCAAGAAGCCTAATGAACTCTGCAGCAACAAGTGACTCATGGCCAGGTGCAGGCCACTGTTTCATAGAAAGCTTTGCAACAGAATAACTAACCACAAAAGAAGATACAGAGGAAGGGCCCCCAAACTCGTGCCATGCTATCAGGTTTCACTAGGACTAAAAAGTTGTGCGACAATATGATTGGTTGTATGTAAATGAATTGCGTTGCCATATGGATTGATTGGTTGTATGTAAATGAATTGCTTTGCCATATGGATTGATTGGTTGTATGTAAATGAATTTAAATGATTGTATTCCGCCCTCTGTAAACTGCTTATAACCCCGCGGCACCAGGCACTCGGGGAGAAGGTGCTTTGCAGGTCGCGGGACCTCAACTCTTCTCCCAGAGCTCTGTTTCAATAAAGTTGTCTCTCTTACCTTACCAGAGTGTATGTGAATTTATTTTCACTAACAGTTCACATTGATTTCTGTGTGCTACTTATGACGCAGGTTAATAAACACTTTCCAGAAAAATTGAAATCAGAGCAATGGGACCTTGACCCAGTAATGTATCTACATTTAGTGTTGCAATGCTGGCTGCTCCCTACACATGATTGCGAGCCTCGAAGGTTCTGTTAAGGATTTAATTACAGTTAGTGAATTTACTTTCAACAGCTACTGGTTCTAATAAACATAAAAGTAGTACTGGTGTTCCAATTATGAAATTACACTTAATAAGTCACTCTGTTATGGAGCACAGCTAACAGTATAGCTAACAAAGGGGTCATTCTTTAATTGTAAATGATTATAATGTTATTGGCTTCAGATAGAAGTCTCTGGAATCCTTCACACTAAAGTCACTTAGTGCCACCTCAGTACTATACTGTGGAAGCAGGTTAAGTATAGCACTATACTTTAAAAGTACTTCATTGGCTTTGCAATGTCTTGAGGTCATGAAAGGCACTAAAATGCAAACCTTTCTTTCTAGCACTCAATATATTTTTTAAAAATCAGATATGTAGCCATTGTCTTTATTGGCTTAATTAATGAGTGGAAAATGGAGGCTGTTCACAGAAGATCCACCACTCTATCCAATGTCAGAGCCTGAGTTACAAGGAAAAAACAGAGATAATAGAGCTTTTCAACATTGAAAGGAGATGACCGAGAGGTGACCCAATAGTTGTATATAGTTAAATGTGGAACACTAAACTAAAATGTGACAGTGAGACAAGAAGACACAGGTTCAAGCTATTAAAATCTAAATCTTATGATATCAAGAAGCCTATCTTCACACACACAGGATTAATACATGGAACAGACTTATAGATATTGTAGTGGAGGAAAATATCCTGAAATTATTTATGAAAGAACTGGATGGCATGATGGATGAGCTAAGATGGGCTGAATGGCATCCTCTTCTGTATCTATTTGCTGAGTAAGATCAATGTAGCTGCTTAAACTTAGGTCAAAAGCAAAATACTGCCGACTCTGAAATCTGAAATAAAAACAGAAAATGCTGGAAATCTCAACAGGTCAGGCAACCCCTGTGGAGAGAAAGAGAGTTAACATTTCAGGTCGATGACCCTTCATTAGACCTGGATAAGTTTGAGATGTACCAGATTCTTAAGGAAGTGCAGGGGCAGTGAAAGGGGGAGGGAAGGAAAGGACAAAAGGGAAGGTTTGTGACAGGGTGGAAGGCAGAAGGGATTTAAGAGACAAAAGAGATGATGGGCAAAAAGGAGGTGGTAATGGCACAAGTTAAGAAACAAAAGATGAGTCTAGATGGGGTGTGAATGGCAGAATCATCACCACCTGCCATGGGAAAGGGAAAAAGAAAAAAAAGAGCGAGATTGTAAAAAAACTGGAGTAACTATTTGTCCTAACTCTCCCTTCTGTGCCTATGCCTCCCGACACATGCGCAGAAGCGAGAATTAGGACAAATATCACCAACTCTGCGCCACCCCTGCCCCCCCCCCACCCCACACCCAGCGTAATTCCCACTAACCCTTTTCTGCACATGCGTCCTCCTCTCCCATCCAACCCCCTGCCCCCCCCCCAACCCCCACCCCTCCCCATGCCGCCGATCCATCCAGGAGCAGCCTCGAGGTCCGAGCAACCGCTCGCATCCATCGAGCCCCGAGCCTCCGACCAGGCCCCAAGCGCCCCACAGTGCTACAAGTACCGAGCAGGTCACGGGCCCCCAGCCCGGAGGAGAGCATGGGGTGGGAGTGGGGGGGAGAGAAACATGGGGAGAGACAGCCTGGGGAGGGGGGAGAAAGAGCCAGGGGGGTGGAGGGGGGAGACACACGGGGAGAGAGACCATGGGGGGGGGGAGACACATGGAGAGGGAGAGCCTGGAGGGTGGGGGTAGAGAGAGAGAGCCTGAGGGGTGGAGGAGAATATTCCTGGTGGGAGGGGGGGGCGGTAGAGAGAGACATGGGGAGAGAGAAAGCCTGGGGTGGGGGAGAGGAGAGAGAAAGCCTGGGGTGGGGGGAGGGGGTAGACACATGGGGAGAGAGAGCCTGGGGGGGGGGAGACACATTGGGAGAGGGAGCCTGGGGTTGGAGAGAGCCTGGGGGGAGAAGAGAGAGACACGGGGAGAGAGAGCCTGGTAGGGGGAGAAAGAGACCTGGCCGGAGGGTGGTGGGGGGGGTTGGAGAGAGCCTGGGGTGGGGGAGGGGGGGAGGGAGTCATGGGAAGAGAGAGCCTGGGGAAGGGGATGAGAGAGCCACGTGGAAAGAGAGCCGGGGGGTGGGGGAGGTGTGGGGGGAGAGAGACCAGTGGGGGGGGGGGGGCGGCGGAGAGAGCCTGGGGGGAATGGGGGGGAGAGAGAGAGAGACACAGAGGGGGGAAGAGAGAGAGCACCGGGGGTGGGGGAGGGGGAGGAGAGAGACACAGGTGAGGGGGAGGGGATCCGAGAGGAGAGAGGGAACTCAGGGAAGATGGATCACGTTCTTCCAACCACCTACTGCATCCAAGCTCGGCGCGTGTGTTACAAGGGATATTGTTGGGGTGGATGAAATCCAGATGTCATGACACTGTTACTATTCATTCATACCCAATAAACCTGTTAACAATCCGCACACAATGCCCCATCTATGCTGGGTGGGGTGGGGGTGGGAGGAGGGGTGGTAAGGTTGGGTAAGTGTCTTCAGCTGGGGGAGGGATGCACTTGCGTTGGGGTAAGGGACTTCGTCCGTAACTTGATGACTTTTGGGGAGATCTATCCTTTGTGGCTTCTGAGGTCAAAATGGATCGAATTACAAATTGGAAAGTCAATCAGAACTTGGGCTGCGCAGTTCCAGTTACACATTCCCGAGTAACTTCATGGTGTGGCTTATCCTCCAAGGGGACCAATTAGCAATAGCTCATGTGATCATGGAAAGCCAATCAGAGTAATGGCCACCTTTCAGTTAGTACAAATAAACACATCCTAAAATAAAGAAGGACAATGAAAAAGAATATATGGCAGAGATTATGGTCTGAAATTGCTGAACTTGATGTTGAGTCCAGAAGGCTGTAAGATGCCTAAACGAAAGACGAGGTGCTGTTCCTCAAGCTTGCGTTGAGCTTCATTGGAACAGTCTAGGAGGCCAGGAATGGATAGGTCAGCATGGGAGTGGAGCAGTACAGAATTAAAGTGACAGGCGACCGGAAGCTCGGGGGTCAGGCTTACCGACTGAACAAAAGTATTCTGCAAAGCAGTCAACCAGTTGCTTAAACTTAGTCTTTATTGAAAACATGAAAGTATACTGTACCCTGGACAAAGTAACTTGGGTTGGAGTTATTTGCACAGTATTATATGGTAAAGCCATGAATGTTTTAGTAGAAAATTAACATGAATATAGATAATGTGAAATACGATCAACTAATATTGTGGAACAGGAAAAAAAACAATCGCTTCAAACTTTAGGCATTCTGGGATAACAGTTGCCCTCCTTAAGGAAGGGGCATGTTTATACACATATCCATTCTGAGGTCAGAGCTTTTAGGTACTCTTGCCCACAGATTAGTAGTAATAAAATATAGGTCTAAATGGATTACTTTGTGTAGTCAGAGGTACTCTGTAGGCACAGATATCGCACATAAAGTGTTGGGTAACAATTACTGGAAAAAACTCGCCGCACAAGTAAAGATAACCCATCGGGAGTGGTGACCACCCAAATGACGAACCAAGAGTGATTGAAGAGGACGATCACGCCAATGATCACATGATGCCCAGACCACTAAGGAAGGATAAAAGGAGCCACTTTGATGCGAGCTGGTGAGGATACATACCGTCAATGAAGATAGACGTCCGGACAAACCCGCGAACAAAGGGATCGATCATCTCATCGTTTTGCATGCAGTGCTGCCAGTCAAGGTTATGTGTATCTATTCTGATAACGTTAAGGGAGCAGTATCATAATATTGCACTGACAATTGTATTAATTGGATGACTTACTTTAATAAGTAAAAGAGAGTGTTGTGAGAACGTTTAAAATTGTGTGAAACTCACTACGCCACTCAGTATACTAAAACTGAGAGATAGGAAAGTGAATAAACTCACTTTTGATCACTGTTCATTCTTCGCTTGTTCATCTCTTGTAAAATAAATTTACTTCACCACAAACTTAAAACACGGTCAGATGTCGAAATGTTCTATTATTCATTGAAGATTAAAGAGCCTATGGAGGGCGAGTATCAATCCAGTAGCTAAAACATCAAGGCTGTTCTGTCTTATCCTTGCTACATTATCAAAAGGTTACCTAAAGATCAACACTAGTGAAGAACTGTCCCAGAAACAGAACAGTAACTGTGACAAATGTAAGAGTATTTGTCGGGTTATGTTTATATATTTATAATACAGTAAAAGTCTTGTGTATGCATCCATTTCTTGCAAGTGTCACACTTACGTCCTGCCACATCTAATTGCATCAGGCCTATGGGTCACACCTATTTGCAATACTTTTCTGTTAACCTGGACATAAATTGCAATTTTTCACGCTATTATTAGAGTGAACTGTGACTGGCTATTTGCTAACCTCGGGCTGGCTCCCACATTTTTCCTCCAGATTGTGTGTTTCAGCTTTTGTTTCTGATTCAGTAGAGCAGTGAGCATTGCATAAATTTAACCACGTCGTACACAAGGTATTGGGAAATCATTTCATTTGTTTCTAACCTTTTTGTTTTTTTGTAAGTATAATTTATTTTCAATTAATCTTTAACAGTTAAGCCACTAGACCTGCTGCTTTATTGATTACCTGGAAATAAAACAAAACATTGGGAGAGAGCTGCTAAAATTATTACAGCCTCATATTTTGATTTCAACTATTTTGAGATTTAAAAAAGAGTTTATCTTAATTTTACAAATATAATTAATAATCGTACAGCAGCTTGGTGAGCCAGGCCAAAGACACCTCACCCAACATGTTTCCTCTCAAATAAAATAAATAAATAATATTTGAGTCAGAGCTGCTAAAAATGCTTTAATCTCTGTTCTTTTAATCCAAATATGGTGGGTTAACTGTTGATGAGAGGTTGTCTTGATTTTATCTATCTATCTATCTATCTATCCATCCATCCATCCATCCATCTATCTATCTATCTATCTATCTATCTATCTATCATTATAAGTTTTCCTCCACAATGCTGCTTGAGTTATCTTCTGATTTCAGGAATGCCAATTGTGGATGATCTGTAAGCTTGTCAAGATAGCTGCTCAAGACAATCTTCATAGATACATTCTTAAATTGGTACAGCTCTTGACTACCTGTGTGTAATGTCCCAGGACACACTGACATAGGTAGAACAAACAATTCATAGGGGCTCTACTTTCTGTCCACAAGCTTTTCTGTTAACCAAAAGCTTTGGTCGTGGTCTTGTCAGCATTTCTCATTCAATTTTGCTACATGAACTGTCACTACATAGTTGTAGGCATCAGTCATTAAGTGCACTATGGAGGGAGTTTCTAAATTCTTCCTCCTAACTTTATTGGCATCTTGTATCTTTTTTAAAAATGTGAAATTAATCAATTGAACATGTGCAGTGCCACAGATAATTTATCAGTATTTTCTAAACATCTGAGAGTATGTTTATTTTTGTAAGGTCTATAATGGCTGCTGCTCACAAATCTAATTTGTTTTGACCCATGTATAAATTAAATGGCACATGGTTAATCCCTGTAAATTATGAAGTAGTTGTCAAGCAATGCTGTTGGGCTTGGATTCCAGACGGGCATGTGGATTACAACTGGTGTCATGCGTGAAGCAGGACTTTCAAAACATAACTCATTGCTCTATGGTTTCTTGGGATCGAAAGAGCCTTGTGCAAACTATATTATCATAGACATTTACGGCACAGATGGAGGCCACTCGGCCCATCGTGTCTGTGCCAGCCCAAAAAGAGCCATCCAACCTAATCCCACTTTATTATTCATTCATTGGATGTGTGCATCGCTGGCAAGGCCAGAATTTATTGGCCATCCCTAATTGTCCTTGAAAAGGCAGTGATGAACCGTATTCTTGAATCGCTGCAGTATCTCCAAATTTGCGGATGACACTAAGTTGGGTGGCAGTGTGAGCTGCGAGGAGGATGCTATTAGGCTGCAGAGTGACTTGGATAGGTTAGGTGAGTGGGCAAATGCATGGCAGATGAAGTATAATGTGGATAAATGTGAGGTTATCCACTTTGGTGGTAAAAACAGAGAGTGCAGCGAAGATTCACCAGACTGATTCCCGGGATGGCGGGACTGACCTATCAAGAAAGACTGGATCAACTGGGCTTGTATTCACTGGAGTTCAGAAGAATGAGAGGGGACCTCATAGAAACGTTTAAAATTCTGACGGGTTTAGACAGGTTAGATGCAGGAAGAATGTTCCCAATGTTGGGGAAGTCCAGAACCAGGGGTCACAGTCTGAGGATAAGGGGTAAGCCATTTAGGACCGAGATGAGGAGAAACTTCTTCACCCTGAGAGTGGTGAACCTGTGGAATTCTCTACCACAGAAAGTAGTTGAGGCCAATTCACTAAATATATTCAAAAGGGAGTTAGATGAAGTCCTTACTACTCGGGGGATCAAGGGTTATGGCGAGAAAGCAGGAAGGGGGTACTGAAGTTTCATGTTCAGCCATGAACTCATTGAATGGCGGTGCAGGCTAGAAGGGCTGAATGGCCTGCTCCTGCACCTATTTTCTATGTTTCTATGAGGTGAAGGTACTCCCACAGTGCTGTTACGGAGGGAATTCCAGGATTTTGACCCAGCAACAATGAAGAAATGGTGATATATTTCCAAGTCAGGATGGAGGGCAACTTGCAGGTGGTGGTGTTCCCATATGCCTGATGCCCTTGTTCTTCTAAATAGTGGACGTCGTGGGTTTGGGAGGTGCTGCCGAAGAAGCCTTGGCGAGTTGCTGCAGTGCATCTTGTAGATGTTACATACTGCATCCACGGTCCGCCAGTGTTGTAGGGAGTGAATGTTGAAGGTGGTGGATGGGGTGCCAATCAAGTGGGCTGATTTGTCCTGGATGGTGTCGAGCCTCTTGAGTGTTAATGGAGCTGCACTCATCCAGGTAAGTGCAAAATATTTCATCACACTCCTGACTTGTGCCTTGTAGATGGTGGAAAGGCTCCAAACTAATCCCACTTTATTATTCATTTATGGGATGTGGGCATCGCTAATTGCCCTTGAGAAGGCAGTGATGAACTGTATGCTTGAACCGCTGCAGTCCATGAGGTGAAGGTACTCCCATAGTGAGATGAGTCACTCACTGCAAATACCCAGCCTTTGACCTGCTCTAGTAGTCACAGTGCTTATGTGGCTGGTCCAGTTAAGTTTCTGGCTAATGGTGACCCCGAAGATGTTGCTGGTGGGGAATATAGTGATGGTAATCTCATTGAATGTGAAGGGAAGGTGGCTAGACTCTTATCTTGTTAGAGATGGCCATTGCCTGGCACAGATGTGGTGTGATTGTTACTTGCCGCTTATCAGCCCGAGTCTGAATATCATCAAAGTCTTGTTGCATGCAGGCATGGACTACTTCATTATCTGAGGAATTGTGAATGGAACTGAACACCATGCAATCATCAGTGAACATCCCCACTCTGACCTGATGATGGTGGGAAGGTCAGAGTTGATGAAGCAGCTGAAGATGGTTGGCCTAGGACACTGCCCTAAGGAACTCCTGCAGCAATGTCCTGGGCTGTGATGATTGGCCTCCAACAACCACAAACATCTTCCTTTGTGCTAGGTATGATTCCAATTGACTTCAATTTTACTAGGGCTTCTTGATTCCAAATGCTGCCTGATGTCACGGGCAGTCACTTCACTTCTGGAATTCAGTTCTTTTGTCCATGTTTGGACCAAGGCTCTTAAGAGGTTTGGAGCCGAGTGGTCCTGGCGGAACCCAAACTGAGCAGGTGAGTAAGTGCCGCTTAATAGCACTGTTGACGACACCGTCCATCACTTTGCTGATGATTGAGAATAGGTTGATGGGGCGGTAATTTCCCAGATTGGATTTGTCCTGCTTTTTGTGGGGAGGACATATTTCACTTTGGCTATATTCCACTTTGTCGGGTCAATGCCAGTGCTGTAGCTGTACTGGGACAGCTTGGCTAGAAGTGCAGCTAGTTCTGAAGCACAAATCTTCAGCATTAAGACAGCTTTTGATCTGTAGCCCTGTGTATGCTTCAAGTGCATGTCCAAATACTTTTTAAATGTGATGAGGCTTTTTGCCTCTACTACCCTTTCGGGCAGTGAAACAGACCCCACCACTCCCCTCCAATCGTTCTACCAATTACTTTAAATCCATGTTATTGACCTCTCTGCTACGGAAAATAGATCTTTCCTATCCACTCTATCTAGGCCCCTCAATTTTATATACCTCAATTAAGTTTCCCCTCAGCTTCCTCTGTTCCAACGAAAACAACACTAGCCTAGCCAATCTTTTCTCATAGCTAAAATTCTCCAGTCTTTACAACATCATCATAAGTTTCCTCTGTACCCTCTCTAGATGCAATCACATCTTTCCTGTAATGTGGTTACCAGAACTGCACACAGTACTCTAGCTGTTACCTAACTAGTGTTTTATATAGTTCTAACATAACCTTCCTGCTCTTGTACTCTATACCTCGGCTAATAATGAAAGCATCCCATGTGCTTTCTTAAACCATCTTATCTACCTGCCCTAATATCTTCAGGGAACTGTGGACATGGACTCCAAGGTTCCTCTGTTCTTCTACACTCCTCAGTATGCCACCATCTATTGTGTATTTGTTTGCCTGGTTAGCCCTCCCCTAATGCAATACCTCACACTTCTCCAGATTGACTTTCATTTGCTCCATTTTTGCCTACCTTGCCAGTCTATTTATATCTTCCTGCAGTCTACAGCTTTCTTCCTCTCCCTCAACCACACGGCCAGCCAATTTTTGTATCATCTGTAATCTTCTGAATCATGCCCCCTATATTGAAATCTAAGTCATTGATGTATACCACAAAAAGCAAGGAGCCTAGTACTGAGCCCTGCAGAACCCCACTGGAAACAGTCTTTTAGTCACAAAACAACCAGTCAACTATTACGCTTTGCTTCCTGCCACTGAGCCAATTTTGGATCCAACTTGCCATTTTCCCTTGGATCCCATGGGCTTTTACTTTTCTGACCAGTGTGCCATGTGGGACCTTGTCAAAGGCCTTGCTAAAATCCATGTAGACTACATCAAAGGTGCTACCCTTATCGCCCCTCCTTGTTAGCCCCTCAAAAAATTCAAATTAGTCAGACACGACTTTCCTTTTAAGCCTGTGTTTGATTAATCTGTGCCTTTCTAAATGATGATTTATATTATCCCTCAGAATTACTCCCAATAATTTGCCCACCACTGAGGTTAGGCTGACTGGCCTATAATTACTTGGAAATCCCTTTCTCCTTTTTAAAAAAAACGATAGTTCTGACGAAGAGTTGTCGTCCCTAAACGTTAACTCTTCTTTCTCGCCACAGATGCTGCCTCACCATTTGAGATTTCCAGCATTTTCTGTTTTTAATACAAAGTACTAGTCCTTCATGCAGCCAAAGAGATTGGAAAATTATGGTCAGAGCTATTTCTTCTCTTGCTTCTCTTAACAGCCTGGGATTTCATCCAGGCCTGGCAATTTATCAACTTTCAAAGTAGATGCTCAACCTTTTAATATTTCCTCTCTCACTATGTTTCTCATATCTAATATTTCACACTACAATGTCTGCATCGTCCTTCTCCTCTGTGAAGACAGGTGCAAAGTATTAAGAACCCTACCCACATCTTCCGCCTCCACACAAAAGCTTCCTTTTTGGTCACCACTGGGCCATACTCTTTCCTTAATTATCCTCTTGCTCTTTATGTATTTATAAAACATCTTTGGGTTTTCCTTGATTTTACTTGCTAATATTTTTTCAGGCTCTCTCTTTGCTTTCCTAATTTCCTTTTTAATTCGACCCCTGCATTTTCTATACTGCTCTTGGCTTTCTGCTGTATTTAGCTCTCGGTATGACAGATGCTTCCCTTTTTTGCCTTATCCTACCCTGTATGCCTCTTGACATCCAGGGGACTCTAGATTTGACATTCCCATCCTTTTTCTTTGTGTATTAGTTGTGTATGATTTGTAAACTTATCAAAATGGCTGTTAAAAGATAATCTTAAAAAAAGTCCTTCTACAGCAAAGGTTCTAAAAGGCATAAAACACTTCCAGTGGTCAGCAGTTCTGGCAGTGTTCAAAGTACTTTTGGATACATTGAACATGATAAACAGGTGGCTTATGTATTAGAAGAGTCTGGGTAGTTTGCTAGGATGATTTGAGATACTCTTTTTATTCTTGTAGTTTTATACATTTTAAAGTACAACTTCTGTTAAATCAGTTCATAACTGCTTCTGTAAGTAAACCAATTATAAATTAATTCAATTAACGGATTAAGTCTGCACAAAAATAAATCTTTTGATACGTTCTGTCTTTTGGATGACAGGAGAAACAATGGCAATCATATGTAAGTCCATTATGCAATATTGTTGTTAACATCGCTGGTGGGATGGAGGTCAGAATGTTGCCGGAGGAGTGGAAGCCCGAACGTCGCCGGAGGGAGAAAGGCCCATGCGTGAGGGTGAAGAGTGAAGATAGGGCCCAAACCTGTGGTCGCAGTGGGTCGGAGTCTCACTGCCATCGGGGATCGGGTGGGGCAGCTGAGTCGGCAACATCCAGCGGGGAGCGAGAAGCGAAGGTACAATTGGAAGTTCTTGGCACCAGGGAGGTCGATCTGGAAGGTGAGTCTTGACTGGGGGATGGGCAGTGAGCCCAGGTAGCTGCCCTTGTAGCACGGGTTTTAGGGGTAAGGGATATACCTTGGGGATGGAAAATGCACCTACTATTAGGGCCGGGGGTGGGGGGGAGGTGGGGTTAAACAGTGGGGTTGGAGGGTGGTGGAGATTGAGGGAGAGAAGGGTGAAGGATGGCAGCAGATGGCTAGGGGGAAGTTTGTTCAGGGAGAGCTCCCGAGGGTGCTGCCATCCCATCTGCCATCAAAATGGTTGTTAAAAGATAATCTTATATAAAGTTCTTCTATAGCAAATGGACTAAAAGGCATAAAACATTTCCAATGGTCAGCAGTTCTGGCAGTGTTCAAAGTACTTTTGGATACACTGAACATGATAAATAGGTGGCTTATTTATTAGAACCAGAACGTCGCTGGTGGATTAGAGGCCTGAATATTGCCAGAGAGGAAAGCCCATGCACGACAACATGCAAGCCGTGATCCTGACCAATGGATCCAACACAGACCCAATCCACATCCGGACCGGGATCAAGCAGGGCTTCGTCATCGCGCCAACGCTCTTCTCGATCTTCCTCGCTACAATGCTCCATCACACGCTCAACAAGCTCCCCGCTGGAGTGAAACTAAACAATAGAACCAATGGGAACCTGTTCAACATTTGTCACCTCCAGGCTAGATCCAAGGTTGTCCCATCCTCTGTCTTTGAACTACAGTATGCGGATGACACTTACGTCTGCGCACATTCAGAGGCTGAACTCCAAGCCATCCTCAACATCGTCACCGAGGTGTATGAAAGCATGGGCCTTACACTAAACATCCGTAAGGCAAAGATCCTCCACCAACTTGACTCCGCCTCACAGCACTGGCCCCCCGGTCATAAAAATCTACGGCACGGTCTTGGACAACGTGGATCATTTTCCATACCTCAGGAGCCTACTATCAGCAAGGGCAGACATCAACAACGAGGTCCAACACTGCCTCCAGTGTGTCAGCGCAGCCTTTGGTTGCCTGAGGAAAAGAGGGTTCGAAGACCAGGACCTCAAATTTGGCACCAAGCTTATGGGTCTACAGGGCTGTAGCGATACCCACCCTCCTATATGGCTCAATCGTGGACCATATACAGTAGACACCTCAAAGCGCTGGAGAAATACTACCAATGATGCCTCCGCAAGATCCTGCAAATCCACTGGGAGGATAGACACACTAATGTCAGTGTTCTCGCTCAGGCCAACATCCCCACCATCGAAGCACTGACCACACTCAACCACCTCCGTTGGGCAGGCCACATCGTCCGCATGCCCGACACGAGACTCCAAAAGCAAGCGCTCTATTTGGAACTCCTACATGGCAAACGAGCACCAGGTGGGCAGAGGAAACATTTCAAGGACACCCTCAAAGTCTCCCTGATAAAGTGCAGCATCCCCACCGGTACCTGGGAATCCCTGGCCCAAGACTGCCCTAAGTGAAGGAAGAGCATCTGGGAGGGCACTAAGCACCTCGAGTCTCGTCGCCGAGAACATGCAAAAACAAACGCGGGCAGCGGAAGGAGCATGCGGCAAACCAAACTCCCACCCACCCTTTCCTTCAATGACTATCTGTCCCACCTGTGACAGAGACTGTAATTCCCATATTGGACTGTACAGTCACCTGAGAACTTACTTTTAGAGTGGAAGCAAGTCTTCCTCAATTTCAAGGGACTGCATATGATGATTATTATTAAATAGAGTAACTGTTAGCTCAAACTTGTACAACTACTGGAACAGAAAAGTCTTTTTTAAAAAGCCAGAAATGCAACATGAACATTTAACGCTGCACTTTAAATGTACATTTACTAAAATACTGGAAAATGTACTGTAAACAGAGCTGATTTTATTGCTGGACGCAAGAAGCACTAGAGTAATGTATTCATGCACGAGTGCTTCAGTCATCATTAAAGGTCATAGTTTCAAGTTCAGGCCCACTTAAATCTGGCAGCTGCAATTGTCAATTCCCAGTCAGCCTAATGGATGAAGCATTTTACAAACCATCTAGGTTAAATATTTCACATGGAGTAGGGAATTGACATCATTCTAATACAAGTGTGAACCCCGTTAGCTGATAACAGAGCAGCAGAGCATTTATTGAGCACTCTACTTTTGATTGCACTCTTCTGTGGCTGGAGGGCTGTCACATGGAAATAAATAATCAAGAGTAAGCAAAAAGAAATGAGCAGAAAATGTAAATATATGTCAATGCAAATGAAGGATTCAACTCATTTTAGGTCTATTATTCCTGTGACCCACTCCTACACCTGTGATTACACCCGACATTGTAAATTTCCAGAATGTTTCTCTTAATTGGGCAACAGCAAAAGTCTGTGTTAATGGCTTTTGGTGCATCAGTGTTTAAGTTCAATTTTGTTAAACTCAAGTACTGAAGTGGGTAATGATAAAAGCAACATAAAAGTACATAGAATCTGCATGTATTGTTTTAAGTTTGAAATAAAAAACGAAGAAATAAAACCACCCCATCACTTGGTATGTGTGTATGTAGGTTAAGAGCATAGAGTATGTTTGGAGAATAAAATGCTGATAAACAATTGTTTCATCAAATTAACCCCTTGATTGAAAGATGTACCTTAATACCATCTTATCACTCAAAGTATTTAATGGAATAGCTATTACATAGCCATTTTGTGCATGGCAAAATCCCACAAATAGCAACGAAATGAAGGACCAGTTAATAAAGTCATAAATTCTTGCAGCCCAGAAACAAGTCATTTTGCCCATCGTGCCTGTGCCAACTCTTTTAAATGAGTCCCATTCTTTCCCGATAGCGCCTCAAATTTTTTCCTTTAAGTATTTATCCAATATCCTTTTGAAAGTTACTATCGAATCTCCTGGATATTGCTCAAGGGAGAAAAGTTAGTTAGGATACCAGGTAAACTCCTGCTCCTCTTCAAATAGTATTGCAACTTCTTGAAATGCCATAAGAACTGACAGGTGACATGGATTTGACAAAAAAGTTACTTCTGATAATGGAGCACTCCGTCAATATAGCATTAGCGGCTCTGCTTAAATTGGTTGCTGAACTCCTGAATGTGGGGCTTCATGTGACAAATTTCTGCCTTGAGAAACAAGGGGGTCAAGTTTCGGGCCGTGCCTAGAAGAGCGCAGCACCGTGAGCCACGCCTGATTTCCGCGCTCAAAACCGCGCCTAAAACTCACCTAGGTATTTTCCCCCATCCCTCAGGTCGATCCAGGCCCTTAGCACAGCGCAGCACAAGCTGTAGGGGACGGAGCCAGGACCCGGCGCTGAAAACAGTGCCAGGACCTCTGCACATGCACACTACAGTGCGTGCACATGTGCAGTAGCTCCAGACGCCCGAGGCTGTGTGGGAGGGGCCCGAAGCATGCCTCCCCTAGCCCTGGCTGAATGGGCTCACTGGGGCAGTGAAGATCGGAATGGATCTCCCTCCTCGAGCTGCTGCTCCGGCTCCGGGTCCCCCACCCCTGTTCAGCTCCCGCTCCCGGTCCGGCTCTCTCTCGCGTCCCCCACACCCCCCCAGCTCCCGTTCCCAGTCCGGCTCTCTCCCGCCCACCCCCTCAGATCCCGCTCCCGGTCCAGCTCTCTCCTGCCCCCCCCCACCCCCGCCAGCTACCAATCCCGCTCTCTCCCGCCAATCCCCCCACCCCTCAGCTCCCATTCCCAGTCCAGCTCTCTCCCCCACCCCTGCCCCCATCCCGTTCAGCACCCGCTCCGCTGTCTGCCACTACCCCCCGCCCCCCGGCCCAGCTCCTGCTCCGCTCCGGCTCCCCCTCCCCCCACTTCAGGTCCGGTCAGCTCCCCCTCTACGTCTTCAGCGGGGCCCGCCCGCCCGACATCTTGCTGGGGACGGAACCTGCCCGAAGTCTTCGGCCTGACTTCCTCTCATCGGCCGGGCCCATTCAGCCTCCCTCTCCTGCCCCACCACTCTCCTCTCCCCCATCTCCTCTGCCCCCTCCCCATCTCCTCTCCCCCATCTCCTCTCCCTCCTCTCCCCCCCATCTCCTCTCCCTCCTCTCCCCCCCCATCTCCTCTCCCTCCTCTCTCCCCATCTCCTCTCCCTCCTCTCTCCCCATCTCCTCTCCCTCCTCTCTCCCCATCTCCTCTCCCTCCTCTCTCCCCATCTCCTCTCCCTCCTCTCCCCCCATCTCCTCTCCCTCCTCTCCCCCCATCTCCTCTCCCTCTTCTCCCTCCTCTCCCCCCATCTCCTCTCCCCCCATCTCCTCTCCCCCCATCTCCTCTCCCTCCTCTCCCCCCATCTCCTCTCCCTCCTCTCCCCCCATCTCCTCTCCCTCCTCTCCCCCCATCTCCTCTCCCTCCTCTCCCCCCATCTCCTCTCCCTCCTCTCCCCCCATCTCCTCTCCCTCCTCTCCCCCCATCTCCTCTCCCTCCTCTCCCCCCATCTCCTCTCCCTCCTCTCCCCCCATCTCCTCTCCCTCCTCTCCCCCATCTCCTCTCCCTCCTCTCCCCCCATCTCCTCTCCCCTCCCTCCTCTCCCTCCTCTCCCTCCTCTCCCTCCTCTCCCTCCTCTCCCTCCTCTCCCCTCCTCTCCCCTCCTCTCCCCTCCTCTCCCCTCCTCTCCCCCCCATCTCCTCTCCCCTCCTCTCCCCCCCATCTCCCCTCCTCTCCCCCCCATCTCATCTCCCCTCCTCTCCCTCCTCTCCCCCCCATCTCCTCCCTCCCTCCCTCCCTCCCTCCCTCTCACCCCCTACCCCTCGCTGTCAGAAACACAGAGACACTGACACAGAGAGAGAGAGATACACACTGGGGTGGCCCCGTCCCAGCATGCTGTTGGAGGGCTCCCAGTGCTACAGTTGGTGGTGAGTAGAAACATAATTTTTTATTTATTGATTTTTTTAATTTTTTTAATTTTTAATTTTTTTTTGGATTGATTTATTGATTTATTTTTCATTTATTATTGATGATGGCTCTTTATTTGTAAAAGTGATATGTTTCATGTTTGTAAACTTCCCTTCTTCCTTACGCCTGATTTATAAGTGTAGGCAAGGTTTTTCTGAGCATACAAAAATCTACACCTACACCTACTCCATTCTAAGTTAGTTTGGAGTAAGTTTTTGCTGCCTAAGCTTGTAAGTGGCCGGACACGCCCCCTTTTGACACAAAAATCTGTTCTAAAATGAAACTATTCTAACTCACTAGAACTGGAGCAAACTAAATGCCGAGAATTGCAATTTCTGAGATTCTCCATTCTAAACTAGTTGCTCCAAAAAAATAGGAGCAACTCTGGTCGAAATTTGACCCCAAGAGTACTATCTTCTGACTCTTCTCCTTGCTGGCAATTGCCTATTTAAAGTTCAGCATGTGCCCCCTTTTTAAAGGAGCACAACCAATAAAGACTGTAACTTAACAAAAACAAATTGAAAGAAAACTTAACAAATTAAATAAAAATTCTATACCCAGGGGTAGTGCTATCTTCTGAGGCAAGTGGTACCTTTATTTGGACTAGCCATACTTCCATTTTCACTTGAACAATTTGAGAAAATGGGAGGACACCCATGCATGATTTTGAATTAGTGTGGAGTGGAATTCGTTCAGCTAGTTTTGTAGCATCGATATAAACAATGTTCATTACTGCTCCCAACTACTCTGCCATACAAAAGACCGTTTGGAACTGTACTAAAGTTGTTCATTTACACTTGTCTCATTGAAGCACCACACCCCTCCCCCGACAAGGATAACTTAACAAAAAAACATAAAGAACACAACATGTATAAGGTATATTTAAAAAGGGAACCATAACTTGGGTTATTCAGTAATTTGCAAATGATGGCAGGCAAATTGAATGACTTGACCTGCAGCCTGATCCTTCAATCAGTCTGCTTGCCCTCAATTATAACCTACTGCAATCCTGCATCTTAATTATTGCCTAATTAGATACTAACTACCGCAATTACAAACAACTAACCTTTTACTAAACACAACTGAAACTAAAACGACATACAGTTCTGACATTTGCACGTAGTTTTGATATAATATACTTTTTTAATATTCATTCATGGGATGACGGGATGTGGACGCTGCTGGGAAATCCAGCAATAATTGCCCATCCCAAATTGCCCTTGTGAAGGTGGCAGTTAAGAGTCGACATATCGGCCAGACCAGGTAAGGACAGCAGATTTCCTTCCCGAAAGGACATTAGTGAACCAGTTGAGTTTTTACAACAATCCAGTAGTTTCATGCTAGCTTTTTATTCCTGATTTGTTTAATTAATAGAATTTAAATTTCCTAGCTGCCATGGTGGGATTTGGACTCATATCTCTGGATTATTAGTCCAGTAACATTACCACTAAGTTACTGCTCCCATAAATGGAACAATTGGAGGTACAAAATAAATGGAGATGCTTTCTGCCCAATTTTACAAACAGCAATACATTTCTACATCGCTAAAATGGCGTGGAAATTCACTCCCATGAGTGGAATTCTAACACCCAAAAACGGGTGGGTTGTAGTTGCGTGTGGAGTGAAAATTGAAACACAACCACAACCTGTCTCCAACGAGTCCACTTCACTGAGATGCATATGGCTGCGTGAGTAACCTGGTTACTGGAGTTAGTGCAAGTGAGTCTGCAATTAGCAGCATTTAACATCATAACTACAAGAAAATAAGGGGATTTTCAATACATTTTAATAATCCTTTGAATTTAATGCCTCCGAAACGAGTTTCCCGGACTCGGTCAGTGGAAAGAAGACGATTTTCAAATCTCTAAGCTTCAGATTTCCTGATCTTAATAAAGGCTCAGTGCTTAAACCTGCTTTATCAGTTCCCTCTGGCAAATGTTTAGCAGAGAGTCCCTGTCAGCATAGAGATTTGAGAAATATGGAGACTTTCAAACAGACACCAGCAGGATGGGAGACTTTATGGATCTTTTTGACACTACATCGGACGAGGAAGACAATGACCGTTAATGGCAGCGATGAAGTGTTTGTGCGATCAGCAGGCGAGCGGATGAGAGGCAGGTAGGAAAGCAGAGAGGAAACCAGAGGGCCCGAGATCGCACAAAGCACTACCCACGTGAGAGGTCGGCAGACAGAGGCCCAGCTCCCTTGACCTATCTGAAGAACAGTTCGTTTGCAGGCTCAGATTGACACAGCAGGTGGTCGCAGACATCTGCAACTTCCTTCAGGGAGAGCTGCTCCCTGCTAGACCTAGTAGCCATGCACTGCTGGTCATCAAAATCAACACCGTCCTCAATATATTTGCCTCTTGCTCCTTCCAGTGCACAACTGGAGACATCTCAAGTGTCTCAGTCGGCTGTCCATAAATATATAGTTGTCACAGATAGTTGTTTACCAGGGCATCGACATATGTCAACTTTCCCAGCGAGAATAGCCAGAATCAGCGCACATTTGCATTCGCCTTTCTGGCAGGCTTCCCAGAGTTACAGGGTGCCAGTGATTGCACATATGTAGCAATCCAAGGATCATCATAGAAACCAGGTGTTTAAAAAAAATCAACAACAGGGGATAGTATTCTATCAATGCACAGCTGGTGTGCAACCACAAGAAGTGGTTCATGCAGGAGTGTGCCAAATTCCCTGGGAGCTGTCCTGATACTATCTTTCTGTGGCAGTCCAAAATTCCAGATCTTTTTCTTTCTTGGAACTAAACTCAAAGACTGGCTTGTAGGAGACAAGGGATACCCCCTTCAAACTTGCCTCATAGCACCTGTGAGGCACCCTTCCAGTGAGGTGCAGGAGAGCTACAACAAGAGTTGTATAGCAATTCATCAACACAGTGAAGGAGGTGAATGAATACATGGGGAGGTGAGGCAGTACATAGAAAGTAAAGGATGGATTCAGTTGAAACTTAAGTGGGTGTGAGGAGTGAGGTGATGGAGTATGCTTGGCAAGACAGAGTAAAGGGGGTGGGGGTAATCTACAGGATGTTGGTGAATCAGTAAATGTGTTCACTTATCCTAATCAACTTAGATTATTGCACTGTATCCAAGACTGGGATGCAATGCTTCTGCTGCTCGCCTTTCAGCCACCTCTAACCATGCCTTCTTGGTGACTGCCGCAGGTTTGTTCCTCCCATTGCTGGGTAAAAGTATTTCCCTCCTGCTCCTGACTGCACCCAACAGGAATTCTAGGAAAGCATCATGAAATCTGGGTCCTGCCCTTGCTCTTTGTACATTCACCTTAAACACCTCCTGGCTCCTCCAAATTCCATTTCTGCATTTGCCCTTGAAATAGTCGACTTCACATTGCATTATGTGGGTCTGCACCATGCCACTGTACAGATTGGAGGTGTGAAACCCAAAAGTCAAAATTTAGTGCATCAATCAGGTTGAAGTCGGTTGACTTTACTTCCGAGTTTTGCGCACGCGATTCCCCCCCTTCCTGCTCAGAACATCCCATTATATTAGTATCGGGGCCTTTATTTCTAGAGCCTTCAATAGCTCATGGTATCTCAGTTTCATTGAGAAACTGGATCTGATGAATTGCACGTGAATTCCTCAGTGGACACCAATATTGTATCACAATTATTTAACATCGTTGTCTTATCTCAATGCATATCCTCAGGGCCTCCCAAGTGTTGTGATGTTATTTGCTTTGCTGATAACTGCACTGACTGCGATAAATAACTCGCCTTTTAAAAGAAACAAAAATCAAATATCTATAGACAGATATAGGCAGAACTGGGTTTCACACAAGATTTGCTCTCTTCAGCACCATGACAACATGGTCATTAAGTCAACTGATAAATAATAGAGTACGATGTTATTCAACTGCCTCTGCATTCTAAAGGAACAAAGATTTCTTCAGTTACAAGCAGTGAATTCCCAGGCCTGATGGTAATAATGCTGGGAAAAACAAGTGGGGGAAAATAGGCTGGTAGCAGAATGCTCAACTCTTGCACATACAAGCTAATATTTACTAGTTGCACAAGAGATATTGGAACATGCATCAGGCTGTGAGATATCCATGATATACTGATGGGTACCAGAGTTCACTGCCTCCAAGTCTTTCTGGGCTCCCACCATGATCAGGGTCAAAATTATAACACACCTGTCCATATCACATTGTCTCCACTTGCCCCTTGTTCATATATCAGTGAACAACAAAAAAAAAAAGTTTTGAAAAAAAGTACATCATATGAAGAATGCAGGTTCTGTGGTTTGAATTGAATACTTTGAGTTTAGTAAAACAGTGATGTTAGAGTGCCAGATTTTATACATTTACTTCTTTACAGTGTGCATGCTCAGTGTTTTGTTTGACTGAGCTGAGCTTCACCACTAAGACTACTTATTTTCACCTCCGCAACACTGTTCACCTCCACCTTACTCCCGCTGCAATCGGAATTCTTACCCACCCTTTTGTTACCTCATGACTCCAAATGCCCTCCTTGTTGTCTTTCTTAATTACACCATTGTTATAAATCAGGGGTGTACAAAATGTATATGGCTATGCAAACAAACGTGATGTGAAGAATGCTGTGTTTAAATGGTTATGTTCAAGCTGGAAATGCAAAGTCTCCTGAGACTAGGTAGATGCTTAGATATGCTAATGTTTTGGTTTCCGGCAGAGGGTACAGTATTATTGTTAAGTCCTGACTCTAATGTACTGACTTACACGAGACACATGCTGAATTCAAGGTCACTCAGGACCTGCACCTTTAATTCCAGCTCTCCCATGCTGCACTTGCCTGAGACCTCTCTTTATATACCTCAGTGGGACAGGTATGGAGTATCTCCTGCAAGTGCGCCCCTGGTGGTAAGGTATGCTTATTGTTACAGGTCATATCCAGTTAGTCATGTATAACATGGTAAGATACAGTTATATACATAATGTGAGATACATGACATCACCCTCCCCCAAGGTCTTATTGCCTTTATAGATTCAGTCTCAGGTGGTCTGCACTCTCGCGTGGAGCGTCTTAGTTGTGCTTCAGTTGTTTGCCTTGGTGCCTGTTTTTCATTCGGTGTGATTACTGGTATCTCGCCTGGGCTGTCTGTTGAGACTGCCCTTTCCTCAGGTTGTTCCACCTGTCTGCCCACCAGGTGTGGTGTGAGTTCCACATTGTAGTCTGCCTCTGGTTCTTCAGTTTTGTCAGTGAATCTACGTTTTACTTGGTCTACATGCCTCTGGCAGGTTTGGCCATTGTCCATTTGTACAACCAGTAGCCTGTTTCCCTCTTTATCTGTTACTGTCCCTGCAAGCCATTTGGGACCCCTACCATAGTTTAGCACAAACACTTTGTCCCCTATCTCATTCCACCTCCCCCTCGAATTTCAGTCATGGTACTCAATTAGCTTTTGACGCTTAGCCTCAATAATTTCATGCATGGCTGGGAGGATTAACGAGAACGTGGTCTTTAAGGTTCATTTCATCAATAGTTGCGCGGGGGGAACCCCAGTCAAAGAATGTGGACGAGATTTGTATGCCAGCAGCAGTCACGACAGGCGGCTCTGCAGCGTGGGACCTTGGATTCTGAGCATGCCTTGTTTAATGATCTGCACTGCTCGCTCCGCCTGGCCATTGGAGGCTGGCTTGAAAGGTGCCGTCTTAACATGATTTATACCGTGGTCAACTATAAAATCGTGAAATTCTGCGCTGGTGAAGCACGGACCATTATCACTGACCAATATATCAGGAATGCCGTGCATTGCAAACATGGTTCTAAGGCTCTCCACAGTGGTGGAGGTGGTGCTCGAGTTTAAAATGGTGCACTCGATCCATTTTGAAAATGCATCAACAACTACGAGGAACATTTTGCCCATGAATGGGCCTGCATAGTCTACATGCACCCGCGACCACGGTTTGGTGGGCCAGGGCCAGGGACTTAGGGGGGCCTCCCTGGGGGCATTACTGAGTTGGGCACAAATGGTGCACCGACGGATGCAGAGCTCCAAGTCCGCGTCAATGCCAGGCCACCAGACATGAGATCTGGCTATGGCCTTCATGAGGACGATCCCCGGGTGCTCGCGATGGAGCTCCCAGACAAATGCCTCCCTGCCTTGTAAGGGCATAATTACTCGGCTGTCCCACATCAGGCAGTCTGCCTGTAGTGAGATTTCATGCATGCGCCTGTGGTAGGGTTTGACCTCCTCGGGGCAGGCATCGCGAGCCTCTGCCCAGTCACCGGTTAAAACGCATCTTTTAACTAGAAATAACGTGGGGTTGCTGGTCGTCCAGGCTCTGATTTGGCGAGCCATCATGGGCGAACCTGTGGATTCAAAGGCATTGATTACCATGACCATCTCACAGTCCTGTTCGTCGGACCCTTCTGTGGTCGCCAGGGGTAGCCTGCTAAGTGCGTCGGCACTGTTGTCTGTACCTGGTCTGTGCCTTATCGTGTAGTCATAAGCCACCAGCATGAGTGCCCACCGCTGAATGCGAGGCGTTGGTGTTGATTGCCTTGCACTCGGATAGTAGGGACATGAGGGGCTTGTGGTCGGTTTCTAACGCAAACTTGGCCCCGAAAAGGTATTGGTGCATCTTTTTAACAACGTACACGCACGCGAGCGCCTCCTTCTCAACCATACGTACCCGCACTCCATCCGCGAAAGTTAACTGGAGGCATAAGCAATGGGTTGTAATTTACCCGCACCATTGACGTGCTGTAAAATGCATCCGACCCCGTACGCTGACGCATCACACGGAAGGACTAACTTTTTACCTGGGTCAAAAAAGGCTAAAACACTCTTGGAACATAGAAGGTTGCGTGCCTTATTGAAGGCGCGTTCTTGGGCGTCCTCCCAAAACCAATCTCACCCCTTTCTGAGTAGCACGTGGAGAGGCTCCAGCAGCATGCTCAAGTTCTGCATAAAGTTCCCAAAGTAATTGAGTAGCCCGAGAAAGGCGTGCAGTTCCGAGACATTCCGGGGCCTGGGTGCCAGGCGAATCGCTTCGGTTTTGGATTCGGTTGGGTGGATTCCATCAGCGGCAAGCCTTCTGCCCAAAAATTCAACCTCGGGCGCGAGAAACAGACACTTGGATTTCTTAACTCTTAGGCCTACCCGATCCAATCGACTAAGTACTTCCTCAAGATTGTGGAGATGAGAGTCAGTGTCCCTGCCCGTGATGAGTGTGTCATCCTGAAACACAACCGTTCCCGGAATGGACTTGAGCAGACTCTCCATGTTGCGCTGGAATATAGCAGCTGCTGACCTGATGCCGAATGGATATCGATTGTACACAAAAAGGCCTTGATGTGTGTTGATGGTGGTGAGTAGCTTAGAATCTTCGGTCAATTCTTGCGTCATATACGCAGATGTGAGGTCAAGTTTCGAAGTTTTTCCTCCAGCCAACGTGGCAAATAGGTCCTCTGCTCTGGGCAGCGGGTATTGGTCCTGTAGGGAGACTCTGTCTATGGTAGACTTGTAATCCCCACAGATTCGCACGGATCCATCAGGCTCCATGACTGGGATGATGGGGCTTGCCCAGTCGCTGAATTCCACGGGAGAAATTATGCCTTCCTGCAGAAGCCGGTCCAGTTCGTTTTTAATCTTTTCCCTCATCACATAAGGCACAGCTCTAGCCTTGTGATGGACCGGTCTGGCATTCTGAGTGATGTAGATTCTAACTTTTTAGCCTCTTTGAAGGTGCCCACACCTGGCTGAAAGAGATGTTCAAAACAGCTTAGAACTGTTGAGCAGGAGGTCCGTTCCTCTGATGACCTGGCGTGAACATCATCCCATTTCCAATTAAATTCTGCTAGCCAGCTTCTCCTCAACAGGGCTGGGAGATCCCCGGGGCCAATCCACAGGGAAAGTCGGTTCACCATCCCTTTGTGTGTGACTGAGAGCATGGCGCTGCCAAGGACTGGGACTATTTCTTTAGTATAAGTCCTTAGTTTGATGTCGATCTTTGAGTTTTGGTCTGTTGCTTTTGTGCGGCCATAGCTGTTCAAATTGTTGAACACTCATGAGGGATTGACTGGCCCCCGTGTCCAGTTCCACGTTGACAGGTATCTCGTTGAGTAGAACCCTCATCATTATTGGAGGCGTCTTGATGTAAGAACAGTGGACATTGATCGTGTTAACCACTGTACCTCGGTGTCCCGTGCACTGTTCCACCCGTCTTCTGGTCCACTGTCTGACCCTTCCAATTCGTATACCAGCCGAGCTGCTGTTTTTCTGCACATGCGAGCCAGATGCCCTGTGTAGTTGCAGCTTCTGCAAACGGCATGCTGAAATCAACACACCCTGGTTGAGTACCTTTCCCCACATCTCCAACACAGACCGTTTCCATTGTTTCCGAAGGATGAGCTGTGTCTGGCTGATCTCCCTTGAGCTTTTCTCAATCTGTTGTTGATTGCTTGCATTGTGGGTTGATGAGGTGTGATCGGCCGTTCATGTGGCCCTTGATTTTGATGGTTTCTGGCGCCACTGTCTGCTGTTGAAGGCCTGCTCTCCTGCCTTTGTCTGTGTGTGGGGGTAGCGGTTTGTTTCACAATGTGCACCCCTTGTTCCGATGCCTCGTTGGTTGTCATACCCGAAGTATAGATCAGCCTCGTTTCTTCTTCGCCTGCCAAGAACGTCTGTGCGACCAGTGCTGCTGCCTCTAGAGTCAAGTTCTTCGTCTCTAAGCTTTCGGAATATGCCTGCATGGCCTATTCCTTCAATAAAAAAGTCTCTCAGTACTTCTCTCCTTAGTTCATCGGGGAACTCACATGAACTAGCCAGCCTCCGAAGTTCCGTCACGAAGTTGGGTATGCTTTGGCTCACACAGCAGTTGTAGAACCTGTGTCTGGCCATGTGTAGGCTGCTCGCTGGCTTCAGGTAGTCTCTCTCCAGTGTGCTCAACTTCTCAAACGACTTGTTTGCTGGTTCCTCGGGTGCCAGCAGGTCTTTCATTAAATCGTATGTTTTCGAGCCACAGCTGGTCAAGAGATGGGCTCTTCTCTTGTCTGCCTTATCATCGCCCAGCCAGTCTTTGGTCACAAAGCTTTGCTGGAGCCTTTCTATAAAGTCATTCTAATTGTCTCCAGCATTGTATTTCTCATCTGAGCTGTTGGTAGCCATTCTGTGGATTCTGTGATCTGGTAACTCGTCGCCACTGTTAAGTCCTGACTCTAATGTACTGACTTACATGAGGCACATGCTGAAGTCAAGGTCACTCAGGATCTGCACCTTTAATTCCAGCTCTCCCGTGCTGCACTTGCCTGAGACCTCTCTTTATATACCTCAGTGGGACAGGTATGGAGTGCCTCCTGCAAGTGCACCCCTGGTGGTAAGGTATGCTTATTGTTACAGGTCATATCCAGTTACAGTCATGTATAGCATGGTAAGATACAGTTTTATATACAATAATGTGAGATACATGACAATTATGTACTATATACAATCACCCTGTTGCTAAGTGATTATCTGTTGTTTTTAAATTAAGACTTGAACATTGTTTATGTATTTTATGCATAATGATAAGGTAGGAATTGAAGTTAGCCTAACAGAACTGCTTGCGAAGATAATGGAAGAAAGTTGGGAAAGTTAGCGTGAACAGAAAGCAGTTTTCTAGGTCATAAAACAGGTAATGACTGACTGAAGTTAGACAGTATTCTGGTTTGGGTTGCATGATTGTACCCGAGAGGATAGGTACGAAAGCGATAAGACAAATTCCAACAAAAAAACCCTGAGTAAGTATAAACGGGAAAAGCATGTGGACAAGAACATGAGACATCTTTAGGGAAGGCTTTGATTCGAGATCGAGACAAAGAATTTGAAGACCCATTGGGTATTGAGTTTTTGAGGGAATTTCTATAGGTCAACAGTCTTGTCAATATTCCTTTCCAGGTCTATCCCCAAAAACAGAATAAAATGGATACCGAGAGAGCTTTTCAGGACAGACAGCGGAGGTGAGAGCGATACAGAAGTTGGGCTGGTCGAACAGTCCAAGAATGATCCCATGCTTAATGAAGGAGGTCTAGATGAAAGAAAGAGAGGCCGCAAACCGGAGAACTTCTCGTGCGCTAACCGTCTGTCCGATCGGATCGGTACCAGCTACTTGTCACGGTCGTATGTTTTTACTGTATAATGAATTTGTTATGTTCTGAATTAAACTCTGATTAAGCACAATATACCTACCGTATTGGTTTACAGTCGATCCTGATTATTAAAGTGACCAGAGATAGCCTTAACTTGGCTATTTCTAACATAATACACAAACTTCAACTCATTGAACACTCTGCTGCTGGCATCCTGCCACCATTCTCCTATTTGAACATCATCATCCCCAGCCTTACTGACCCTCACAGGTTCCCTGTCCTTAAATATACTGTAATCAAAATCCTTGTCCTTATTAACTATATCACTTGGAATCTGGCCTACTGAGCATCCAATCACTGACTTTTATCATTGTAAAGATTTTCAGCCATCTTGATCCTACACTCAAACATCCTCACTACATCTCTTTGCGTTCTACTTTTCACATCACATTTAAAAGCCTCCTCCAACCATTTCAGACCATGCATTTGATCATCATTCCCAACTCTTTCATTGCTGCTTGACGTCTCCTATAAAAATGTAAGAATTAGGAGCAGGAGTAGGCCCCATTTCACCCTCAAGCCTGCTCCATCATTCAATCAGATTGTTGCTGATCTCATCTTGGCCACAACTCCAGATTCCTGCCCACTCCCCATAAACCTTGACGTCCCTTTCGTTCCCCACCCTAAATATATCCACAGCTCTCTGGGATAGGGAATTCCAAAGATTCACGACCCTCAGAGAAGAAATTCCTCCTCATCTCCGTTTTAAATGGGCGACCCCTTATTCTGAAGTGATGCCCTCTAGTTCTAGATTACCCCACAAGGGGAAACATCCTCTCTGTATCAACCCTGTCAAGCCCCCTCAGAATCTTATATATTTCAATAAAATCACCTCTCATTCTTCAAAACTCCAATGAATATAGGTACAACCTGCTCAGCCTTTCTTCATAAGGCAACCCCTTCATCTCTGTAATCAACCTCATGAACTTCTTCTGAACTATCTCCAATGCAAGTATATCGTTCCTTAAATAAGACGACCAAAACTGAATGCAGTATTCCATGTGTGATCTCGCCAATGCCCTGTACAGTTGTAGCAGGACCTCCCTACTTTTATACTCCATCCTCTTTGCAATAAAAGCCAACATTCCTTTTGCCTTCCTAATTACTTTCTGCACCTGCATGCTAATGTTTTGTATTTCATGTACAAGGATCCCCAGATCCCCCTGTACTGCAGCATTTTGTAGCCTCTCTCCATTTAAAAAATAATTTGCTTTTTTATTCTTCCTACCAAAGTGGATAATTGCAGATTTTCCGACATTATACTCTAACTGCAAAATTTTTGCCCACTCATTTATTCTTTTGCAGATTCTTTGTGTCCTCCTTACAACTTGCTTTCCCACCTAACTGTGTAACATCAGAAAATTTGGCTACAGTACGGTCCCTTCATCTAGGTCATTAATATAAATTGTAAATAGTTGAGTACCGGCCCCTGCGGCACCCCACTAGTTACTGTTGCCAACCTGAAAATGACCCATTTATCTCAACTTTCTATTTTCTGTTAGTTAGCGAATCCTCTATCCATGCTAATATATTACCCCCAATCCTGTGAGCTTTTATGTTGTGCAGTAACCTTTTATATGGCACCTTATCGAATGCCTTCTGGACCTCAAGTACACTGCATCTACTGGCTCTCCTTTATCCACCCTACTCATTACATCCGCAAAGAACTCTAGCAAATTTGTCAAAAATAATTTCCCTTTCATAAACCATGCTGACTCTCCTTGATTGTATTATGATTTTCTAAATGTCCTGCTAAATCTTTCTTATTAATGGATTCCAGCATTTTCCCAATGACACATGTTAGGCTAACTGGTCTATAGTTTTGTGCTTTCTGTCTCCCTGCTTTCTTGAATAGGGGCGTTAAATTTACAGTTTTTCAATCCACTGGGACCTCCCCAGATTACAGGGAATTTTGGTAGATTACAACCAATGCATCCACTATCTGCAACCATTTGTTTTAAGACCCTAGGATTCAGGCCATCAGGTCCAGGGGACTTATCCACCTTTAGTCCCATTAGTTTGCCTAGTACTTTTTCTCTAGTAATAGTAATTGTTTTAACTTCTTCCCTACCAATAGCCTCTTGATTATCTATCATTATTGGAATGCTTTTAGTGTCTCCTACCGTGAAGACTGATAGAAAATATTTGTTCAAAGTCTCTGTTATTTCCCTGTTTCCCATTATTAATTCCCCAGTCTCATCCTCTAAGGGACCAACGCTTACTTTAGCTACTCTCTCTTCCTTTTCATATACCTGTAGAATCTCTGACTGTCTGTTTTTATAATCTTCTTAGTTCACTATCATAATCTATCTTCTCCCTGTTCATTATTTTTTTAGTCGTCCTTTGCTGGTTTCTAAAAATCCTGTGGTCCACCATTAATCTTCGCAACATATTATGCCTTTGTTTTCAATTTGATGCCATCCTTAACTTCATTAGTTAGCCACGGATGGTTCATCCTTCTCTTCGAGTCTGCTTTTCTCACTGGAATATATCTTTGCTGGGAATAATGAAATAGCTCCTTAAATATCTGCCACTGCTTATTTACCGTAGTACCCTTTGAACTATTTTCCCGATCCACTTTTGCTAACTCGGTCATCATACTTATGTAATGGCCTTTATTTAAATTCAGGACACTAGTTTGAGACCCAAGTTTCTCACCCTCAAATTGAATTTGAAATTCTAACCTGCAATGATCATTCTTCCCTGGAGGATCCTTTACTATGAGATAATTAATTAATCGTATCTTATTACAGATTACCAGATCAAAAATATCCTGTTCCTGGATTGGTTTCACAACATATTATTCTAAGCAATCATCCTGAATACACTCTATGAACTTATCCCCAAAGCTACCTTTGCCAGTTTGATTTGTCCAATCTATAAGAAGATTAAAATCACCCATGATTATTGCAGTACCTTTCTTACAAGCCCACATTATTTCCTGATTTATACACTGTTCTATATTGTTGCTAATGTTAGAGGGCCTATAGTCTTCCTCGATTCCGAGGGACTGCCTATAATGATGAGACTACTGTTGGAGCGGATTTTTGGACATATATTTGACTAGTATACAGGACCAAACATTTGTTTTATTTTCCCCTTTAATTAATTTTGTAAGGGACAATACTGATGCATTATGTTTTATATAAAAAACACAGTTAGACTTCAAGGTATGCTGGCCTTGAGTTATGGAGATAGGAAAGTGAGATAATGAACACTGGAGAGTTAAGTGTTGGGTATGTTTGTTTATACAGGTGCCAAAAGCCTGCACTTGTTTATAATTCCCTGTCACAATGCAGGCTGGTTTATATTAAAAAAAACTCAGCCTTGGATGAAAAACTTTGTCTCCGATGTGATGTAAAGTGACGTAATTTGTAAGATAAAAGAACCTCACTGGAGATACCAAATTGAGTCGTGGTTCAGAGACAGGGGTCTCTAACACTTCTCCCAAAGCTTTGTCTCCGATTTAATGAACCTCTCTTTATATATTATACAGTCTCGGAAATATTTTTCCACAACACTACTTCCACCAGTGACGTCTTTCCCTCATTATTTCTTATCTCCACCCAAACTGATTCTACATCTTGATCTTCTGAGCCAATATAATTTCTCACTACTGCACTGATCTCATCCTTTATTAACAGAGCTAACCCACATACTTTTCCTTTCTGCCTATACTTCTGAAATGTCAAATACTCCCGAATATTCCGTTCCCAGCATTGGTCACCTTACAACCACATCTCTGTATGTTTATCAGATCATATCCATTTATTTCTATTTGTGCCGTCAACTCATCTATCTTGTTATGTATGCTGCGTGCATTCAGTTAAAGAGCTTTTAATTTTGTGTTTTTTTAGCATTTTTCCCTACTCTAATTCTACTTTTTGGTGCATTCTTTTGTTTGTACGCTCTGTCCCTTCCTGTCCCACTGTTGTTATCATTACCTCTATCGCTACCCTGCACTGTTGCTTTTTCCTTTCTCTTTGACTTTTTAAATTTTCCCTCACCTGATCCCTCCCACCTGTGAAACACCTGAGGAAGTTCCATTGATTGAAAAGTGATGAGCAGCAATTAAAACATATATAGGAAGGCCTAACATCTGCTGATGAGATACCACTCGTAATGAAGAGATTGTTATCACCTGACCTCTTCAAACTATTACCAAGTTTACTTTGGGCTAGACTTTCGGCACATCATTGCCCATTTAGCACTGAGATTCAGGCTATCGCCCATTTCTGATGAAAAATAGAAACTGCCGCCCAATTATAGCCCAGTTATCGCCGGCGCAACTTTTGCCATACAGGAATGAGCTGCATCACCCGGCTATGATGTCATCCTCAAGGCCGAGAGTACTGGTTATAATGGAAACGAGCTCCAGATTATCGCCCAGATGATCGCCAAGTGCTACTTTCGGCATTTCACCCATAAATCGCCGAAATGATCGCTGCCCAAAAAGATACTGAAGAAAAGCTGCAATCACCTGACCTTAACTCAGCACTATGGATGCCATTTTGTAACTTGGAGGATCTTTAATAAAGGTTGCTTGAATTGCTTGTCAGGAGAAGCAATTTGTGAGTGATTTTAAGGGTGTTTTTGACTCTTGCCAATCATCTAATCACATTTGTATTTGTTGAGGACAAATTAAGGTAATCTATATTGATTTATAGTGATGTGACCTGTAATTTCACAGCCAGTATTGATGTCTAATCACATGCTGCAGAAGGTTTATTGAAGAGCATTATGTGCCCAATCAAAGAGGTGGCAGACTGCTCAGGAGGAGGAGATGTTACATCCAACACATTTACTTGGATAAACGATCATACCTGGACTTGTCCGATAACATGTGCATTAGAAGGCTGTGATTCTGAAAGGAGGTCATCAGTGAGATATCCCAGCTAATTAAAGAAGATCTGCAGCCTACCAGCACCATCAGGACCGCACTGCCCATTGAGGTTAAGGTTACTGTGGCATTCCTGCTATACATCGGGCTCCTGTCAGGCCTCAGCTGGCAACATTTTCAGTATCTTTCAGCACGCCACACATTGCTGCATTCCACAGGTGACTAAGCCCTTTATGCACGCAGGATGGACTTGATAAACTTCCCTATGACCGGTGAGGCACAGACTGAGATGGCTTTGGGGTTCTCGAGAAGAGCAAACTTCCCCAAGGTGCAGGGAGGAATAGATTGTATGCACATCACCCTGCGAGCACCTTTACAGGATGCAGAGGTGTTTCGGAACCGAAAGGGTTCCACTCCCTGAATGTGCAGCTCATTGTCAACCACAAGTAAATAATCATGGTAGTAAATGCAAATTTTCCAAGGAGCATCCATGATGTGCACATCTTGTGTGAGAGCACTGTCTCTGACCTGTGTAAGAGTCAGCCACAAGGTCACAGTTGGATGCTGAGGGATAAAGGATATGGCCTTGCCAGCTGACTCATGACCCCCCCCTGCGTAAGCCCCAGACAGAAGCCGAGAAGCGCTACAACGAAAGCCACATAGCTACATGCAATATTGTCGAAAATATAAATGGAGTTCTGAAGCCGCCTGGACCACTCAGGAGGCAACCTACAATATCACCCTGATCAGGTCACTGAGTTCATTGTGGTGTGCTGCATGTTGCATAACCTAGCTATCTGGAGAGGACAACAATTGCCAGATGGGACCGCCGGTCCACCTCAGGAGAGAGGGGAGGCGGAAAAGGTGGAGGAGGGTGAGGATGAGGACCTAGGGGAGGACAATCAGCCTGGCGATGAAGCCATGCCCCACATCCCCCCACACCACTGGAAAAGCCCCGTGGTAGTTACACAGCTGCAAAACCCATGTGTCAGCAGCTCATAGATGAACACTTTGTGTGAAGTTACATTGGTGACAGTTACAGTTGCGTGAAGTTTCATCCTTGCCTGGCCTGGCCATGTCCATTGTTTGCAACCCTTGTATTGATGTTTTACCTTATGTTATTAGAAGACACTTCACAACAATTGTAATGTTAAATAAATGTGTTCAATAATTTAACATGTAATTTTAATTTTTTTTTAACAAACATATATAACATCCCCCCCCCCCAACCCCCAACAGTGATCAACATTTTTGACAGAACATTATAACAACACCCTCCCACCATCCCCAACAGTCAACACTCAATTTTTTTTTTAAAGCAACAGTAATATACAGCCCCACCCCCTCCCTACCTGTGGCCACGCTTCCCTCATGTACCTTTCCCCGCCTTGTCATAACCCCCTGTTTCCCATGTATTCCCTGAGTAATGGGACCTAGACGTCTTGCAACAGAGCACCTCAAGACCTGGGGTGAGGGGGAGGGGGGGCTGATGTTGGCAGAATGACCTCAGTGGCTGGAGGAGAAGACGTTTGCAAAGACATGTCTTCTGAGTCAGAAGGAAGTTCTTCCTCCTCTCTCGCATCTGTCGTGGTGGTTGGTGGTACGGCACCTTGGGGTGCACTGCCGTAACCCAAAACTATCGCATGCCGCAAGGCATTGACAGTTGGTCATTCGCCCCATTGCCACAACTATCTGCTCCATGCCCTCCGTTATTCTCACAGACAGTGTGGCAATGTTGGCGGTCAATCCACCAAGCGCTTGGAGGAGCTCTCGACCTATGTTGATGCTTGCCCTTGACAGTGATACCATGTCCTCATTGAAATCTGCCCGTCGCAGTGTCGGCGTGGGTACTGGATGCCTTGGAGTGGTCTGCTGCAAGCCACTTGGCCCTGCTACTTCATCCGTTGAGGATGACATGGTCGCAGGTACCACAGATGACAAATCAGGCTCTGTTTTGTCCTTCTCTTCACTTTCGTGTTCGTCACCCGTGGTGATGACCACCTGCAGCAGTACAGGTGTTGGTGCAGGGGCCTCCCTTTGAGCCTGGGGAGTCTGGGTAGCTGCAAAACATAATTTAGGTTATTTGAAGAGAAGGAGAGACATGAGAATGCTTGCGCTGCGCTGCCATATGTACGAGGAGCAACACTACTGCAATAAACGTGAATGAGAGACGTTACATATGATTAATGCGAGAGTAGAGAAGAGTACAGAAACTGCATGCATAACATTATGTAATTCATATATTATAATGAAATGCCATTAAATTACGTTAAATTACCACTGCTTTACACATTACTCATGTGGCGCAACAACTGGACCTGCACCACCCTGCGTGGCAGAACGATTATGGGTGCCCACGAATGCTGCGGCACGTTATTCCAGGTCAGTGAGAGGATGCAACTCAGCAGGCCCTCCTCCGCTCCGCCTCTGCTCTGCATGATTCCTAGATATTTTCTCTGCATACGCGACAAGAGCATGGCATAAGCTAATTGACTACGTACTATTACGGAAACACAACAGATATTGTAATTCACAATTAGTCACCCCACATGCTATTCATCATTAACATTAAATGCTAATATAGTTTGTATCCACAATGGATGCATGGTTATAACATCTACGTTCAGAGAAAATATTTAATAAGATCGTGTTTATGAACTAATGTTTGACACCAAACAGCTCGCGTCCAATATCTAGGAAAGGCCCCATCCACGGGTGGTGCCATTCAGCACCTGAGGGGAGGTAGGTGATTTATTTGAATCGATGGAGGGCCCCTGGGGGAGGGGAATCAGGACCACTGGTGAGCTCGTCAATGACAGGACTTCAATGGGAGGGGGCACCATGTCCATGGACTGTGCTCGGAGGCCTCCGTGTGGCCGGAACTAATGTCTCAAAGTGCCCCAGGGCAGACAGTGAGCCAGGGCAGCTCTCCCCCAGTCCAAGCTGGGTCACTTGTGTGACAGCAGCCGGAGAGACTCACGCAGTCTGGGCAAAGCTGACCGGACCCATCAGTGCTCAGTCGTGCCCCATCCACCAACGTCACCAATATGGAGACAGTGCCCAAGTTAAAGATTTGCTCACAGCACACAAGAATTCCCCTAAACTAAAGTGGTCGAAATGCCGAATGTTTACAGTCTGTCTGTTTCCAGTCATTCCTTTAAATAATAATAATTAATACTGTTGATTAAATGTAAGGCATCTCAGCAAAATTAGACTTAAAGGACGCAGGTTCCGACCCCAATCCAAATCTTAGCAAGGAAGCTACCCAAGATTACCCAGCTTAATTACAATCTGGCAGATTTACATTCTAATTAATGAGTAAGTGCATCATTACAATTTAAAATGTAATAATTGAATACTTACTCTTGTCGATGCAACCAGACTGTTCCACCGCTTGCGGCACTGGTCTGCTTCACGCCTATCGTGGGCCACCGATGAGACTAGGGTGGAGATATCATCCCATATTTTTTGGTATGTGTTTGGGGGAGGTTTCCCACGCCCGGGTTTATTGGCCCCATCAATTTTCAACCTCATTAACGAGGGCTTCATTGGCCTCTTCAGAGAAGGCTTTTTCCCTCCTTCTCCCTGACAGCTTCTGCTGCATGCTACATTTGCTCGACATTTTTCACCCTCCACACAGCTTCATTCTCTCTCCCCCTCGCTTTCAGTCTTCTGAGCATACGCAGATGACACCGAATCGCGGGAAAAGTTCTTTGCTGAATAAAAACACGCATGCGCAGAACGGCCGTTGCTATGGACCCCAGCCTTGCATGACTGAATACATCGCTAAGGCCCATTTTACTTCGCTAAGGCTATCGCCCAAATGAAAAATGTGAAACTAGCGTTTTAAATGGGCGATATTCCAGTGATCCTGAAAAATTAAAAAAGCACTAAGGCAGGAAATATCACCCATTTTTGGCCGATAGCAATCATAGTGGAAAGTCTAGCCCATTGAGTTATTTGGAACAATTACAGGCTCTGATTCAAATACTAAATTTGCAGATTTTTCTTCCTCTCCCTCATGCCATATTCTATGCAAATTTCCTGTTTGTACTTTTCAAGGCATCTGCCATTATTCATTTATAGAGCTTCAATGTCCCTTTAATTGGTGGGGTAAAAACACTTAATAAATGCCCCAAGGTGATAACATGAAAGGAGAGCTCTAATTTACAATATTCTACATTCAAACAATTTATTTGTGGGAATGAGGGTGTAGAGATAAAAGCAAGGAAAGACATTGGTATAGTTAGGAAAAGCTTTAATTGGGCTGGAGTTGAACTTTTTGAGCCCAATTTTAACTCGGGATGTCAGTCAGGAGAGGTGGGTGGCAAATCATCCCGACCTGGGAAATTTTAACTCCTGGGCCTCATCTGCGAAGGCCCAGTCAAGTTCCTGCCCGTAACCGGTGGGAAGCGGCAGCTGGATAGGAGTGCAGTGTTGGCTGCCAGGAGGAACTGAAGGAACCGTCCCTTTTGCTCACACAAATCACCAGGTTCAGGTTTGGGAGGCACTAGTAGCCAGGGAAGGAGTGGTCGATACTTTCCCTGTGGGGGCCAGGGGAGCACATTTGCTCTCTTAGCCCTGCAAGCAAAGAAGAACAACAAGAAGGAATGTAATTTATATAGTGCCTTTCACGACCACCGGACGTCTCAACGCGCTTTACAGCCAGTGAAAAATTTTGGAGTGTGGTCACTGTTGTAATGTAGGAAACGCGACAGCCAATTTGTGCACAAGCATACTCCCACAAACAGCAATGTGATAATGACCAGATAATCTGTTTTTTGTTATGTTGATTGAGGGATAAATATTGGCTAGGAATGCAGAAGTAGTAGCTCCCCTGCTCCCTGCTCTTCTTCGAAATAATGCCATGAGATTTTTTACGTCAACCTGAGAGAGCAGACGGGGCTTCGGTTTAACGTCTCATCAATCCAGTGAACCTCCGCTGCACCGCCTCCAAGGCAAGCACATCCCCCCCAGACAAGGAGACCAAAACTGTGCACAGCACTCTAGATGCAGTCCCACCAAGTCCCTGCACTTCCGCCGCCACCGCAGCCCCCCCCCCCACTCCCACAAGGGCAAACAAAGTTTTAAAAAAATACCTTGCTGGACTTCTTTTGGTCCCAGTTTCTCTTCCAGCTAGGTTGGGTTGGTGCGAAAGCCACAAATGGCTATCCTGCACAGGCCTTTGGTTAAATTAAAAGTCAGGCTCTGATGAAGATCTGCATATTGAAAGGAAGACCCCTCCAGGTGGACATCCAGTCTGCTCAGAAGAGCAAGTTAAAATTGGAATCTGTGGAGGAAAAAAAGAGTGGGACTATAAGGGGATAAAATACGGTCATTAAAGTGGGAGACAGACAGACGGTCACTAAAAAGGATACTGAAGCTAGTGAATTGATCTGACTCATGGTCCAGATTGTAGGGCTTATAAGTAGCCAACAATGCATTGACCCTTAGCACAGACTGATAGAAGATGAAAACATACACTCAGTACTGAATAACACATCCACCAAGGGCAGTGGAGAGTCAACAGTCTCGAAACATAGCAAACCCTGGGAAGCAAGGTTACTTCACATGTCATGAGGAACTAGGGCAAAGTTGACACCACTGAATAACACATTCCAGGAGGGTGATAGGTGATGGGAGATGGACAGGTGGGGAAGAACCACTCAGAGCCAGTCTGATAAGGGTCAACAAATCAATGTAACTTTGTTGATAGCAGTTGGCCAATCAATGGTTTTGCAGGAGAGTCGCACACTTTGAAAAACTATATAATTGTAATTGTAAAACCTCTGATCGGAGAAGTGTTCATCAGAACCCTTCCCTAGCATGCTTGAATAAAAAATGGTTAAACCAAGGTTTCGTCTGAGTGATTCCGTAGTCGCTATACGAGAGGGTGGGTGTCGATTCCTTATATCAGGGAATCCATCTTGAGGAAGAGAAGTCTTCTTTTTACCCCAACAGGGACCTTGGCAGGCAAGTCCCATAGGTGATTTTCATTGCCCGCCCAGTTAAAGTTGCCCTTTTGGTTTCTCATTCACTTAAAATCAATTGTCGGAACCTAAGTATACAATTCAACAGAATCTAAAGCCGAGATCGAACAAGAAAAGTTCTCTCCTGAAGACTGTGAGGGAACTGAACATTAAAAGCCATTAGCAGTGGATGAGGACTTAGACTGCCATTACCACTGTCAAGGGATCAAACGCATACCCTCGGCTTTTCCAAAAACCCAGATTGCAAAAAGCATCCCCATCGATTTCCTGCTTTCATTCCATTTAATTATTGGCAGAGCTTAGAATAGAACTTGTGTTTTTTTTTTATTTAAAGTAACTATAATTACTATGTTTTTCTCTCTGGCACAGGTCTGCTCATAATAGACTCCATTGTGGGTTTAAAAAAAATCAGTCCTACATTTCACATTTTGAAGTGAAATTTATAATGGTTGTCACTTTAGCTTCCTTTCTATCCATACCTTATTAATTGAACAATTTACTCTGCCATTTATTTTAGTGCAAGTAACTGAAATAGGGACTGTAATTTTATCCTAACTCATGCAGCAGGTAACCGACCAGATCGGACCGGCCGCTAGTTTTAGATCCCATCCGATTTTATGTTCCATGAGCTTCAATAGAAAGTACAATCAGGCATTGTGATGTTTGTTTTGATGGTTGTCATTTCTAATAATACATCTTCAAAATAACAAGCAAGGTTAAACTCTGAAATAATATATTAGCAGTTATTGTGATGCCACATTTGCAGTGGTGATGCGAAAGTGTCTACTGGTGATCTCACCTACCCACAAAGTAATTACAGGAATTACTGGTGTCCGTCTCTTGGAATTTACTGTGACAGATGAGAAACCCCCTGGGTCCCTCTTTGCATAATGGATGTCTCCTGTCTCAGACAAGAGTCTTCCTCGTTTGTCCTTGATGTGTCTGTATTCTGTCTTGGACGTACTTCCCTTTTAACTGCTGGAATGGTCTCCGTTTTCAAACTTCATTTTGAATTTTGGTGTTTTTGGATTGCACTGCATGAAGAACTTAATGCATGCATGATTCTCTCTCATTGGCTCATTTTCCTGTAGTTGGAAGTATACTTGCCAAGATTCAAGTTGTTTGTAAATCCTTCTTATGCTGTTTGGTAGCCATGTATCTTGTACCCTTTTCCTGACCTTCATTAGAAAGTCTGTGACCCAATTACTCTTTCGTCAGAATGTCGATTGTGCTGCTCATATTTTAATTTCCAACTATAGTTCTGAACTGGTTTGCATTGATGCTTTTGCTTTGTGTGAATGATTTAATGAATAATTTTTCACAGCATTCTTCCTCGTTCCACCTGCATTTTTTCTTTACATGCACCTTGATTGTAATGTCAAAGCAGCTTTGATAACCTGCTGGCTTAGTGAGTAAATGTATCATGTGGTGGAGTAAGAAGCCAAGCATACCAATAGGCTCCAGGTTTGATGTTTCAGGGAGCATTATATTTCTGCTTTAAGGTTCTGACACCAATACATCAGAACGCAAAGGTTACTCTTATATGCCAGCGAAGTTCAGAGCTATCAGGACAGGAGGGAAGTAAATTAGTAAAGAAATTCAGCTAGTCACATTGGTTTCTTTTAATTAGCAAGTGAAGCATCATATGACCTGATGCATGTATTTCTTGTATATGGTAATACATGAATATATGTTTGGCTAATGGTGGCTTACTATTAAGCGAAGAAGGGATTATAACTTCATAAATTCATTGTATAACTTGGAAATAAACTCAAATACAATTCAGACAACATACAATCCAAAATACTGCTTCATCACATAATGTACATCATGCTGGAAAACAAGTCAAATGCAAGAATATAATACAATAAAATCATTTGTAGATCAGCTACTTTGATGTGTGTAGGCAGGAAGGTTTCCCCTAAACTCCTTCACCCCCAACCTTGGTTTCAATCAGGCACCCAGCAGACTAAATTCCAAAGTTTTTCCTCATCCACACCCAATAGTAGGTTACCCAGATTTTACATAAATGGATTTACTAATTACACACTACCCAAGCTAAAAATGAAGCAAAGTCTGAGCCATCACTATTACAAACTTGTGTTTCGCATTCTCTTCCTTATTTGCTTGGAATACGGTTGATACTTGGGATGGATCAATACTTTATGGAGCCTCTGCTTTCTGGGTTCTCCTCATTGATAGGACTTTCAAATTGAAATGTAAATTAATTATGAAATAATTTATCAAGTTGCCAGATGCAAAAATAAATACTGATACAATATTAGCATTTGAGTAGCCCCAAGCCCATATGACTTTCATCTGTTTAACAGCACTCAGTCAATCGAAAAACAATGCATCTGCAAATAAATATAAAATCAGCACAGCCAACAGTGACACTAACAAGATACATGCAGGCAGAAGAATTTTAATGGTAGACTCGCCATTGGTATCATTCAGTGGGACCAAAGAGAAAGAATTAGAGTTATTTTCTCCAGTGAAATGAATAGAAGACTGCCGATGTTCATGTTGGAACCCATGAAATTCTTGTGGTCAGTTTCTTCTTAAATATTCAGTTCAAGGTGAGGGATGTTAACACTGGATAGTGGAACCCTTTCAATTTAATACAATGAAGGCAAAATTTTAACTGCCCACTTGAGTGCAGTGGGATGGGCAGCTGGCTAAATTAGTGGTAGAGTATTTACTGCTGCAACCTCGATGTGCTTCCTCCACCATTTTATTGAAACAGCAGATGGAATGCCATCTCCACCCCTCGCAGCCAGAGATGGGAGGGGTGAGTTAATTGTTCAGTGATTCAGTTGACTTGCTCGTTCCCTTGCCCTGAAAACTTACACAAAGCCCCTCTACATTAACAGGCCTGGTTACATTGTTCACTGCTCCCTTAATGCTGCATTAAAGAACATCAAACCAGTCAACTTCTATATCAATGACATATTGACGATTAAGACTCTGAAGCCGCTATGAAACCACATTGCGGACTAAAGTGCCAAATATGATCCATGTGCTTCATTTAATGGCAATAATTGCCTTCCATTCATTTCTCACACAAGTGGTGCCTTCCTTATAAATAGGATTCCCAGCTTTATTACTCCCAAGAGGGGTTGTCCTCATGGCCTCAGTGAAATGAGTAGAAGGCTGCCGATGCTCATGTTGGAACCCATGAAATTCTTGTGGTCAGTGACTTCTGGATGCTCAAGTCTGTGAGGGCCTGGCTGCAGACTGCAGCAGCTTGGCTGCAGCCAGGGCAGTCTGGCCCAGCTGACTTGATGGCACCATGATTGGCCTTGGTTGAGATGTAGTGAAAAAGCAAAGCTGACATCGTGAGAGAAGGCAACACATACTGCTTCCATAGCGCCACTGTTGCTCCTGAGAGGCTGGGGTGCATCATTTCCACTGATCTGCAGGACAGCAGATGGAGAAGATTAGTGACTCCTTGAAAGTCCCTATCCATGTAATTCACCAATCTCTCCAGGGTGGACATCTCCCTCTCCAAGGAGGAGTCTGCATGGCAGCCATTTGAGCTTCCACCAAAGCTGGTAACACGGAGTCCCTTTGTGACGGCCTGGATACAGCATCCCGAGAGGTGACCACACTCCAGGGTAAACTACAGAGTGCTGATACCAAGTGAGCTTGGACTACATGTCAGCCCCAAACTCAGAAAAACACCTCCTTCAGCACCAGTACAAGATTACTTTCTACATTTATCATGTCGCCTCAGAGTAAGGTTTTGTGCTATAGACCTATCTCCAGAGGAACTAGATTGAAACTGCTAAAACTTATTTCACATAGGAACATACAGCAGGCTTTCACCCAGTCAACCTGGGCTGAATCTGAACCCAGATCACAGAACTGAAAGGGTCGTGTCTAACCCACTGCTCCACACAGTCCCCTTAGTGCATCAGGCAACTTGATAAATCATTAATTCATATTTGGCTACATCAATCGGTATTGGGGTGTGAGGCAATTTGCATGTACAAATGAATACATTACCAGACAGCGTGCTGGATACCCTGGCAGTCCGTTATTTGCACATGTAAATTGCCCCAAGGCAAGTCCTGCACAGAGATCCCTTGTCAATAGGACAAACTCTGTTTTCTTGCTTATCCCTGCTTATGGAAAGAATTGTTTTTCAAATATGAAAAAGGGAAGTAGGATATCTAGCTGCTCAAGATAAGGATACCATGGACTTGAACTGCTAAAGTGGTTTCTTAAGATCAATGTATAGTGTTGGATTTGATTCTGTGAACAGTGCTTCTCGCCAGTTAGCCAGACTGTCTTTCTGGTCTGCTGATGGCAGGTTGAATCAGAACAGAGTAAAGAATTCTGTCAAAATATCCATGCATGTAATCTAGCTGGTTTAGCCCAGGTAGAATGTGTCAATTTTAAAGAGGTATGGTCTTCAAAAAACAAGATTTTAACGAGAGATGTAGACAAAAGTCATGTCAGTTTTCTTGTTTCTATGCTCATTTTAACTAGATTTAAATTATTGAAAGTGTTTGTCAAACTATTTTCCTTTGATTTATAAAACTTTCAGGAAGACAGTGGGGATGAAATTGGTTTTCAGCAGTAGTACAAAATGGACTTGTGGCAAAAATTGACAGCCTGTTTTACTATTGGAAAAGAAAATAAGGCACTGTGCAAAATGGGCTGCTGATTCAATGGGGCCAATATTGGAGCATTGCTTGTAGTGGGGCAGGACTTGTCTTGTGCAAAATGGCTTGGATAATTATGTATTGTAGAATGTCCAGCTATGAAAGGTGATGTCACAAATGATCAAACTGCGTTTTAGGTTGGTGAATCTACTGCACGCACTGAGTTGAAGGATTGATATTTTCTGAACAATGATCACATCCTATGAGAAACAGTAATCTATGGGAATAGACAACAACCAAGGCTGTTCTCTGGTAACCAAAAGTTACAGTCCCAACTGTACCAGTTCTCTTGACGATGCTCTAAAGCACTCTTAACATTCCTAGTAGATGTAATTGGAAATAATATCAGCCAAACATTGAGAGTGTGAATGGGGAAGCTACTGTTGTCATATGGCAGAACAGTTTCAGTGCTAGATCATTTTTTACAGCAAATAGTTACAGGTACCCGAATATAACATGGAAGCCATCAGCACCAAGATGCTGTAAGTGTTAAAACAACTAAATTCGTCATCATAACAAAACAGAAGCAATTCCACTATGAGCTACAGAGACTGCTGATCTGTGAATTCATTTCTAGATCAAGCACAATGAAAGCAGAATGTAGAGATGCAAAGTGGTCAGATTTGCACATGATACCAAACTAGAAGGTGTCTTGGAATCAAAATAGGCAGCTCAGAAATTACAGAAGGAGATAAACAAAATATGTAAGTGGCATTGGAAATTCCTTGTGTAGAAGAGTAAAGAACTGCACACAGGAAGGAGAAATGGACAAGAAACACAAAGCCAAAGGAATGTCAAACTATACAGCGAAAACAGCTAAATGAAAATCAAAAAGAGTTTGCAATCAAACTGTAAAGTGCTTTGTTCAGACCGCAACTTGAATATTGTATCTAATACTGATCACCGAAAGAAGGACACATTCAAGAGTTGGAGGCGATAGAGAGAAGAGCCACAGTGTTGATTCTTAGTGTCAGGGGTCAGAGGCATTTGAAATGGCTAGAAAGACTTAGAGGGGGGCAATTTCAGACCCTAAGAGGCATCAATGGGGCAGTAAGGCCTTTCCAACCCATCTGAAATTGCCCCCGAGTCGGGGGCAGTGGAAATGGGTTTCTGCCTCACCGGCGCTCCACTCCATTGGGCACGCGCCAACCCTTTTCCGCCCCGCGAGGGAAATTGCCCCACAGGAGCAGAGCTGCAGCCGCATGGTGCCCCCGACAGTTTTTCCCGGCTACCAGTGGATGGGCAGTGCATCTGCCCTGAAAGGGGACCGCCGCAGACACCATTATATTTTAATTGTCAGCTGACTCTGAAGTCTACCCAACTATGGCGGCCACGGATTCGGCCTGTTGGATGCTGGACTGCAGGCACTTCCGCCCCTCAGCCACCTCAAACACCGCTGCAACAAATTTCAAAAGTTTAAGAGGCCAAAATCTCTCTGTTCTCTGCCCCAAGGATTCGGATGGAGAATATTCATTTAATTTGAATTATCCGCCCCATTTGGGGCGGAGGGCAATTTCCAGCCCCTAAGCTTTTCAGTTTGCAAAGGAGGCACCCGAGAGGTGATCTTATAGACGTATACAAGATAGCTGTGGGAATGGAAAAAGTAATTCCGGAATACTACTTTAAATCAAGAATAGGACAAGAGGATGTAGGTTATAGCAGGACTTACATCAGGAGTGTTCTTCACACAGAGTAAAATGAACCTGGAATAATTTAACAATTAGATGCAGCACTGAGGAGCGATGAGAAACTGTAGCATCTTTCTAGTTGGCTGAATTAAGATGGGCCAAATGGCCTTCCTCATCCAAGAGTATATTGTGATGTGACTTGGGAAAGTTTGAAAAAGAGCTCAGTGCTACAGCTATGGGAATAGACATTCACCCAACAGGGTCAGCATGGTGTGAGACAGTGTGAAAGCAGCTTGAAGAAATGAAATGAGTGCCATGAGGTTTGCACCATTCCCAAAACAGCAGGTATGAATTGACCCTTATTTTGTGGACCCAAGAGAAAGGTTACAGATTCAGATGTAGAAGGAACAACATGACTGAACATTTTTAGGAAACGAGCATCCACTCAGCATCCTCCCCCAGTTTTAGTGAGAGATGGCAGGGCTGCTCTTTTCAGGATATCCATTGTCCTGAACTTTCACCAAATTTAAGGCTTTCATTCTGCAGTGCTATTAGCCTGCTATAAAAAAAAGAGAAAAGGATTGCCCATCTCCAAATTAAGGGGCCGTAAATTGCGGCCTCTCCGGGTGCATATGAAGCACGTGGCTGAGGAGGCCCCGCAAGTTTCAGGTTTAGACGTGCACTGCGCATGCGCCTAAACCCGACACTTGCGCTGTCAAAATTTAGTTTTGACAGATTGTACAAATGCAAAAAAAGGGCCTCCATGGGCGGAGATTTGAGCTATTTGCCCAACTCCTGCCCAGTGAATGTCCTTAAAACTCAAAGCCTGCTTTTACCAGCGTAAGAGTTTTAAAAGATAGAAAAAATAAATGTTATGATTAAATTTTATGTTAAAAACCCTGTCCATTAAGGCAAGTTTATTTTTAACACTATTAAAACATATAAAAAAAAATGATTTTTCTTTCTCTAAAACACTTAATTTAATTCAATTTCTATTCATTTTAAATAAGTGAGGTTTTTTTTTAAATTTATGTTTTAGGGGGTATTCCCATTCATAGTAATGGCAGCTCCGTACAACAAGACTGCAGAGTTAAAAAAAACTTGGGAGCATGGCCTATTCAAATTAACTTTTGTGACAGGACTTGTGGGCAGGACTATTTTTCGAACGAAGCCACGTCATGCACTGCCCAGGACTCTGCCAGTTCAAAATGCAATTCTCCGTGTGCGCAGGGACCGCAGGTAGGTGCGCATTGTATTCGATGGTCGGAAGCTTGCATCCACGTGAAGCCTCCGACCACAATTTTTGTTCCAAAATGGTTGAAGTGGAAAGAAGATTGTAGTCCTGACTGACTTCATTTATAGTTAAATATTCTAGGGAAGAGACTGTTGCAAAGATCAAAACCAACAATTTGCATTTATATAATGCCTTTAACTAGTAAAACATTCCAAGGTGCTTCACAGGAGCGTTATCAAACAAAATTCGACATCAAGCCACATCAGGAGATTTTTGGTCACAGAGGTAGGTTTTAAGAAGCATCTTAAAGGAGGGGAGAGAGGTACAGATGCAGGGATGTTTTGGGAGGGAATTCCAGAGATTAGGGCCTAGGCAGCTGAAGTCACCAATAGTAGAATGATTAAAATCGGAGATGAGCAAGAGGTCAAAATTGGAGGAGTGCAGAGATCTGAGGGTTGTAGGAGGTTACAAAGATAGGGAAGGGAGAGGCGAGACCATGGAGGGAATTGAAAACAAGATTGAACATTTTTAATTAAGGCGTTGTCAGATCGGGAGCCAAAAGGTCAATGAACAGGGCATTGGATGAACAGGGCTTGTCTGAGTTCGGATATGGGCAGCAGATTTTTGGATGAGCTTAGGTTTATGTAGGGTAGAAGATGAAAGGCCGGCCAGGAGAGCATTGGAAGAGTCAAGTCTAGAGATAACAAAAGCATGGATGAGGGTTTCAGCAGCAAATGAGCTGAGGCAGGATCGGCACAGGCGATGTTACAGTAGCCGTTTTTTGTGATGGAGCAGGTATGTGGGCGGAAGCTCATCTTGGGGGAAGATACAACACCAAGGTTGCGAATGGTCTGGTTCAGCCTCAGACAGTTGCGAGGGAGGGGGATGGATTAGATGGCTTGGCAACGTATATCATTGCTTCCTTGTGAGGAATCAGACTAACATGAAATTAAAAAGTGTGTAAACTCGTTGTCCAGTTCTCCATGAAGCTCGACTTGCAAGACACAAGAAAACAATGTTCGGGGTGTGCAACATTCCTGAAAGAGTTTATTGCAATGGTGAAAAATAACTTCTGGTTTGCCACAGTGCCATTGATACTTAAGGCTAGACTTCCCCTAAAGCCCCCCACTGCCAGATTACTGCCCAAAAAGACCACTAAGATTCTTCAAATAACACTGGCGAAAAATTCTATAAAAAAGGGAAAAAATACCGTCCGGTGAGAAAATGGATCTTACATGTAGATTTTCGGCGGTTAAACGCCATCCTTGACAAAATTGACGGTTCTTAATCAGAACGAGTGGTAAGTACTCAAAATTTAGACTGAGGCTGCAGTTGGGAGGGGGGAAAACTCAAAAAATATTTTTCCATGAAACAAAAAATAAAAATTTAGAAAACATTCTCAAGACCATTTTTAACTTAGTCGTCGTGAAAGAATTTTTAAATAATTGTAAAAAAAACTTGAACTTACCTTTCTTTGCAGGGTACTTACCTACCGCCCTGTTCCGGCAGCTTTTTTCGTGGGCATTTTTTTCGATCTTACCTACGGGTCACCGCTGAGGCAAAACATGGACAGTGCTGGTTTTCTCGGCGGTGCACGCAGATGCACGTGGGCGGACTGCTTCCCAACGGTATTTTGAGTGTGCCGGTGGAACTCTTTAAAAAATGAAGTGGAAACTTTTGCCGGGTGGTATTCCACTGAAAAAGAGCTGTACTGCCGAGAAAAACGCCGAAAATGAAGAGGAAAGTCTAGCCCGTAGGGTGATTGAACTTGATTTTTTAAAAATCTTGTTTTATTCACTTATAACTGACAATAGTTACACTCCTATTCACATCATTTGATTAGTATAAGTGTGTACACCAATATAGTACATCATCTCATACATTGCGATAATGGTAAATTATCCATGAAGATTTACATTTTGTTCTTTGCACAGAGAGCCTCATCTTAATGACAGTGTTTAGCAACTTGCATAGCTTCATTATCTTAAAAGATATGAGTGCAAAAGATGCATAATCCCATACCTAGAATATGGCAATGTAGTAAAAGCACCCATTTGAATTTGGACTAAAGTCCAATCATCCTCGAGTTTGCAGGTGGTATTGTGCCTCTAAACTTGCATTCACCGTCGTTATAAGTCATTTATGTGATTACACAAGTTGCTGCTCAAACAAAGCTGTTTAATGAAAGATCCATCGTGTGTTTCCCCAAGGTGCAAATGTGGCAAACCAGCTCAATTTCCCCACCAGACATTGGCACTGGAGATAATTTATGTGCTGCTTCGTAGCCAATTAGTTCAATAAATTATTCATGTGCTGAGGAGCAGGACAGTCATTTAAAAACCAGCGTATCTGCAACAGTGCCAGACCATGGTACTGAAAGCATGAGTCATTACTGCAGGAGGTCAGCAGTTAAATAAAAAAAAACATATTTTGGAGAAACACAGTGAGCATGAAAGTGAAAAGGTCGGACTACTATTGCTACAGCATCCAGCTACACCATCATCTCAAATTCTCTGTGCTCCAATCATACTTTACGTAGCCAGGGAGGCATGGTGAAAAAAAATAGCTCAACATTGCATTCTTCAAGCAGGATGACTGACAACTGACTGAACTGAAGAAAAAAAAACAAACATCCGGACTGATCCCTCCTTTCTTCTATACGTCCCTGCAAAGCTTCTCTGTATGACATGAGATAGTTTTGGGATAATCATGGGCAAAAACCTACCAGCAATATTAACTGAAACAGAATGTAAGTGAGTGTCCTTTGTTGGGAAAAGAAGTGGGTAATAAATGAGCACCTTAACCTTGTTGCCACTCAAGTGACTATCACAAATTGTAGATGCCCTTTATTTCCATACAGTATCTTTCATAAATAGAGATTTCCTAATATACAAGGTGATTGCCATTTAATTGATGAAAACAAATCTGGATATATCTTTAAAAGGATAGAATAAAATTGATTTCTTGTCTGATAAAGAAGTGTATAAATTACGCTTACTAACTGCTTTTAATAACACACTTTTACCCTCGTTATCTTGATCACAGTTTAAACTAATTAACACAAGCATTCTCATATTTAATATTTGCTATAATATTCAGCGTTTTATGTTAACCACCTATCAAAAGTTATTAACTGGGTATAGCTGAAATTAGCCTCTTTAAATTAAATCACTTCTTTCAGCACTTAAGAATTATAATTGAAATTTAAAGAACAGTTTTGTAAAATGAATGTAACAATGTGCTGTGAAATTATCTGTGAATGTACTGTAAAAAAGTTTCAACAGGCAGGTTCAAGGGCAGCATCATATCCTTTTTTGATCCCTCAGTATTTTCACTTTGATTTTCTGAATATTTGTGACTGCATTGTATCAGAAAGTGTAGCATTTTCTGTATTTTTCAATCTCCAGCATTAGATGCTTTTTGTGCTGCTGAACTTGTAACATTATTATTATCCTTTTTACTGGGGATGTTCTGTCCCCTAAAGCAGCTTCGACTAAATCCACCGTTACACATTTTCTCCGATGTACAAAATTACAGACTAACAAGTGTTCATAAAGTTCATTACACAAGGGTACAAGATGCTGGCCAGCTTGAGGCTTGTATACAAGCACTTGAATGCGCCACTATGTGTATACTAACCTCCAAACAATGCAATATTGGACAATTATCTATAAAGTTACTACTGATCATCAGTTATTCTAATTCTTAGAAAATGTATTGCAGTGACCCTTCCAAATGTACCATTTTATTCAAACATGGCACTGCATGTCTGTAATAAGTCTTAACACACATCAGGTTCCACATGTGTGCTGACAACGCTCAGCCTTATCTCAGCACCACCTATCTTGACCCCTTCACTGTCCGATTTGTTGCACAGCCTGTCCGACATCCAATATCGGGTGAGCAGAAACTTTCTCCAACTAAATATTGGAAAGACTGAAGCCATTGGCCTGTAATTTTCAGTCAGTGGTGAAGCTAAGGCACTTGCCTCTGCCCCTGAAAAAATCTGCTCACAGGTATTTTGCGATCTCTGTAGCGAAAAGATTGCTTTTTTTCAACGTTCAATTGATTTCAATGCTCTGTAATGGCAATCCCTATTGTGATGCTGCTGTGAGGTGAACAAGGCTTCTAAACAGCCGAACATTGCAGAATTCACAGACGGGATTCGAGGAATCGAGAAGAAGCTTTTATCCAGACTTTAAGAAAAATGTTACAAGAAGTGAAACAAAGGTTGGGACTCTCACATGGAGTTAAGGTAAAAGCTGAAATATTGGGCCTAAAATTGAGGTCGGAGGCTTCCTTCTTACGAATGCCTCCGACCCGAATAAAATCTACGAATCTACCTGCTGGTCCCGGAGAAATGTAGGATCCCAGTCGGAGGCCTAGATTCGCTGCGCAGCACATGGGGGCCTGTCTTCGAGGTACGTAAGTCCAAGCTGGAGTCACGTGGGCCTGGAAAACCAATCACGGTGCAGTATTCTCATTGATCGTAATGGAAACTTGTACAAATGGAGTTCCCATTATTGTCAATGAGAAAAAAATCTAAAGCACCCAAACACAACATAATAAATAAATAAAACAACTCACATATTTAAAATTAATTGAAATGAAAGTTAATTAAATGTTTTAGAAAAAATATGTAATTTTTGGAATTTTTATTAATATGTTTTAATACGATTCAAATAAAACTTATCTTAATGGCCAGGGTTTTTAACCTAAAAATGTGTTTTTAAATTTCAGTTTTATATGTGTTAAAACTCTTACACTGGTAACAGTAGGCTCTGCACCTGCAGGAGTCGAGAGAGGCAGCGGCCTATAAAAGGCTCAGCAGTCCGGGGAGCGTTGAGAGAGGCGGGAGTCGAGAGAGGCAGCGGCCTATAAAAGGCTCAGCAGTCCGGGGAGTCGAGAGAGGCAGCGGCCTATAAAAGGCTCAGCAGTCCGGGGAGCGTCGAGAGAGGCAGCGGCCTATAAAAGGCTCAGCAGTCCGGGGAGCGTCGAGAGAGGCGGGAGTCGAGAGAGGCAGCGGCCTATAAAAGGCTCAGCAGTCCGGGGAGTCGAGAGAGGCAGCGGCCTATAAAAGGCTCAACAGTCCGGTGAGTCGAGAGAGGCAGTGGCCTATAAAAGGCTCAGCAGTCCGGGGAGTCGAGAGAGGCGGGAGTGGAGAGAGGCAGCGGCCTATAAAAGGCTCAGCAGTCCGGTGAGTTGAGAGAGGCGGGAGTCGAGAGAGGCAGCGGCCTATAAAAGGCTCAGCAGTCCGGGGAGCCGAGAGAGGCGGGAGTGGAGAGAGGCAGTGGCCTATAAAAGGCTCAGCAGTCCGGGGAGTTGAGAGAGGCGGGAGTCGAGAGAGGCAGCGGCCTATAAAAGGCTCAGCAGTCCGGGGAGTTGAGAGAGGCGGGAGTCGAGAGAGACAGCAGCCTATAAAAGGTTCAGCAGTCCGGGGAGCGTCGAGAGAGGCGGGAGTCGAGAGAGGCAGCGGCCTATAAAAGGCTCAGCAGTCCGGGGAGTCGAGAGAGGCAGCGGCCTATAAAAGGCTCAGCAGTCCGGGGAGTCGAGAGAGGCAGCGGCCTATAAAAGGCTCAGCAGTCCGGGGAGTCGAGAGAGGCAGGAGTCGAGAGAGGCAGCGGCCTATAAAAGGCTCAGCAGTTCGGGGAGCGTCGAGAGAGGCAGCGGCCTATAAAAGGCTCAGCAGTCCGGGGAGCGTCGAGAGAGGTGGGAGTCGAGAGAGGCAGCGGCCTATAAAAGGCTCAGCAGTCCGGGGAGTCGAGAGAGGCGGGAGTCGAGAGAGGCAGCGGCCTATAAAAGGCTCAGCAGTCCGGGGAGTTGAGAGAGGCGGGAGTCGAGAGAGACAGCGGCCTATAAAAGGCTCAGCAGTCCGGGGAGTCGAGAGAGGCAGCGGCCTATAAAAGGCTCAGCAGTCCGGGGAGTTGAGAGAGGCGGGAGTCGAGAGAGACAGCAGCCTATAAAAGGCTCAGCAGTCCGGGGAGCGTCGAGAGAGGCGGGAGTCGAGAGAGACAGCGGCCTATAAAAGGCTCAGCAGTCCGGGGAGTCGAGAGAGGCAGCGGCCTATAAAAGGCTCAGCAGTCCGGGGAGTTGAGAGAGGCGGGAGTCGAGAGAGACAGCGGCCTATAAAAGGCTCAGCAGTCCGGGGAGTCGAGAGAGGCAGCGGCCTATAAAAGGCTCAGCAGTCCGGGGAGTTGAGAGAGGCGGGAGTCGAGAGAGACGTACCGGTGCAGCTCCAGCTGAGAGAAGGCAAAAAAGAAGTAGAAAGAAACCAAAAGGTGACGTCACAGCCAACGTGGTAAGTGATTGGCTGCTGATTGGTGAGTAGTTTTTCTTTTTCTTTATTAGTCAGTAACTTTTAACATTGTTGTCGCCAATTTAAGTGTATCTAAGGGTTAAGTCATGGCAGGAGAGCTCGGTCACGTGATATGCTCCTCCTGTACCATGTGGGAACTCGGGGACAACACCAGTGTCCCTGACAACTACATGTGCGGGAAGTGTATCCACCTCCGGCTCCTGACGGTCCGCGTTGCGGAGTTGGAGATGAGGGTGGATTCACTCTGGAGCATCCACGATGCTGAGAATGACGTGAGTAGCACGTGGAGCGAGTTGGTCTTACCGCAGGAGAAGGGTCCACAGCCAGCGAGGGAATGGAAGACCAGCAGGAAGAGTAGTGCAAGGAAGGTAGTGCAGGGGTCCCCTGTGGTCATCCCACTGCAAAACAGATACACTGCTTTGAGTACTGTTGAGGGGGATGACTCATCAGGAGAGGGCAGCAGCAGCCAAGTTCATGGCACCGTGGCTGGCTCGGCTGCACAGGAGGGCAGGAAAAAGAGTGGGGGAGCGATAGTGATAGGGGATTCAATTGTAAGGGGAATAGATAGGCGTTTCTGCGGCCGCAACCGAGACTCCAGGATGGTATGTTGCCTCCCTGGTGCAAGGGTCAAGGATGTCTCGGAGCGGGTGCAGGACATTCTAAAAAGGGAGGGAGAACAGCCAGTTGTCGTGGTGCATGTTGGTACCAACGACATAGGTAAAAAAAGGGATGAGGTCCTACGAAATGAATTTAAGGAGCTAGGAGCTAAATTAAAAAGTAGGACCTCAAAAGTAGTAATCTCGGGATTGCTACCAGTGCCATGTGCTAGTCAGAGTAGGAATCGCAGGATAGCTCAGATGAATACGTGGCTTGAGCAATGGTGCAGCAGGGAGGGATTCAAATTCCTGGGGCATTGGAACCGGTTCTGGGGGAGGTGGGACCAGTACAATCCGGACGGTCTGCACCTGGGCAGAATCGGAACCAATGTCTTCGGGAGAGTGTTTGCTCGTGCTGTTGGGGAGGAGTTAAACTAATATGGCAGGGGGATGGGAACCAATGCAGGGAGATAGAGGGAAACAAAAAGGAGGCAAAAGCAAAAGACAGAAAGGAGATGAGGAAAAGTGGAGGGCAGAGAAACCCAAGGCAAAGAACAAAAAGGACCATTGTACAGCAAAATTCTAAAAGGACAGAGGGTGTTAAAAAAACAAGCCTAAAGGCTTTGTGTCTTAATGCAAGGAGTATCCGCAATAAGGTGGATGAATTAACTGTGCAAATAGATGTTAACAAATATGATGTGATTGGGATTACGGAGACGTGGCTCCAGGATGATCAGGGCTGGGAACTCAACATCCAGGGGTATTCAACATTCAGGAAGGATAGAATAAAAGGAAAAGGAGGTGGGGTAGCATTGCTGGTTAAGGAGGAGATTAAGGCAATAGTTAGGAAGGACATTAGCTTGGATGATGTGGAATCTATATGGGTACAGCTACAGAACACCAAAGGGCAAAAAACGTTAGTGGGAGTTGTGTACAGACCTCCAAACAGTAGTAGTGATGTTCGGGAGGGCATCAAACAGGAAATTAGGGGTGCATGCAATAAAGGTGCAGCAGTTATAATGGGTGACTTTAATATGCACATCGATTGGGTTAACCAAACTGGAAGCAATACGGTGGAGGAGGATTTCCTGGAGTGCATAAGGGATGGTTTTTTAGACCAATATGTCGAGGAACCAGCTAGGGGGGAGGCCATCTTAGACTGGGTGTTATGTAATGAGAGAGGATTAATTAGCAATCTCGTTGTGCGAGGCCCCTTGGGGAAGAGTGACCATAATATGGTGGAATTCTGCATTAGGATGGAGAATGAAACAGTTAATTCAGAGACCATGGTCCAGAACTTAAAGAAGGCTAACTTTGAAGGTATGAGGCATGAATTGGCTGGGATGGATTGGCGAATGATACTTAAGGGGTTGACTGTGGATGGGCAATGGCAGACATTTAGAGACCGCATGGATGAACTACAACAATTGTACATTCCTGTCTGGCATAAAAATAAAAAAGGGAAGGTGGCTCAACCGTGGCTATCAAGGGAAATCAGGGATAGTATTAAAGCCAAGGAAGTGGCATACAAATTGGCCAGAAATAGCAGCGAACCTGGGGACTGGGAGAAATTTAGAACTCAGCAGAGGAGGGCAGGGAAAATGGAGTATGAGAAGAAGCTTGCAGGGAACATTAAGACAGATTGCAAAACTTTCTATCGATATGTAAAGAGAAAAAGGTTAGTAAAGACAAACGTAGGTCCCCTGCAGTCAGAATCAGGGGAAGTCATAGCGGGGAACAAAGAAATGGCGGACCAATTGAACAAGTACTTTGGTTCGGTATTCACGAAGGAGGACACGAACAACCTTCCGGTTATAAAAGGGGTCGGGGGGTCTAGTAAGGAGGAGGAACTGAGGGAAATCCTTATTAGCTGGGAAATTGTGTTGGGGAAATTGATGGGATTGAAGGCCGATAAATCCCCAGGGCCTGATGGACTGCATCCCAGAGTACTTAAGGAGGTGGCCTTGGAAATAGTGGATGCATTGACAGTCATTTTCCAACATTCCATTGACTCTGGATCAGTTCCTATAGAGTGGAGGGTAGCCAATGTAACCTCACTTTTTAAAAAAGGAGGGAGAGAGAAAACAGGGAATTATAGACCGGTCAGCCTGACATCGGTAGTGGGTAAAATGATGGAATCAATTATTAAGGATGTCATAGCAGTGCATTTGGAAAGAGGTGACATGATAGGTCCAAGTCAGCATGGATTTGTGAAAGGGAAATCATGTTTGACAAATCTTCTGGAATTTTTTGAGGATGTTTCCAGTCGAGTGGACAAGGGAGAACCAGTTGATGTGGTATATTTGGACTTTCAGAAGGCGTTCGACAAGGTCCCACACAAGAGATTGATGTGCAAAGTTAAAGCACATGGGATTGGGGGTAGTGTGCTGACGTGGATTGAGAACTGGTTGTCAGACAGGAAATAAAGAGTAGGAGTAAATGGGTACTTTTCAGAATTGCAGGCAGTGACTAGTGGGGTACCGCAAGGTTCTGTGCTGGGGCCCCAGCTGTTTACACTGTACATTAATGATTTAGATGAGGGGATTAAATGTAGTATCTCCAAATTTCCGGATGACACTAAGTTGGGTGGCAGTTTGAGCTGCGAGGAGGATGCTGTGAGGCTGCAGAGCGACTTGGATAGGTTAGGTGAGTGGGCAAATGCATGGCAGATGAAATATAATGTGGATAAATGTGAGGTTATCCACTTTGGTGGTAAAAACAGAGAGACAGACTATTATCTGAATGGTGACAGATTAGGGAAAGGGGAGGTGCAAAGAGACCTGGGTGTCATGGTACATCAGTCATTGAAGGTTGGCATGCAGGTGCAGCAGGCGGTTAAGAAAGCAAATGGCATGTTGGCCTTCATAGCAAGGGGATTTGAGTACAGGGGCAGGGAGGTGTTGCTACAGTTGTACAGGGCATTGGTGAGGCCACACCTGGAGTATTGTGTACAATTTTGGTCTCCTAACCTGAGGAAGGACATTCTTGCTATTGAGGGAGTGCAGCGAAGGTTCACCAGACTGATTCCCGGGATGGCGGGACTGACCTATCAAGAAAGACTGGATCAACTGGGCTTGTATTCACTGGAGTTCAGAAGAATGAGAGGGGACCTCATAGAAACATTTAAAATTCTGACGGGGTTAGACAGGTTAGATGCAGGAAGAATGTTCCCAATGTTGGGGAAGTCCAGATCCAGGGGTCACAGTCTAAGGATAAGGGGTAAGCCATTTAGGACCGAGATGCGGAGGAACTTCTTCACCCAGAGAGTGGTGAACCTGTGGAATTCTCTACCACAGAAAGTTGTTGAGGCCAATTCACTAAATATATTCAAAAAGGAGTTAGATGTAGTCCTTACTACTAGGGGGATCAAGGGGTATGGCGAGAAAGCAGGAATGGGGTACTGAAGTTGAATGTTCAGCCATGAACTCATTGAATGGCGGTGCAGGCTAGAATGGCCGAATGGCCTACTCCTGCACCTATTTTCTATGTTTCTAAGAGTTTGAAGGACATTCGCTGGGCATGAGTTGGGCAAGTAGCCCAATCTTGGTCGTGCGAATGTCCTTCCTGCAGGGATGCGTTCGATCTGTCAAAACAAATCTTGACAGGACGGAAAAGCCGGTTTTCGGCACATGCGCATCCCGCCCCGAAAACTGGCTTTTGCAAGGCCTTGCTGGATCCATGCACATTTTGTACAGATCCGGGGAGGCTGGAATTTCAGCACCATCATGAACAAACTTTTTTAATGAAAAAAAGTGTTTAAAAATTGTAACTTTTTTCATAATGGAGAAATTTGATACTCCACAAATATAAAAATTAGTTTTTCAGGGCCATCTATTCCAACAAGGATTAACATTTAATGGGATTTTTAACAGTGATATTTCTGTGGAAAACATCAAGTATTAATTAGTGTCACTAATTACACAGATTGCCGGGTATGGCAGTGGATGGTCCACAACACAGCCTGTGCTGTGCGAAGGACTGACGCAACTTCAGCATTTCCGCGTTTAGATGGGCATGTACTAAATCCTGAAGTTGCAGTCAGTTTCAGAGGGGTAATGATGACGAATGCTGTTAGTTTGCCGCCATTACTCACTGCAAATTCCGGGCCATTGTCTTTGGTCCCCGCCACAAATTCCATTCCCTGACCACTATTTTGAACCCTGCTAACAGTCTGAAGTTGACCCAGACCTTTCACAACCTTGGAGTTGTGTTTTACCCAGCGATGAGCTTTCAATCACCTATCTGCGCCATCACCAAGACTGCCTACTTTCACATCCGTAACATCGCCTGACTCTGTCCCTGCCTCAGCTCATCTGCTGCTGAAATCCTCATCCATTCCTTTTGTTACTTCCAGACTTGAATATTCCAATCCTCTCCTGGCTGGCATCCTGTCTTCCACCCTACATAAACCTGTGCTCATCCAAAACTCTGCTGCCCGTATCTTAACTCGCACCAAGTCTCATTCATCCATCACCCGAGCTTGCTGAACTACAATGGCTCCCAGTCCGACAATGCCTCCATTTTAAAATCCTCGTCCTTGTTTTTAAATCCCTCAGTCCTCCTTTTCTTAATTCTCCTCGAGCTCTACAAGTCTCCAAGATCTGTGCACTCCTGCAATTCTGGCATCTTGCGCATCCACAATTTTAAAATTACTCCACCATTGATGGAGCTGCCTTGGCCCCAAGATCTGGAATTCCCTCCGCCTCGCAATCTCTCTCTCCCTTTAAGTTGCTACTTAAAATCTAGCTCTTTGACCATGCTTTTAGTCATCTGTCCTGATATTTTCTCCTGTTACTTAGTGTTAAAAGTGTTTTGATTGCTAACGCTGTTGTTAAGTGCCTTGGGATGTTTTGCTATGTTAAGAGGTGCTATATAAATGCAAGTAGTTGTTGTTGTCATGTTCCCTGTCCGCTATATTTATACCCAGGACCAATGGTGCTATACAATTAGCATCAGCAGGTCACACAACAGGAATATTTTACTCCTTGGTGCCAGTGTAGATTTGTTAAAGGCAAATTTTGTTTGACAAAATTAAAAGGTTTGTTTTTGAACAAGTAGCCACTGGATATACCTAAAGGGAATGCAATAGATATGGTGTATATAGATTTTCAGATGGTGTTCGATAAGGTGTCTCACAGGAGGCTTGTTTCAAAAATTCATAAGTATGGTACAAGAGGAAACGCACTGGCATGTATAGAAATTTGATTGATGGAAAAAAAATGATTGAAATTAATGGGTTTTGCTCGAATTGGGAAAGAGTTGGAAGTGGTGCATCCCAAGTGCTGTATTCACAATTGCTTTCAGTACATATAGATGTCTGGGACTATGTCTGGCATAGAAAGCAGGATACAGGCACATGAAGCAGGATACTGAACTTTACTAAGGACAATAAAGTAGGAGATTTTATGAACTGCAAGGAGGACTGTAAAAGACTTCAGGAGGACATAGACAGGTGGTAGTTGCAATTTAATTTGGAGAACTTTTGAAAAAATACATTTTGGGAGGAAAAACAAGGAATAGGAGGAGTATGCACTCAACGGAAACACAATGGAAAGGTCTTGAAGCTCAGAGACCTAGAGGTTCAAATGTATAATTCAGAAAATGGTAGTGTGGATAAGTATACCATTAAAAAGGCCAATAGCCTTTATAAAAAGTGGGCTAGAGTTCAACAGCAAAAAATATGCTAACTTTGCACAAGCCAATAAATAATCAGTTAGAACACCGTGTGCATTTTGGGCACTCTGTTATAGAAAGCCATTCATTGAGAGCATACTGTGTAGACTCATCAGGATGATGTCACAAACATGATTAGAATACAAAGACAGGTGCATTACAAATAATAAAAATAAACATGTAGTTTTACATATCTAGAAAAGGAGATAAAGATAAATAACAAAAGAATTGTCAGCAAGCTGTGGAGCAAGATGACGTCCCACAAAGACTTTGTTTTGCAAAATTTCTCACATATTAATCAGGAAGTTGGACAATTGGAGTGCTGTGATAAGAGCCTTCACTAAAAGAAAAATACTCCAGTACAATATATTTGTCTTAATCAATCTTATTTAAGGTAAGGATTTAAATCTGATGGCTTGGTACGAATAGTCAGATGATGCACTAATTTGTAATGACAGAAGTGTTTTACACTTTAAAGCACAATATATTATGCTACGAAGGTGACTCTGTCTCGAATGGCACAAATCTCAATTATTAATCAAATCCTGGCTGAGTCAGAGTTTAATTGTAGTATGGTCAGGAAAATTTGCAGATTACAGTGTGATGGTCAGTTTGAAGCCTCAACTCAGAAGTACCCAGCATTTTAACAATAAAGTATCACATTTATAGTGTGATATCTGTATATGCTAGATGTGGCCCCCATGACCTGCGAGAGAATAGCTCCGCAGGTCGGGCTATAAAAGAGCTGGAGCGGCATACCACTTCAACCTCCAGTGCGAGCTGCTCCAAGTGTGTGACGTTTTTGAGATCGGCGACTGGGTGACGACATCAAAACCCTGGTCGCCATTTTGAAGCATAGGCAGGAACATTGGCAGGACCCAGGTACAGCAGAGTGGGAAGGTTGGGGCGGATGAGCGGCGAGTGTTTGTGGCGAGATGCGGTGAATGTTTATAGTGGGGGAACGGCGAGAGATCGTGGCGGAGATGCTGCAGATGTGGGTACGGGGCCCAGAAGAGGCGAGGGTCCAGGGGCAGCACGGGCCAGCCCACACTGCGATATGTGTGCACACTAGGTCGTGCAGCAGAGCAGGTCTCCAGTCATCTTGGTTAATCCTTGCCACTAGAACAAGACCTAGCTCTGTCAAGCCCGTGTGCTGGCTCGTGCGCAACGGCCACCACATGTTAAAAAAAAATCACGCACAGGCGTCTTACAGCCCCTCAATTGGAGTTCAGGACTGGAACATTGAAACACCTGTGAACTCATGGAAGCAAGTCACCCTTGTTCGAGGGACCGCCTATGATGATGATGATGATGGCATGTACCATTTTTATTCTATTAGTAGCTGCTCTGCTGTCACATTGTTAATAATAGATTTGATGATACAGGAGTAGCATTCCACAATGCATTAATCTGCCACCAAGAAAGATCTGCATTTAAGTTCATGCAACTCTTTAAGGCCAGAAAGTCTAATTGTTCTAAGTAAAAAGAGTCAGAGGAAAGTTTAATTATTGGTTTGGGAACTTTGCAGATTAGAATGTGCTAATCAGTTTCAGTTTGTAACTGAGAAGCACACAGCATTTTAGGGATTGTTTTGTATCTGCAATGAAGTTTGGCATTCTGGGATGGGTCTACATATTCAGTAAATTGTTGTATGCAGTGAGGAAGTCTTGCGTGTGTTGGACATCCTGAAAAGATGTATATTGGACATCTTTAGATAGTTAAGGGTCATCAGTCAAACTTCTTTGTATCTTGGAGCAACAGGCGTTCCAATATATACAGGATAACTTTGAAGTGTCAGGAAAGGAAAGCATAGCTTGTCTATAGAAATGTAAAGTGCTTGTTTAAAGAATTGCATAAGATGAGTATTTAAAGTTTAACTTTAGGCTAATAATATATGGATAGAGGTTCCATCAGCTGCAGTATTGAAAGATAACAGCTGTTGAAGCTTTTCCTTCAAGGTTTTAAGGACAGTTAGATCAGGATGTCTTGTTTAAGGGAAGTAGCTTTGGGTCTTTACAGGAATAGTCTGTTTTCAAAGGATTTGGGAATTGGTACAGTTCGACTGCTTTCTTGTTCATCTTCATCTTGTTACGTTAAACGACAGATTAGACACACAACATTTAAGAAGGATAGGCAGAGAGGAAAAGGAGACTGGGTGGCGTTGCTGGTTAAAGAGGAAATTAATGCAATAGCAAGGAGGGACATTAGACTGGATGATGTGGAATCGGTATGGGTGGACCTGCGGAATACCAAAGGGCAGAAAACGCTAGTGGGAGTTGTGTACAGACCACCAAACAGTAGTAGTGAGGTTGGGGACAGCATCAAACAAGAAATAAGGGATGTGTGCAATAAAGGTGCAGCAGTTATCATGGGTGACTTCAATCTACATATTGATTGGGCTAACCAAACTGGTAGCAATGCGGTGGAGGAGGATTTCCTGGAGTGTATTAGGGATGGTTTACCAGACCAATATGTCGAGGAACCAACTAGAGAGCTGGCCATCCTAGACTGGGTGATGTGTAATGAGAAGGGACTAATTAGCAATCTTATTGTGTGATGCCCCTTGGAGAAGAGTGACCATAATATGGTAGAATTCTTTATTAAGATGGAGAGTGACACAGTTAATTCGGAAACTAGGGTCCTGAACTTAAGGAAAGGTAACTTCGATGGTACGAGGCGTGAATTGGCTAGATTAGACTGGCAAAGGATACTTAAAGGGTTGACGGTGGATAAGCAATGGCAAACATTTAAAGATCACATGGATGAACTTCAGCAATTGTATATCTCTGTCTGGAGTAAAAATAAAACGGGGAAGGTGGCTCAACCGTGGCTAACAAGGGAAATTAAAATGGTGTTAAAACCAAGGAAAAGGCATATAAACGGGCTAGAAAAAGCAACAAACCTGAGGACTGGGAGAAATTTAGAATTCAACAGAGGAGGACGAAGGATTTAATTAAGAGGGGGAAAATAGAATACGAGAGGAAGCTTGCAGGGAACATAAAAACTGACTGCAAAAGCTTCTATAAATATGTGAAGAGAAAAAGATTGCGAAGACAAACGTAGGTCCCTTGCAGTCGGATTCTGGTAAATTTATAATGGGGAACAAAGAAATGGCAGACCAATTGAACAAATACTTCGGTTCTGTCTTCATGAAGGAAGACACAAATAACCTTCCGAATGTACTAGGGGACAGTGGGTCTAGTGAGAAGGAGGAACTGAAGGATATCTTTATTAAGCGGGAAATTGTGTTAGGGAAATTGATGGGATTAAAGGCCGATAAATCCCCGGGGCCTGATAGTCTGCATCCCAGAGTACTTAAGGAAGTGGCCCTAGAAATAGTGGATGCATTGGTGATAATTTTCCAACAGTCTATCGACTCTGGATCGGTTCCTATGGACTGGAGGGTAGCTAATGTAACACCACTTTTTAAAAAAGGAGGGAGAGAGAAAGCGGGTAATTATAGACTGGTTAGCCTGACATCAGTAGTGGGGAAAATGTTGGAATCAATTATTAAAGATGAAATAGCAGCGCATTTGGAAAGCAGTGACAGGATCGGTCCAAGCCGGCATGGATTTATGAAAGGGAAATCATGCTTGACGAATCTTCTGGAATTTTTTGAGGATGTAACTAGCAGAGTGGACAAGGGAGAACCAGTGGATATGGTGTATTTGGACTTTCCAAAGGCTTTTGACAAGGTCCCGCACAAGAGATTAGTGTGCAAAATCAAAGCACATGGTATTGGGGGTAATAAGAACATAAGAACATAAGAAATAGGAGCAGGAGTAGGCCATATGGCCCCTTGAGCCTACTCCGCCATTTAATACGATCATGGATGATCCGACCATAGACTCAGGTCCACTTCCCAGTCTGCTCCCCATAACCCCTGATTCCCTTATCAGTTAAGAAGCTATCTATCTCTGTCTTAAATTTAGTCAATGTCCTGGCTTCCACAGCTCTGAGGCAGTGAATTCCACAGATTTACAACCCTCAGAAGAAATTCCTCCTCAACTCAGTTTTAAATGGGCGTCCCCTTATTCTAAGATCATGCCCTCTAGTTCTAGACTCCCCCATCAGTGGAAACATCCTTTCTGCATCCACCTCGTCAAGCCCCCTCATAATCTTATATATTTTGATAAGATCACGTCTCATTTTCTGAATTCCAATGAGTAGAGGCCCAACCTACTCAACCTTTCCTCATAATATACTGACGTGGATAGAGAACTGGTTGGCAGACAGGAAGCAGAGAGTCAGGATAAACAGGTCCTTTTCAGAATGGCAGGCAGTGACTGTGGCAGGCAGGGCTCAGTGCTGGGACCCTAGCTCTTTACAATATACATTAACGATTTAGATGAAGGAATTGAGCGTAATATCTCCAAGTTTGCAGATGACACAAAACTGGGTGGTGGTGTGAGCTGTGAGGAGGATGCTAAGAGGCTGCAGGGTGACTTGGACAGGTTATTTGAGTGGGCAAATGCATGGCAGATGCAGTATAATGTGGATAAATGTGAGGTTATCCATTTTGGGGGCAAAAACACGAAGGCAGAATATTATCTGATGGCGGCAGATTAGGAAAAGGGGAGGTGCAACGAGACCTGGGTGTCATGGTTCATCAATCATTGAAAGTTGGCATGCAGGTACAGCAGCCGGTGAAGATGACAAATGGTATGTTGGCCTTCATAGCTAGTGGATTTGAGTATAGGAGCAGGGAGGTCTTACTGCAGTTGTGCAGGATCTTAGTGAGGCCTCACCTGGAATATTGTGTTCAGTTTTGGTCTCCTAATCTGAGGAAGGACATTCTTGCTATTGAGGGAGTGCAGCGAAGGTTCACCAGACTGATTTCAGGGATGGCTGGACTGTCATATGACGAGAGACTGGATCAACTGGGCCTTTATTCACTGGAGTTTCGAAGGATGAGAGGGGATATCACAGAAACGTATTTGATACTGACGGGACTGGACAGGTTCGATGCGGGAAGAATGTTCCCGAAGTTGGGGAAGTCCAGAACCAGGGGACATAGTCTTAGGATAAGGGGTAGGCCATTTAGGACTGAGATGAGGAGAAACTTCTTCACTCAGAGTTGTTAACCTGTGGAATTCCCTGCCGCAGAGAGTTGTTAATGCCAGTTCATTGGATATATTCAAGAGGGAGTTAGATATGGCCCTTACCGCTAAGGGGATCAAGGGGTATGGAGAGAAAGCAGGAAAGGGGTACTGAGGGAATGATCAGCCATGATCTTATTGAATGGCGGTGCAGACTCGAAGGGCCGAATGGCCTACACCTGCACCTATTTTCTATGTTTCTATGCTTCTATGTTTCACACACACTCAGTTGTAGCAATGCAGGATCAGGACTTTATTGAAGTCTCATACTGTTCACAACCTGTATGAGCTCTGTGAGACATCACACTAGACGATTCCAATGTGATTGCACAGGTCTTTTCATACTTCACAAAACCAGAATGAGAGCTCAGGTCTTTCCATTGTACACTATTCCAGTAGGACAGTGAGCTGCTGAGACATCACACTATCCATGATTCCAGTGTGAGCTGCTAAACATTTGTTTCCTCAACTTTCTGATACCAAATTTCACCTTTGATCACTACATTGTGTGCATACTGCCAATAAATCATCATAGGTTAAAGATACATAGGGGCCGAAATTGAGCTTTTCTATAAGAGCTGTGACTGCCTCAAAAAGGCGGACACAGGTCGGTATGGACTTACCGTCTAGTCAGCGCAGAACCACCGACATTTCATAAATTGCCCTCCATTTTTTTTCCAGCAGTGCTCATCACGCACCGCCCATGTTGTCGCCCTGTCAGGCACGCGCTGACCCCCTCACCAACCGGTGGTGACCCCTGTCCACCCTGCATGGGAAATTGTCCTGCGGGAGCGGATTGGCTGCTGCTCAGTGCCCCCGACAGCTTTCCCCTGTGTGTGGCTGGGCAACGTGTCCACCCTTAAGGAGGAGGGTATTCTGCAATGGCCAGCATTTTATTTTAATTGTTGGCCGACTCTGAGGTCAGCACCATAATAGCGCCCATGGGTTCAGCCGGGCCTCCAACAGACCGCCCTCTTGTGTACCGGGCTACTGGCCAGGCTGAAACCCTCCCTGGTGGCCCAGTGGGCCAAACTAAACTAACTGCAGAGTTCGCAGCAGCCCTCCCCTTCAACTGAAACATGTTGTTGTGAACCAGAGAAGGAAGGAGATTGACTGCTAACATATGGTGTTGTGAACACGTCCAATGAATGCACAGACGGTGAATACAATTTAATATTGATAGTGGGTATAACTAGCTCCTGGGAATTGTAGTCGAAGGAATAGGATGGAATCAGACAAAATAGTCAGTTTCTCAACCAAGCTGCTCCCTTTGAAAATTTCTGACTGGATTAAAAGTGAGGGGGGAACCTTTCAGTTTTTTCAAAGAGATTTTAAATGGGAGCTGATAGGAGATTGAGCAGGCACTGGAGAATGTGTGTCTGCAGTGACAAAAAGAGAGTAGACAGAAAATGTTGCTGTTTCAGCAGAAACAAAATGAAAAGAGACAGTGAACATAGCTATTGCAAGGGCTTTGTCTGGGACTAGGCGACTCGTGGAGGAACCATGTCAGACACAGGCTGAAAATAGGGTTTTAAAGGCAGAAATAGAGAAACGTAAAGAGCAGTGTGATGCAGTCAGGGCCCATGCTGTAAAAGCTACTGGAGGGGAAATTACGGTCAGAAGTTTCCTTCTTTTGAACGCCTCCAACCCGAAAAAAATTTTGCAAAAGTTACTAGTGGTCCCAGAGGAATGTAGTGAATCCGGTCGGAGGCCTAGATTCGCTGCACAGCGCATGGGAAGATGTCTTTCTGGTACGTACATACAAGCTGGAGTCATGTGGGCCTGGACCACCAATCACTATGCAGTATTCTCATTGATAAAAATGGGAACTCTGTTTGTACGGACTCCCATTACTATCAATGAGTAAAACCCCTAAAACGCTGAAACACAGCATAATAAATATATAAAACACCTCACATATTTAAAATTAATCGAAATTAAATGTAATTAAATATTTTAGAAAAAAATATATTTTTAAAAATGTTAATATGTTTTAATAGTATTAAAAATAAACTTACCTTAATGGATATGGTTTTTAATATAAAAATTAGTGTTTAAATTTATTTTTTATATGTTTTAAAACTCTAACACTGGTAAAAGTAAACCATGTGCCTGCTTTTACCAGATGTAAAAGTTTGAAAGACATTCGCTGGGCAAGAGTTGGGCAAATAAACCAATCTCTGCCACGGATGTCCTTCTCCCAGGGATGCGGAGGATCAGTATGGAGAAATCTTGACAGATTGTAAAAGCCGTTTTTTGGCACATGCGCATTGTGTCCCAAAATACAGCTTTTGCGAGGCCTCGTCCGGTCCGTGCGCACTTTGTACAATCTGGTGAGGCCAGAATTTTCGGCCCATTAATTCCTTCCTAGCTACTCACAATGCTGAGGTGCAAATAAGTGATGAGGGAGAGGAATTGGAAGATAAAGTGCGCAGATTAGAAGTTGAGGTGAAAACACGACAGGTAGAAAAGACATGCTGGAAAAAGTGTGCCTACAGAAATAAAAACAGAAGCAGAAACAAAAAGACAGTGGCGTTGGGCTAATGAAAGAACAGTCTGAGGTGTTGCTCATTCGTTCAGTGAAGCAAGCTGTGGATGAGAAACTGATGCAGAAACAGAGATGAAAACAATGGGAAAAGCTTGCTTAGAAGCACTTAGTTTCTATTGGAATGGGCTGTTTCAGAACTGACAAGATGTTCAATGAAAAGGTAAAATGTGGGAATTGCAAGCATGGTCTAAAGGGATGCAGAGTGGGAATTGGAATATTGAAAATGTGGAGAGGGACAGTTGCAGCAGAACTGAGAAAAGCATTGGGATTCCTGATTGAGTCTTTAGTGTTCCCTTCACCTTTTCCTCTATGTGTCCGCTGTGGCTCAGTTGGTAGCACACTTGCCTCCGAGTCAAAAGATTGTGGATCAAGTTCCACTGCAGAGAATTCAGCACAACAATCTCAGCTGCCACTCCAGGGAATTACTGAAGCAGTGCTGCACTGTCGGAGATGCCGTCTTTCAGATGAGATGTTAAACCGAGGCCCCATCTGCCCTTGCAGGTGGACATAAAAGATCCTTTGGCAATATTTCAAAGAAGATGAGGGGTGTTAATCCAATTATCCCTCAGTAAAACAGATTATCTCGTCATTATCACGTTGCTGTTTGTGGAAGCTTGCTGTGCACAAATTGACTGCAACATTTTCTACATCACGTAACTACACTTCAAAAAGTACTTCATTGGCTGTAAAGCATTTTGGGACATCTGGTCATTGTGAAAGGCACTATATCAATTTCTATTTCATTACAACCCTCCCATATACCAGAGAAAAATGTTAAGAACTGTGCAGGAGGGAACAGGCTTGGGTGAGGATATGGACTGTCAGCTTGAAATTTTGAATCAGTGCAGAATGAGATTAAGCAGAAAACATCGGAAATTGAAAATTGGTTTAAGTGGAAAAGAATACATTATTCTATGATGGAATAAAGGAAAAAAGGAAGATAATGTCTCTTTTCTACTATTCTACATAAGGTTTTTTTTTGTTTTCAGCGTGAATATTAATGTCCCTTTACAAAGCATGTGTGAATGTTATAATGTCACTGACTGTGGCTCCTCCCCCCTTTTCAAGATGTATTGTGTTAAGATATTGGTCTGAATTAAATTGGACTTAGAGGATAACCAACTGTTACATTGTGAAAACCATACTTTTATTGTGGCCACATTTAAATTCTGGTTGTTGTAAATTGTGAGGTCTCCAGTGCGACTATCACATTGGCATATTTGAATTTCTGACCAATGTCAAGTACTCAATGATTTGAGCTGATTCTGATTGTTTAATCATCTTGGTAGTAATGGAAGGTGTGACAAGGAAAAAAAGGGGAGAATGCCATTGCTATGTGTGATAACGATCTGAAGACATTTTGTAGTTGGGTTGTTTTACAAAATTCTTTCAGAATGTTTAAAGTTTTAAGGATGGCAATTTGGTCGGGCCTCTGTTGCAGCGTTAACCCGGGTGGAGCGGTAAACTTTGCGCCTGGAAATGGTTTACGTCTCCAGCTGCAAAATTCACCAGCTGGGCCCCGAGTGTGAAGCGGAGTGATAATGGAGGAGTTCCACACCTTTTCTAGGGCACTAGGCTGGTTGAGCAAATGAAAATTCCAACGTAAACAGCTGGCCTGTGGAAAAAAAATCTGAAAAAAACACAGCAAAAGAATTCCCAATACTTTCCTGACGCCACATCCACATGAATCGCAACAATAAAAAAATTAAAAACATTCAAACTTACCCGAGGTCGCCATTCCTTCCCTCACTGCGGCCGCTGCAGCTGGAACCACAGCTTTCACAGGCGGTCCCACTAGGGCGCGCGGCGGGGTGCTACGGATCGGGCGAGCTTTCAAATTTCCAGCCGATGTCGCAACCAGGGGCTTTGCACATCAGCTTGCCTCTCCCAGGCGGTAATGCTCCGTGCCCCTGCAAACCCAACATCGAATGTCCCCGGCGAATGGGCCAAAAATCCAGCCCAACGTGATATTGTAGTGTTACTCATGATTTCTGTTGTTTTTAAACTGACTTTTAATTCCTGGGGATGGATAAAAAATTGGGTAACATTTTCGTGGCTTCATGGCTCATGTTTCAAAAATTGGAAGTAAAAGGGTCGCTGACATTTATTGCTGAATTGAATTGATCAGGATCTTTGTAAGTTTTTAAAGGCACACAGACAGCAAAAGTAAAAGTTTGGTTCTTTGTAATGAGGCAAAAGTTTTTTAAGTTTACTTGAAAATTGCGAGTAGCTGTGTGACACAAGCAGACATTGATTTATAATGTCTCGGTTTGTCTTCTTTTGAAATGCAAAGAAAGTCGTTAACTCTTTCCACAAGCAGCTGTGTGTTTTTTTTATTTGTATTCTAGTATCAGATTAATTTCTTTAATGCACTAAGCAACAACTGTTGCATTGCTGAATATTTTGTACATTATTAAATTTTAAGTTACTTGATTTGATTGGATGTTTCGCCAGTGCTAGAAGAGCTCGGGAATTGACTAACTAACCCATTGGGCTCATAGGAATTGTCACAGTGGATTTCTTGTGAAGTATTTCTTTTAAAAAGATGAATCCACAGTGGATTTTTTGTTATTTTTCATTTAAACAAATGACTATACGAGTGTTGGTGTTTCTTTGACATAATGAACCCAAGTTTCGGGCCGCACCTACAACGGCGCAGCCCCGACCTGGACGCCCGTTTTTCACGCCACAAAGTGCACCTAAAAAAAACTTACAGATTCTCCGGCTCCCTGCTGGTCCTCTGGAGCTGGACGTGGCGCAGCATGAGCTGTGGGGGGCGAAGCTAGGTCCCTGCGCTGAAAACAGTGCTGGGACCTCTGCACATGTGTGCTACAGTGGGCACGCATGTTCAGTAGCTCCAGGCGCCCAAAACTGTGTGGGAGGGGCCCGAAGCACGCAGCCCCTAGCCCTGGCCGAATGGCCTCGCTGGGGCTATGTGGGTAAGGCTGCCTCCCATGCCCAGCTCCTGCTTCCTCCTGACCCGACTCGACTCCCGCTTCACCGCATCCCACCCCCGGACCGGACCGGACACGACCCCCCGGACTGGACCCGACCCGTGCTCCCCCCCCCCCCCCCGCCACCTGACCCTCCCTCCCTCTTCCCCCCCCCCCCGGCCCGAACCGAACCGACCTCCCTCCCACCACCCCCCCGACCCGACCCGCGCTTCCGACCCCCCCCCCCCCGCCACCCGGACCCGATCCGACCCAACCTGACCTCCCTCCCCCCGCCCCCGACACGAACCGACCTGACCCGACCTCCCTCTGTACCCCCCCCCGACCCGAACCGAACCAACCCGACCCCCCGACCCGCACTCTCTCCCTCCCTCCCCCCTACCCGAACCAACCCAATCTCCCTCCTCCCCCCCCCCGACCCGACCCGTGCTCCCGACTGCCTCCCCCCCACTCCCCGGACCAGACCCGACCCAACCCGACCTCGCTCCGCCCCCTGACCCGACCCCCGCTCCCCCCGACCCAACCCGCGCTCCCGACCCCGGTCCCCGGACCCGACCCGACCCAATGCCACCTACCTGTAAATCTGGTGCTGGGGACGGGCCCTGCCCGAAGTCTTGGGCCCGGCCGGGCCCGGCCCGTTCAGCCTCCCTCCCCCTTCTCCTTCACCCCCCCCTTCTCCTTTCTCTCCCCCGCTTCTCCTTTCTCCCCCTTCTCCTTTCTACCCCTCCTTCTCCTTTCTCCCCCTCCTTCTCCTTTCTCCCCCTCCTTCTCCTTTCTCCCTCCCTTCTCCTTTCTCCCCCCCTTCTCCTTTCCCCCTTCTCCTTACCCCCTTCTCCTTTCACCCCCCTTCTCCTTTCCCCCCTTCTCCTTTTCCCCCCTTCTCATTTCTCCCCTCCTCTCCTTTCTCCCCCTCCTTCTCCTTTCTCCCCCTCCTTCTCCTTTCTCCCCCCCTTCTCCTTTCCCCCCTTCTCCTTCCCTTCCCCTTCTCCTTTCCCTCCTTCTCCTTTCCTTCTCCCCTCTTCTCTTTCCCCTTCTCCTCTCCCCCCTTTCCCCTTCTCCTCTCCCCCCATTTCCCGTTCTCCTTTCCCCCCTTCTCCTTTCCCCCCTTCTCCTTTCCCCCCTTCTCCTTTCCCCCTTCTCCTTTCCTTTCCCCCCCTCTCCTTCCCCTTCTCCCCCCTTCTATTTCCCCTCTCCTCTCCCCCTCCAGTTCCCCTTCTCCTCTCCCCCCCACTTCCCCTTCTCCTCTCCCCCCTTCCCCTTCTCCTCTCCCCCTCCTTCCCCTTCTCCTCTCCCCCTCCTTCCCCTTCTCCTCTCCCCCCCTTTCCCCTTCTCCTCCACCCTTTCCCCTTCTCCTCCTCTTCCCCCCTCCCCTTCTCCTCCCCCCTTCTCTCCCCCCTCCCCCTTCTCCCCTCCCCTCCCTCCCCCTCTGCCTCCCTCCCTCCCCTCCCCCTCCCCTCTCTCCCTCTACCCCCCTCCTCCCCCTCCCCTCGCTGTCAGAAACACAGACACTGACAGGCAGAGAATGAGAGACACACACACACAGACAGACAGAGAGATAGAGACACTGACAGAGACATACTGTGGGGGGCATCCCAGCATGCTGTTGGAGGGCTCCCGGTGCTGCAGTCGGTAAGTAGAAAATGTTTTATTTATTGATTTAAAAAAAAAATTATTTCTTATTCATTTTTTTTGATTGATTTATTGGTTGATTTATTGATGTTTTTATCATTTATTATTGATGATGGCTCTTTATTTGTAAAACTGAAGTGTTTAATGTTTGTAAACTTCCCTTTAAACCACCCCCCCCCCCCCATTCCCTTCGCCTGATTTGTAACCTACGCCTGATTTTCTAAAGTGTAGACAAGGTTTTTTCGAGCGTACAAAAATCTTCACTTATCCATTCTAAGTTAGTTTGGAGTAAGTGAAGACTGCCGAAACTTTGAAAACAGGTGTAAGTGGGCGGACACGCCCCCTTTTGAAAAAAAATTCTGTTCCAAAGTGAAACTGTTCTAACTGACTAGAACTGGAGCAAACTAAATGCCGAGAATTTGAATTTCTAAGATACTCCGTTCTACACCAGTTGCTCCAAAAAATCAGGAGCGACTGAGGCCGAAACTTGGGCCCAAAATGACTACAAAGCTTTACAGAGCTGGAACCTTTGCTGGAAAAGTGCAGTGGCAGCTCCAGCAGTGTTCTGAATTTAAGTTCTTATCACTGGATCTTGAATGTTGCATGCGGTGACAAAAATTGGACGAAGACTTTGCCTTTCCAATGCTTAGATTTAACCTATTAGGAGTTGTTTGTTATCTTCCAACACAGATTGCTTGAGGGGGAAGTTAAAAGACTTGCATCTAAATGCAATTGGAAGTACTTTTGTCTCCTTTGTAAAATCATCAAGTCTGGTTTATTTGTGAAATTAAAATTGATTAGGTAAATAGATGTGAGTTGCTGTTCAAGCACTTGGAACTTTTATCTAAAATTTCAAGGGATAATCAATGTTTTTTTTTAAAAGGTCCAGTCTAAATGGATCTGTCCAAAACTGTGCATTAAGAAAGTTTTTTTGGGGAAACTGTTGTGTTAAAGATATAGAAGGACTTGCACCCTGGAATTAGGATCATTTTGAAATAATAAAATATTGTGCCAGGGTCCATCCTGAGAAATAAAAGTCCAATAAGAGGTTAAGTGAAATGAACTAAAATGTTTTTATAACTTGGATTGATTTGGGAAATTTGTTAAATGATAATAATCATATTGTATTAGATAGTAAAGTTTCTCCAGGGCTCATGAATGAGATGAAATGTTAATATAATGGGATGTATAAAATTGTATCAGAAGAACTGATTTAGGATATGATGGGAATATGGAAAATTTCAGCACCAAATGGGAATGTTTATAAAAATCATTTTCCTGGGTGATTACGGGTGAATTTCAGCTACCTGAACAGGGGTTAGGAAAAGATTTATGAGTGCATCCCTGAGTGGCATAAATCACCTGGGCATGATTCTTGAAAAGATTTCAATTTGGTATTAATGTACATTCTATTCAAAATCAGGAAAGTGTAGGTGAGAATCATTAATTGATCAGTTTCTCTTATATATGTTTGTATCTTTGCCTATACTGAAAAATGCACTTGATGCCTAGCCACTGCCCCAGATATTGGTATCATATATGGAGAGATGAGAATAGACCTCCAATCCTTTGATAAGATACATTAAAAGCCCAGGAATGGCTTGTACCTGATGTCAAGTGTGGTATGCTATTGGGATAACAGTGTGCATGCAAATATGATATGTTGTGCATGAGGCAATATGTAACATAGATGCATTGAAGAATGGACCTCAATGATGCCCAATTACTTGACAACAGCACAACATGAAGTGGTTAATGTGGCTATGGGCATTGAGACCAATTTTAATCAAGGCACCGACTCTGGCTACTGTCTGAAGGTAGTTCCTGTCTCTCATTTACTGGCTCTTTCCATAAGAGCACAAACACACTGGTGAGTTTAGACAGAGGCAGCAGTAGGTTCTGCCTACGGATTCAGGAAGTAGAATATTGGGATGTGGGACTTGAGCAACAGATGGAAGTTAAGGGCTGAAGGACTGTAATGGAGTATACTGGCTCACTTTCAGGACGCTTCAATAGGTCAGATTGCGGAGCAATGGACATTGTGCTGTGTGGGCAGGGAAGTAACAGTGCTTGTGTTGTGGTGGAGCCTGCACATGTCTTGTGGTGGCTGAAGTCTGCTCAGAAACTAATCAGGATTATAACAGAGCCTTGGACAGGCCTCCTATTTTATTACAAGTGAGGCATGGAGAATGTGCAACTTGGGCTGGGAGTGTATGCCCATGAACATAAACAGCACAGCCAAGATTTTCTGCGGGTTTAGCGGGCGGGATTGGTGGTAGGTTGAGTGGGGAAGTGTTTTTTTTCTCTCCCACAGGACCCCGCTATCAACCCGCCGCCAATGTCGGGTCTGTCACCACTGAGCAGACCTGACAGGCAGTGGTGGGGGACCCAATTAAGCTGATTCTTGCCTTGTTGAGAAATCATGAAGAATACATTTTACCTTACCGTTTCATTTTAATTGCTCGCACACGGGGTCTACGTTGCTCAGGGATCATGTCTATTAAACTGAGGCAGGAGTTGAATGGGCATGGAATCTGCTGATTACTTGAAAGCTTTAAATGTGCCATAAAGCTCCCATTTCACAGCTGTTCATTTTCCAAGCTCAGAAGCTGCTGCTCATTGCATTTGAAACACAAATTGAGCTTTATGCAGGTTGCAAGTGTTTGGAGCAAACTCTCTATCCAGTGTCATCTCATTGGAACAACCTCTCTCACCATTGACAGCTTGCTTCTATCATCTCAACTTCACCTGCCATCTATTCCATCAGCATGGATACCATTTATACTCTTTTACCTTGGTCCTCAGAATCTGACCACAATTAGCCCCAACATCAGCAGAACCAGGCACACCAGCAGCACTAACACCGCGAACCTTCTCCTCAACCATCTGATGCTGCACAAGGCAGAGGGCATCAGCGCAGGGCTGCATCGCGACAGAGGCAATACCCCCAACACAGGGTATACAGGCAGAGGATGAGCTTCCTCAACATGACTGAGAAGCAGTGCCAAAGGAGGCTCAAGCTATCGTGCCAGGTCATTGCAGGCACTTGCACATTGCTCGAACAAAACCTGCAGCATCAGTGGCTGTCAAAGTCATGACTACCCTCAACTTCTTCGCCTCAGCCTCCTTCCAGGGATCTGCAACAGACATGCGACATCTCAGTCAGCTGCCCACAGATACATCACACAGGTCACTGTGTGGTGAATTATAATCCCAGCCCTTTGGGACTATCCTGGATTAGGCGTACTTCCTGGGCGTTCACTCTCATTTTAAGATTTGGCGACCTCAACCTTAAGAGACCGAATGGATCTGAAGGTCTGGTCTATCTCTCCCCAAAGGAAAGGGACAAACCGAGAATGTTACCGTCTTCCAGATAGCACTTTTTAGCAAGTTCCAGCCAAATTATAATGTCCTGGATATTGTAATGGTCTGGGGGGGGGGGAGGCGGGGGTGGTCTCCTCAGTAATGTACCTCTTTACCAACACTCTTTTGGTAGAGAGATATGGTTCACGAGTTAGTGATACAGAAGATGATGAGAGACAATATACATTCTAAAATATACAGAGGTTTATTAAAGAACCTGTCATGTATCTCACACTACTGTATATAACTATCTTACCATGCTATACATGACTGTAACTAGATATGACCTGTAACCACAAGCATACTTTAACAGCAGGGGTACACTTGCAGGAGACACTGCATACCTGTTCCACACAGGACATAAAGGCAGGTCTCAGGCAAGTGTGGCACTCGAGAGCTGTGAAATAAAGGTGCAGGTCCAGAGTGACCTTGACTTCAGCATGTGCCTCGTGTAAGTCTGTACTGCAGGGTCAGGACTTTACAGTGGCGACGAGTTATGGGATCACAGAATCCACAGAATGGCTACAAACGGCTCAGATGAGAAATACAATGCTGGAGACAACTGGGAGGACTTTATAGAAAGGCTCCAGCAAAGCTTTGTAACCAAAGACTGGTTAGGTGATGATAAAGCAGACAAGAGAAGAGCCCATCTCTTGACCAGCTGTGGCTCGAAAACATACGCCTTAATGAAGGACCTGCTGGCACCCAAGAAACCAGCAAGCAAGTCATTTGAGGAGTTGAGCACACTGGTGAGAGACCACCTGAAGCCAGTGAGCAGCCTACACATGGCCAGACACAGGTTCTACAACTACAGACACTGTGTGGGCCAGAGCATACCCGACTTTGTGGCGGAACTTCGGAGGCTGGCTAGTTTATGTGAGTTTTCCGATGAACTAAGGAGAGAAGTACTGAGAGACTTCTTTATTGAAGGAATAGGCCATGCAGGCATATTCCGAAAGCTTATAGAGACCAAGAACTTGACCCTAGAGGCAGCAGCACTGGTCGCACAGACATTCTTGGCAGGAGAAGAAGAAACGAGTTTGATCTATACTGCGGGTACGACAACTAACGAAACATCAGAACAAGGGGTTCACAGCGTGAAACAAGCCACTACCCCCACACACAGACAAAGGCAGGAGAGTAGGCCTTCAACAGCAGGCAGTGGCGCCAGAAGCCATCAAGGGCCACATGAACGGCCGTTCACACCTCATCATCCCACAATGCGAGCAATCAACTACAGACTGAGAGAAGCTCAAGAGAGATCAGCCAAATGCAGCTCATCCTTCGGAAACAATGGAAGCGGTCTGTGCTGGAGATGTAGGGGAAGGCACTCAACAAGGGGGTGTCGATTTCAGTATGCTGTTTGCAGAAACTGCAACTATACAGGGCATCTGGCTCGCATGTGCAGAAAAACAGCAGCTCGGCTGGTATATGAATCGAAAGGGTCGGAAAGCGGACCAGAAGACGGTGGGGACAGGGCCGGGATGCCGAGGTACAGCGGGTCAACACGATCACTGCCCACTGTTCTCATAACAAGACGCCTCCAGTAATGATGAGGGTCCTACTCAACGGGATACCCGTCAACATGGAACTCGACACGGGAGCTAGTCAATCTCTCATGAGCATCCAACAATTTGAACAGCTGTGGCCGCACAAAAGCAACAGACCAAAACTCACAAGGATCGACACCAAACCTATACCAAATAAATTGTCCCAGTCCTTGGCAGTGCCATGCTCCCAGTCACACACAAAGGGATGGTGAACGGACTTCCCCGGAGATCTCCCAACACTGTTGGGAGAAGCTGGCTGGCAAAACTAAATTGGAAATGGGATGATATTCACGCCATGTCGTCAGAGGAACGGACCTCCTGCTCAACAGTTCTAAGTCATTTTGAACATCTCTTTCAGCCAGGTGTGGGCACCTTCAAAGGGGCTAAAGTTAAAATCTACATCATACAGGATGCCAGGCCGGTCCATCACAAGGCTAGAGCTGTGCCTTATGTGATGAGGGAAAAGATTGAACACTAACTGGACCGGCTTCTGCGAGAAGGCATTATCTCACCCGTGGAATTTAGCGACTGGGCAAGTCCCATCGTCCCCGTCATGAAGCCTGATGGATCCGTACGAATCTGTGGGGATTACAAGTCTACCATAAACAGAGTCTCCCTACAGGACCAATACCTGCTGCCCAGAGTGGCAATATTTGCCACATTGGCTGGAGGAAAACTTTTCTCGAAACTAGAACTCTCATCTGCGTATATGACACAAGAGCTGACTGACAGAGTCTCAGCTACTCACCACCATCAACACACATCGAGGCCTTTTCATGTACAATCGATGCCCATTCGGCATCAGGTCGGCAGCTGCTATATTCCAGCGCAACATGGAGAGTCTGCTCAAGCCCATCCCGGGGACGGTTGTGTTTCAAGATGACATACTTATCACGGGCAGGGACACCGACTCCCATCTCCGCAATTTGGAGGAAGTACTAAGTCGATTGGATCGGGTAGGCCTAAGAGTTAAGAAATCCAAGTGTCTGTTTCTCGCGTCCGAGGTTGAATTTTTGGGCAGAAGGATTGCCGCTGATGGAATCCGCCCAACAGGATCCAAAACCGAAGCAATTCGTCTGGCACCCAGGCCCCGGAATGTCTCGGAACTGCGCACCTTTCTTGGGCTACTCAATTACTTTGGGAACTTTATGCAGAACTTGAGCACGCTGCTGGAGCCTCTCCATGTGCTACTCAGAAAGGGGTGCAATTGGTTTTGGGAGGACGCCCAAGAACGCGCCTTCAATAAGGCACGCAACCATCTATGTTCCAACAGTATTTTAGCCTTTTTTGATCCAGGTAAAAAGCTAGTTCTTACATGTGATGCGTCAGCGTATGGGGTCGGGTGCGTTTTACAGCATGTCAATGATGCGTGTAAATTACAACCCATTGCTTATACCTCCAGGTCACTTTCGCGGGCAGAGAGCGGGTACGGTATGGTGGAGAAGGAGGTGCTCGCGTGCGTGTACAATGTCAAAAAGATGCACCGATACCTTTTCGGGGCCAAGTTCGCGTTAGAAACCGACCACAAACCCCTCACATCCCTGCTATCCGAGTGCAAGGCAATAAACGCCAACGCCTCGGTGCGCATTCAGCGGTGGGCACGCATGCTGGTGTCTTACGACTGCACAATAAAGCACAGACCAGGCACAGACAACTGTGCCGACGCGCTTAGCAGGCTACCCCTGGCGACCACGGAATGGTCCGACGAACAGGACTGTGAGATGATCATGGCAATCAATGCCTTTGAGTCCACAGGTTCGCCCATGACGGCTCGCCAAATCAGAGCCTGGACGACCAGCAACCCCACGTTATCCTTCGTCAAAAGATGTGTTTTAACTGGTGACTGGGCAGAGGCTCGCGATGCCTGCCCCGAGGAGATCAAACCTTTCCATAGGCACATGCATGAACTATCACTATAGGCAGACAGCCTGATGTGGGGCAGCCGAGTAGTTATGCCCTTGCGAGGCAGAGAGGCATGTGTCTGGGAGCTCCACTGCGAGCACCTGGGGATTGTCCTTATGAAGGCCATAGCCAGATCCCACGTCTGGTTGCCTGGCATTGATGCGGACTTGGAGCTCCGCGTCCGGCAGTACACCATTTGTGTCCAACTCAGTAATGCCCCCAGGGAGGCCCCCTTAAGCCCCTGGTCCTGGCCCACCAAACCGTGGTCGCGGGTGCATGTAGACTATGCGGGCCCATTCATGGGCAAAATGTTCCTCATGGGCGTCGATGCATTTTCAAAGTGGATCGAGTGCACCATTTTAAACTCGAGTACCACCTCCACCACTGTGGAGAGCCTTAGAACCATGTTTGCAAAGCACGGAATTCCTGACATATTGTTAAGTGATAATGGTCCGTGCTTCACCAGCGCAGAATTCCAAGATTTTATAGTTGACCACGGCATAAATCACGTTAAGACGGCACCATTCAAGCCGGCCTCCAATGGCCAGGTGGAGTGAACATTGCAAATCGATAAACAAGGGATGCTAAAAATCCAAGGTCCCATGCTGCAGAGCCACCTGTCGCGACTGCTGCTGGCATACAGATCTCGTCCGCATTCATTGACTGGGGTTCCCCCGCGCAACTATTGATGAAAAGGACCTTAAAGACCAGGCTCTCATTAATCCTCCCAGACATGCATGAAATTATTGAGGCAAAGCGCCGGAAGCTAACTGAGTACCATGACCAAAATTCGAGGGGGAGGTGGAATGAGATAGGGGACAAAGTGTTTGTGCTAAACTATGGCAGGTGTCCCAAATGGCTTGCAGGGACAGTAACAGGCAAGGAAGGAAACAGGCTACTGGTTGTACAAATGGACAATGGCCAAACCTGCTGGAAGCATGTAGACCAAGTAAAAAGTAGATTCACCAACAACACTGCAGAAGCAGAGGCAGACTAGAATGTGGAACTCACACCACACCTGGTGGACAGGCAGGGAGAACAACCTGAGGAAAGGGCAGTCTCAACAGACAGCCCAGGTGAGATACCAGCAATCATATTGAACGAAACAGACAGCCCAGGCGAGATACCAGCAATCACGCCGAAAGAAAAACAGGCACCAAGGCAAACAACAGAACCACAACTAAGATGCTTCACGCGAGAGCGTAGACCACCTGAGAGACTGAATCTATAAAGACAATAAGACCTTGGGGGAAGGTGATGTCATGTATCTCACACTACTGTATATAACTATCTTACCATGCTATACATGACTATAACTAGATATGACCTGTAACCACAAGCATACTTTACCACCAGGGGTGCACTTGCAGGAGATACTGCATACCTGTTCCACACAGGTATATAAAGGCAGGTCTCAGGCAAGTGTGGCATTCGAGAGCTGTGAAATAAAGGTGCAGGTTCAGAGTGACCTTGACTTCAGCATGTGCCTCAGTACTGCAGGGTCAGGACTTTACAGAACCTATCTTCAATTTACAGCTGGTGAGACCATCAATTGCAACATTAACAGTTCTTAAAAAAGTTAAAACAAATATAATCTTTCTGGTAGAGAATCTAACTTTTAAATCTAAATTTAATTACAGTATAACAGTTCTTAAAATTATTTAAGCAGGATATCCATCAGTTATTAAGGTATTCATAGCGAGGGGATTTGAGTACAGGGGCAGGGAGGTGTTACTCAGTTGTACAGGGCCTTGGTGAGGCCACACCTGGAGTATTGTGTACAGTTTTGGTCTCCTAACTTGAGGAAGGACATTCTTGCTATTGAGGAAGTGCAGCAAATGTTCACCAGACTGATTCCCGGGATGGCGGGACTGACATATCAAGAAAGATTGGATCAACTGGGCTTGTATTCACTGGAGTTCAGAAGAATGAGAGGGGGTCTCATAGAAACGTTTAAAATTCTGACGGGTTTAGACAGGTTAGAGACAGGAAGAATGTTCCCAATGTTGGGGAAGTCCAGAACCAGGGGTCACAGTCTAAGGATAAGGGGAAAGCCATTTAGGACCGAGATGAGGAGAAACTTCTTCACCCAGAGAGTGGTGAAGCTGTGGAATTCTCTACCACAGAAAGTTGTTGAGGCCAATTCACTAAATATATTCAAAAAGGAGTTAGATGTAGTCCTTACTACTAGGGGGATCAAGGGGTATGATGAGAAAGCAGGAATGGGGTACTGAAGTTGCATGTTCAGTCATGAACTCATTGAATGACGGTGCAGGCTCGAAGGGCCGAATGACCTACTCCTGCACCTAGTTTCTATGTTTCTATGTTTAAAACCCAGAACAGTAGAAGACTATAGAGCTGGTGAGATGCCTCTGCCTTGCTCTGATCGCCGAGAGATGCTCCATTGAATCTAAAACCCAATCTGAGCGCAGTATTTATACTATTCTTCCCGGGTGTTCTACCTTAGCTGGGAGCACTCTTGTTGATAAACTTAATCAAAATTAGACATGGTTCAGCTGACTGCTGTTTCAACATATGTCCATTGTGAGAGGTTATCAAGCAACGGTCAAATGTAGGTAACCTCTGTTTATGCGGTAGGCACTTGATGCGGTAGGCACCCATTATCAAATTCGTCAAAATTATTCATGATTCAGCTGACTGCTGTTTCAACATTTGTCTATTGTAAAAAGTTATAAAGCGATCATCAAAGGTCAGTACCCTTTGACCCCCTCAGGGCTAGATTCCTTCACACCCCCCTCTTGATCAGCATGAGTGCGAGTAGCAAAGGCAGGTTTTGGCCAATATTTAACAAAGTTTCAAAAGTACATCAAATATTAATATCACAAGATTTACAATAGCCTAAGTATGTGCTACAGCAAAGTTCCACTAAAGCTTCCCAAGGCCAATGTTTAGCTTCATTTCACATTGGACAGAATTTTGAAAAATGATGAGTACTTTTCCATACAATTAATGGAACAATATGTAATTAGAATGTTTAATTGGTAGATGTAATGCTCCGTAGAAGTGTTTCATTCTGGTGAGTCAAGGAGACATTGCAGTGTCTGACGAGCTGGCTGAAGTTTGACATACTGAGCAATGTTCCAGAAGATTAGCAATTGATAGTAGGATCTGGTCGATAAGATGGAGGATTCAATCAAGGTGGAAGATGAGTTTTGAACGTCAGTGTGTAGGCTTACAAATTCAATGTGCCGGTGGACGTTAGAAAGGGAAAATTGTGATGGGGAGCACAAGGCCGTGTGCTCATTCAAATGTTTCCACCATCCTTTCCGAGTACCCTTTTTTGTGATTAAAGGAGAGCAGCGGCAGTGCTTGCAAACCGTGCGAAGATCACCGATTTGTGATTCGTTAATCAAAGTTTTTGCACCCCTTAGAATGGTTGCCAAAGTAGTCCAATCTTTGGAAGCAATATAAAAGTTATAATACAAAAGCAAAATACTGCAGATGCTGTAACAAAAACAGAAAATGCTGGAAATCTCAGTAGGTTAGGCAGCATCTGTGGAGAGATAGGTTATAAATTGATAACCTAAGGTGAGGATCACGATCCCAATCACAATGAGTACAGGAATGATGTAGGAGAAGACACCAAAAATACTTCCAAATACTCCCGAGACAGTATCAGTGATCTAATCAATAGCAGATTTAGTAACAGAAGCTAACCCTGGCATTGCCTCTATAATACCTTGACCTATAGCCTTAAGCCAATCTTTATTTGCCAAATATTATCCAATTCAATTCAATTTGTGACAGCAAGTGTTGTGTCCTTTTAATAGTATCCTGGACTGAGTAATTAGTAAAGGTAAGAATGAGTTCCATGTCCTGTAACTGAACTAAAGTTGATAGGTGTATAAATAAAACTAGGGGCATAGAAATTCCTAGATTTCGAGGATTTAACACATTGGAGACTGTATCCACAACAGGTGACATCTTTAAAATCATAGAAGATTCATGGAAATTTACAGCATGGAAGGAGGCCATTTCAACCCATCGTGTCCATGCTGGCTGACCAACAGCTATCCAGCCTAATCTCACTTTCCAGCACTTAGTCCATAGCCCTGTAGGTTACAGCACTTTAAGTGCACATCCATGTATCTTTTAAATGTGGTGAGGATTGCTGCCTCTATCACCCTTTCAGGCAGTGGGTTCCAGATCCCCACCACCCTCTGGGTGAAGAAATTTCCCCTCATATCTCCTCTAAATCTTCCCCCAATTACTTTAAATCTATGCCCCCTCGCTGTTGACCCCTCTGCCAAGGGAAACAGATCCTTCCTATCCACTCTATCCAGGCCCCTCATAATTTTATACACCTCAATCAGGTCTCCCCTCAGGCTCCTCTGTTCCAAAGAAAACAGACCCAGCATCTCCAATCTTTCCTCATAGCCAAAATTCTCCAGTTCTGCCAACATTCTTGTAATCTCCTCTGCATCCTTTCCAGTGCAATCACATCTTTCATGTAATGTGGTGACCAGAACTGCACACAGTACTCTAGCTGCAGCCAAACCAGTGTTTTATACAGTTCAAGCATAACCTCCTTGCTCTTGTATTCCATGCCTCAACTAAGAAAGGCATGTATTCCATATGCCTTCTTAACCACCTTATCTACATGGCCTGCTACCTTCAGGGATCTATGGACCTGCACTGCAAGGTCCATTTGTTCCTCTACACTTTTCACTGTCATACCATTTAATGTGTATTCCCTTACCTGGTTAGACCTCCCCATATGCATTATTTCACACTTATCCGGATTGAATTCCATTTGCCACTGTTCTGCCCACTTGACCAGTACATTGATATCTTCCTGCATTCAGCAGCTTTCTTCTTCATTACCACACAGCCTATTTTAGAAGCTGTTGTCATCCAAGTGCCCAGTGGCAAGTATGTCCACAGTTGGAACACCTGAAAGCCATAATGACCACATAGGATCCATTCCCAAAGAGAAATGGCTCCTGCAATCCAGTCTAACCAGTGTAGAGGTGATAGGGCAGTTTGTCCTATCTGAACCTTTTCTACATTGCTTACATTTTTCCCATTTATTACAGATAAGGAACCCCTGATTAGTGCATTCCTCCACATGAAGGAAATAATATATCATATCATGGAGGTGGAATTGAAAGTGGAATTAGGCTCCAAGTATGGACGGGCCATCCGGATGATGAACCGTTACCAAGGCCCTGAATGATCCAGAGGTCTTAATAAGGTCTAAATTAAGGATCGTCCACTGCTTGTAATAGATCTCTGTCTGTTTTATCAATGGGATTGTAAAGAGGATATCCAGTCTCCATATGAAAGATTCAGCGAGCCAAATAATGGGCTCAATTTTCCCTAATGCCGTTTTTTTGGCATATTTGAAGAGTTACGGCTTGTTTTTTTGGGCCTGAATACACCCCAAAAATAGTGCAACTTTCCCCATTGTAATTTTTGAAATTGGCACCGCGCAGCCGTGCTTTATCTTTGGGGAGGGTGGGGGGTTGTGGGTGGTGGAGCCCAAGGCCTGCATCGAGAAAAGGAGCACCCCCCCTCTCCTCCCTCTGCAGATGCGCAAAAAGAAAAATGACGTTTTTTACGTGACTTATGGGCACACATGCCCAGTACACCTCCTGGTCTGCATTCAGCCATTTTTAAAGAGCCAGTTGCGTGTGAGAACTTTTCTTCCGAGTGAAAATAAAATCGGAGCTGCAATATGCAAAGCAGCTCAAGGACCAAGAATTTCTCACAGGACGAAGTGGAGGCCCTGGTTACTGTAAATGAGGCCAGATGGCACAAGCTGGACACTAGCAGAGGTTATATAAAAGTTTCACCAGAAGAAATGAAGAAAAGCTGGAACCAAGTTTCACAAGATTACTGTGCAATGGTGACCACCCAGGAGGTCCGGAAGCCAGTGCAAAAAGAAGTGCCAGGACCTTGGTCAAGTAGTTAGTGTAAGTAATATTTTCATTTATTCACTGGAATTGCAATTGTAAATGTGACCATCAGTATGTCTCACACAGCAGAAAGACACCCGCTCGAAAAAGTGATATTTTCATCTTTGCAGAGGAAAGTGGCACCTAACAAACGAGAAAAAACTCGAACAGGAGGAGGCCCGGCAAATCTGCAGCCACTGACACCCTTGGAAGAGAGGGTCGCTGCTTTGATGGGTCCTGCCTGGAGAAAAGCAACCATCACTGCACAAACTGGGCCCACACTTAAGGGAGAGGGCAAGTCCTGCAAATTCCACAGTCTGGATTTGCTAAATGTTAAGTACTGCATGGGCGAGCTCTGCTTCAGTTCCTGGGGATATCTCAGTCAGCTACACTTCAGTTGATGCAATGTGCTATCATTCATTGTGTTCCTTCAAATGAACCAGCTGCCTGTGCTGTGAGCCTACTCATGCCACCCATCCCCCTCCTCTGCTGCTAACCATTTGTCTGTTCCGTTATATTTTGCGGAACTTGCCAATCCTGACGCTGCAGATAATTCAGACGAGGACGAGCCTGAAGGAGGAGAACATCTTCCAATCTGACCTTCCAGACCAAGAGCATGGGGTGAGGGGAAGGGGGAGGATGAAGCCCCCACTGTTGTACTCAGCCTGAAGGTGGTTCTGGTGCTGCCCATTAAGGTGCCAGCCCTTTGAATGGTTTGAGTGTTGGGACATTTCCTGGTTTCATACTGTCAGAGGCTGTGGGTTCCAGTGGGGTGCAGTGAGCCACACCCACGGCTCTACCGTCCGAGGTTGCGAGTCTCAGTGGGGTGCAGTGAACCACACCCAGGGTGAGGAGGGAAAGTGGAGCTCGATAGTGCTCTCCCAAGTTGCAGGATCGAACAGATGTAGTTCAGATGATGGCAATGAGTGGGGAGAGCATTGACCTTACGTGATCACTCCTGGACACCATCGGTGGGGTGGGTGATGAGGTATCGGGTCTGTCCAGAGAAGTAATAACACGCGAAAAATGGAAACACTGTCCAGGCACATTAAGGATGGAATGTTGCAGTAGTTGAAATGCTGTTAGGGCACATGAGGGAGGGAATTTCAGAGGTAGCTGCTGCTGCACCCAGACCCCGCAACCACTGACAGAATCAACTGCCACTCCCACTCCAATCCCCAGACCAACCTCTGAAAAGACCCAAGCCGGGTCTTCCACATTACCGCCTACCAACAGGTGCAGGTATGAACGCCTGTCTCGATATACCCGATGTGGGCAAGGCATCCTGCCCATCATCCTGCATGCTCGGAGGTTCCTCAGGTGATGCTGCCTAATTAATCTTCTCCTCCACAGAACCATCATCATGCAGGTATGGTATTGTCAATATTCCCCCCATAATTAAATTGTAACTCTGCAACAATCTCAAAACAGTAGGACAAAGTTCCCTTTCCATCCAAGGTGGAGGCCCTCATATGGACCATGCGCTGGTCTATGCAAGCACAATAGGCTTGCTAACAATGGGAAGCAAGGCATTCAATGAAGACATTTGGGGCAACAAAGTGTAATGCAACTCTTGAATTTTTTCCCTCAAAGTACCACCCCATCACCGAACCACTCCTCACCGGGCTCGAGGGTTGGAGCGTCGACCAGCAGAATCGCTCCCTCGCCCGGACACAGGGGCTAGATGCTTGGCTTCCACCCCCCCCCGGGCTTCTTTTGACTTTCAAAAAAATTAAGATTTATGATGCATATTCTCTGCCTTCTTCACTCCCTCCAAAGCTTCGGCTAAAACAATGTGTCTTTCTGCACCGATTTTGTAATGTGCGCTGATTTTTGTTAAGTGCCCAGAAGGTTTTTTGTGAGTGGTTACATACGCCATCGTAGGAAAAATGTAATTTGGTCAAACTTGCTTAAATATCAAAAACTGGCAGAGATGATGCAAAAAAAATCAGATTAATTGGGGAAAATTGAGCCCACTATCTCAGAGTAGAGTTCACTCAGTGGGAAGGGAACTAATATTATGAATCATGGCATGAGATGCGAGTCTAGCAAGGGCTTTCTCTCTTATGGTAGAGTCCAAGGTCATTGAAGAAAGGAGTTTTTTCCCATGACCAGGGAATCTTATTAGAGGCCATGTGCATTAAGTCCTCCATGCAGGTGGCCATCCTATCTATAGAGGAACCTACAGCCATGATTGCTTGCACCACTGAACACTCGCAGTCACTCTGCTTGCAAAACCTCAGTCTCCTGCACTTGTTTCTACAACTCCAGGTTTGCTCCCTTTCTGGATGGCCTCCGGGCTCAGCATCTGCATGCAGCCAAGCAGAGCTAGGTGACTCCTGCACTATCGATGGAGGAGTCTCCACTGCTATCACTGTCTCCACCATCTGCTCTTGCTCATGTGTGCTCTGAGAGACACCAGGTAACAACACTGTCGCAACCGCCAAACCAAGGTATGCATATCTGCGCTGGTGCTGGGTTGCCTGGTTTCAGGTGACGCTGCACCCTCAGAGGCTGGAGGCTCCTCGGAAGAGTCATCTTGCTCTTCCTCCGTGACATTGGAGGAGGACTCTTGATGGACCTGTGGGAGAGTAAAGAGATCAGTCAGATATGTAGATTGCATAGAGATCATAATGCACATGAGGACCATTCAATGCCTCCTGACATCAGCCCCATATGGGTGACTGATGAATGCCATGTAGCCGTATGGAAACTGAATTTGTCACCAGGTTTTTGTGATAAGCCCCTCTCTCCATCCCCCATCGTGGATCCAGAGATCTCCAGGGCAGCCTCTTCGCACTTGAGGGTCGCGAGGGATGCAAGGCCTTCCCCCGTTCTCTGTCTCTCCCTTGTGTGGTGGGCTTTCTTTACCTGCATGGAGGGAAAGAGAGAGGGTTGAGTTAGAGTGATGGAATGAATGAGTGTAAGGAATGGAAGGATTATTGTGTAGCAGGAGACTCTGATGGAGTGGGGTGGCAATACCAAGTGACCTCCTTGGGTGTTGTTAGTTGGTATGAGGGGCGGCTGGTAAGATGGGGATGTCAATGTAGATAGAGAGTGTGGTGCAAGGTATGTTGCTGTGAGTAAGGATGTGCAGGAGCAGGGTTGGGAAGGCAGAGTGATGGGGATGTAATGATGGGCACAGAAGGATGAAGAAGAGTGTGGCTTTGTACTTATCTTTCCTGATCTCAAGATCATTGAAGCACTTGCAGCACTACACCCAGGTGCTCATCACCACACACTTCCTCTGCTATCTGGAGCTAGGCTGCCTTGGTCTCATGGGGATGTCTCTTACAGCCACTGGCAGGGAAGAGAACCTCCCTGCGTGCTCGAGCTCCCTCCACAAACACATGGAGGGAGTGATCAGAAAATCTTGCAGCAGCCTGCTGCCTCTGGGAACTCATGTTCATTACAAAGGAGGAACAATAGCGTCCACACTCTTAGATGATCCTTCAAATGTAATGTGGCCACGGCCCCTTTAAATGTACCGGCATCAAACGCCTCAGCACTGACGTCACCAGACCTGCACCTTTTATTGGGCCGGGGAACGTGCTGGGCAGGCTTGACGGGAAAGTCTTTTTGTGTAGCGGGATGCAGGTAGCAACAGTCTTGCAGCCGCCACAGACCCATATGGCACTAGACCCGTCCAGGTAGGGAAAATCACGGCCCGCATATCTGCGATGATTAAATAGAATGCAAAAATGTACTCATTCTTTTAATTTATTAGGTTTTATTTTAGGGGTGTCAAGTAAGATCCATGAGAATCAACATAAGCAGTCAAACGAATATGAAAAAAAAGGACAGGGTTGTTCTTCAGTGATAGAAGTTGGTTAGCTCTAGGCCTCTTACTTCCTAGGTGAAATTTCTTGGAAGTGTTTTTATTCTCATGTGCGAGATGAAAAGTTTTAGGATAAAGAACAAATTAGACACAATCCCCAAAACTCTAGTCATATTTTGGACCATTCTTTTTTCCCTACTGAAAAGGAATTGGAAGAGAAGTTAATTTAAATGCTACATTTTTAAAAGCAATGTGTATTCTAATGAGTTTGATTCACCTAGATGAAAGGTAGTTAACATGAAGAAACGTTGCTTCTTCCGGAGACTAAAGTGGTTGCTTAGGTTGTTTGGGTGTTTGGAAGGGCACCTCTCACCATTGTATTAATCTTTGCCAGTCAGAGAGGGACAAATTTTTTGATAGATTGGAGGACTTTTGGGACACAGTATACTGCAGGAAGCAAAAGGCTTCAAAACAGGAGACTGCAGGGACAATGGTTCTGCCCTGAGGTAGGCTGGCATGGTCAAGTATGGAGCAATGTTACAAAAGCCTGTAGCTTCCTCAGTGGGTGGAAACCAGAGGTTAGATCCCAAATGTGCCAAATATTGCACCTGGTATTATCCCAATTTCATTAGAAAATGCCAAAACTTAAAAAAGGGTGTAAGTCAACGTAAACAATTGGAACCCATAGAAAGTGATAAAGAAAACAGATAGTGTGTGGGATTAAGCAAGAAAAAGTAAGTTTCAACTAATTTACCCATCATTCTTGTACACCAGGCACGGCATGTTTAGGAATCCACAATCAGGGAAGCCGGTGAAGTGGCAGGCTGGATTTGTCCAGATTGCAGGGTTTCCCAAGGTGCAGGGTGCCATTGACTGCATACAGGCTGGCCTGCGGGTGCCACTGAACTACTCCGAATGCTTTATGAATGGAAAGTGATTCCACTCCCTGTATGTGCAGCAGTTGATGCGAGATACCCAGGCAGCAGCCATGTTTCCTTCATCCTGTGCCAGAGCAGTGTGCCTGCTGTCTTCACTGGGCCAAACCACAATTGTGGATGGCTGCTTGGGGAACAAGGGATATCCCCTATCCACTTGGCTGCTAATCCCACTTCAGAACCCCAGGACAGCGGCCGAGCATGCCTACAATGACGCTCATTCTGGCACCAGGTGCTTCAATGAGCACTGCATTGGGATCCTCAGAGATTCCGTTGCCTGGACCGTCTGGTGGCGCTGTGTAGTACTCTCCTGAACTGGTCTCCATATTCGTGGTGGTCTGCTGCATGTTGCACAACCTGGCCCTCATGAAGGGCCAGCCGCTGGAGGTCGATCCAGCAGTACCACTTGAGGAAGAGGCGCAGCAGCAGCAGGAGGCGGCGCAGGAGGAGGAAGAGGACCAGGATCCCCATCGCCACCCAGCCAGGAGATGTCGTCGCCATCCCAACCCTGCAAGAGAGGTGCAGAGACGTCCGATTGCTGCTCGATTCACATAATCTCATCCCCACCTGACCCTTGAGCTTCTATTTTCCATGGCCATCCACAGTTGATCCAGCAGTACCACCCGAGGAGGCGGTGGTGCAGGAGGACGCTGCCGCCTCCTCCTACTCCTCCTCCTCCTCCTCCTCGGCACAGTTGTCCACTCTGAAATGAAACACCTGCCCAGATATAGGTGCAAAAAAATAAAGATTTATGACATCATACAAATCAGTGCAAAAAAACTAAAGAAAAAGCAATGCTAAAAACTTCCACAATAACTTCACTTCTCATCCTTGTGCATTTCCTTATACCCACTGCCTAATCTACTACTACACCTCTGTCTCCCTTGTGGCTGCCTCATGGGTCTGGGACGGTTGCTGTGTTTCCTGTGTGGAAGTTGCAGATGTCTTTCTAGGATGCCCTCGACCAGCTTTGGGCCTGGAAGGTCGGGTGCAGACTGGTCAACACCCTCCTGGGAGGGTTCAGTTTGGCTTGGCTCGGGCGAGGCTATGCTTGGAGACACTGGCGGAGCGACAGGTCTGGGGCCAGGAATGCTGCGATCCTGCATCATCCGTATCTTGGCCCAGGGAGCCTGAGTCACTCACTGGGGGCAGCACAATACCACCACCACCAATCTGAGGGTGCTCAGGTCGGGGCCATGGGGCCACACCGGAAGGTCCCCTATGGCCCGTGGTGGACCCAGCCGAGAAAGCAATAAAGAGGTGTCAGGTGCATCGAGCTGGACTGAGTCACAGAACCAGCAGACATGGTAGCAGTTTGACACTCCTTGGCCTGTTGCCCAGAGGGCATAAGAGCGTTCTGAGCTTCCAGAGCTGCGGCCATCCTCACCAATCCAGCACCGATGTGCTCATTCCCTCACACCTGTGCTGCAATGGCAGCTGCCACATCACCTGCAGGTTGCAGCATCACAGCTGGATCCGTACGGACAATCTGGGAGTCCATCACCTGCACACTGGTAATGATGGGCTCCATGGTGTGCACAGAGCTGTCGACTATGCGGGAAGAGGACTCCTCCAAGCTTACCACTTCCGACAGCCTCTCTGGCACCGTTGCCAGTGCCCCCAACATCTGGGAATGCATGGCCTCCAATCCTTCTCTCATAAGCTGCTACATCGATGGGCTCGTCGAGTCCTCCTCAGCAGAACTCCAGTGCGGACTCGCCCCCCCTAGAGTGATGGCACTGGAGGTTGCCTAGCTCCGTCACCATGCTGCAGCCTCTATGCCCCGGTGCAACAGCCAGTGCAAACCCCTGTACTTTCTGCACTATATCAGACCAGTTAGCCGAGCTGGGGCTTGTGGATGGAAGCGGTGACATGGTGCTGTCAGCAGTGTCCTCCTCTTCCTCATCACGGAGGTCCCCAAAAGATGGAGTGCGTCCAGGGTATCAGCAAGGCTGGAGCCCTCAATGCGGTCATTAGACATATCGGAACTGATGTCCTCAAGGGTGTCAGAGGCCTGGCACTGGTCTCAGGTGCTACCTCTCTCTGTCCTCGGCTGCCACTTGGCTCCGGGGTTGTCTCCAGGCCTGGTGCTGGTCTCAGGTGGTGCGTCTCTGTCCTGTGCTGCCACTCAGCCTCTCATCTGCAAGCATCATGGGAGAAGGGCTGCTGGGGGTGGGGGGGGGGGGGGAAGATATGGGATTGATGCATCGAGGCTACAACTAGCACACACTTTTAGAAGTGAAGGCACAGTAGGCGCTGGCACAATCAGGGAGAGAGCATTAAAGGAGGGCCTCACTTACCTATGCTGCCCACATCGGCATCTCCAATACTGGAAGCCACAGGGAGTGCCTCATCTACAAGCATAAATGGGAGAAGGGCTTCTTGAGAGGGGGAAGTGGGGGATTTACACCCGGGGTTTGCAAGGAGCAGACTTTGTGGGAAAGGCACAGTAGGCACTGGCGAATTCAGAGAGAGAGAGAACATTAAAGGAGGACCTTTGCTTACCCACGTCGGCATTGGCAATACCAGTGGCCACAGGGAAGGCACCATGTCTGCCGACGAGAGCTTCAGCCTCGTTACCACCAGTCCTCCTTTGCTCCATCCTGTTGTGTGCAAGTTTGGCCTGCAAAACAAAGAATGGTTGGTAAGTACCACGGTGATGACGCATCAGAATTGAGTGCACAAATGTGTCCCTGATGTAGCTGTAACAGAGATGAGAGGGAGTCTCCATTGCGCAAACCCACGTATACATCAGAGCTCCACAGCAATCTCCCTCCTTGTAAATACCTCGTGAGTGGGTCTCCCCACGTCTGGGTAAAGGACTTTCCTCCTTCCCTCGACACCCTGCCCGGCGTCGGAAAATCGGGTTGCCCTTTTTGGGCCAGCAGCACCAGCCATCCTTGAACACAACTTCTTCCCTCAGGGCCTAGCTGCAAACATATGTATGCAAACTTTACTTGTGTGCAAGACTTGCCACCAGGGGGTGCACCTGTGGGAGACCCAAGGTCACCTGTACACCCCGGGCAAGCAGGTATAAAAGGCAGTCTACCATGTTGCTTCAGCACTCTGGAGTTACATTAAAAAGAGAGACCAAGGTCACAACAGTTTGAGCTTACAGCATGGAGTTATTCTGAACATAACACAAACCCTGGCCTTTAAGGCGGCAAGGGAACAGCTGGCTCATTAGCATCAAATGACCATATGGCTGAATTTCCCCGTTGTAATGTCGCTCCAATCAATCCACACCGCTGCCCAAACTCCCAATTCCGGCGCTCATGACTGTCAGATGCCATTTTTTGGAAAAAAAAATCCAGGAATAAAACAATCTATCGAGTGGCTGCCGCAAACATAGCGGCAGTAATGGCCCAAAAAAGACGGTGTGCATGCCAGGTTTGTGGCGGGCCTGAATTTCTGCCCCAAGAGGTTGGAGGGAATATATTAGCATGGATAGAGGAATGGTTAACAGACTGGAAGCAGAGTAGGGATAAACAGGTCTTATTCTGCATTGTAGGCTGTAACTCGTGAGTTGCAGCAAGGATCAGTGCTTGGGCCTCAGCTATTTACAATCTATGTCAATGAGTTATGAAGGGACAGAGTAATGTATCCAAGATTGCTGATGATACAAAACTAGGCGAGAAAGTGTGCTGTGAGGAGGAAACAACAAGCCTGCAAAGGGATATAGACATGTTAAGTGCGTGGGAACTAAGTTGGTAGATTGAGTATGTGAGATTATTCACTTTGGTAGGAGGAAGAGAGAGAATATGTTTTAAACTGGTGACAAACTATTAAATGTTGATGTTCAGAGAGATTAAGGGCCCTTGTACAGGAAACACAGAAAGCTAGCATGCAGATACAGCAAGCAATTAGGAAGACAAATGGCATGTTAGCCTTTTTTCCAAGGGAATTGGAGTGCAAGAGTAAAGAAGTCTTACTACAATTGTACAGGATTTTGGTGAGACCACACCTGGAGTACTGTGCAGAATTTTGGTATCCTTATCTGAGAAAGGACATACATGCCTTAGAGGTGGTGCAATGAAGGTTTGCTAGATTGATCCCTGGGATGAGAGAGTTGTCCTACGAGGAGAGATTGCGCCTGTACTCTAGAGCTTAGAAGAACAAGAGGTGATCTCATTGAAACATACAAGAATCTGAGGGGGTTTGAAGGGGTAGATGCAAAGTGGTTGTTTCCCCTGGCTGGAGAGTCTAGAACTAAGGGGCATAGTCTCAGCACAAGGGGTCGGCTATTTGAGACTGAGATGAGGAGGAATTTCCTTAGCCAGAGGGTTGTGAATCTTTGGAATTCGCTACACCAAAGGATGCTGAGTCATTGATCTATTTTTGGATTCTAGGGAATTAAGGGATATGGGGATCGGATGGGAAAATGGAGTGGAGTTCAAAGAACAGTCATGATCTTATTGAATGTTGGAGCAGGCTCGAAGGGCCATATGGCCCCTTCCTAATTCTTATGTTCTCTCTCATTTCTGTTCATGGGACCTTGTTGTGCACAAATTGACGGCTACATTACTACATGATTGCAATTCAAAAGCACTTAATTTGCTGTAAAGCAGTTTGTGATATCCTAAGGCTGTGAACAACTCACTCTCACACACACACACACACACACATACTCTTTCTAAAATCAGACAGGTAACAGCAGGCTTTATTTTGTAAGTGGCACTTCGTTAGGAATGAAACAGCGATATTACTGGCAAGTGCAAGCCTCATTTCCATAGATTAATCAGATTAGCACTCACATCAAATTTCACAATATTTGTCTGAGTCGTGCCCCAAGCATTCACCTTACCCATATAAAAAAAAAAGGCACAGTGCTCTACAAGCCTTGACTTTAGTCAGCTTCTAAAAATTAGGTTCATGCATAATTGAGCTTTGCCACTGCTGTGATTTAGCATTTCAGTACTGGTGTGTTTTATATTTAAAATAATTTTTTTGAAAACCAAACAGGCAATTTTCCCTTTTTGGTTAAAAAAAACTTTGCTCTGCATCAAGAACTTTGCTGCAGTCATTATTGCTGCATTGTAACTTGCAAAGTGCCAAGAATGGCACGAAAGCGGCTGAAGAAATTATTTACACTGCACAATCAAAATTCAGCTCAGAGACACAGCTCTGGGCAAAAATATCAACTCCAAGCCCAGTGGGAATCTTAGGATCTCAAGTAAAAACTTTAATGAAGGCATTAAAGACAATTCAATGAATACATTTAAATAGACCTTTTTTAATATTTTGAACTGCATAAATGTCAATTACTGGAGAAAAAAATACTCAGGTGAAAGCAAGTAATTTGTGGGAGCCCAGAGGACAGATTGTGTGAACAATGATATATCCACTATAAGATAAGAGCTATTATGCATCACCCAGTGTGACACCTTTAACATTGAAAACTCCTGCAGTTGAAAATTATTTCAATGAAATGCATACATCTACTGATTTTAATATACAATAGATTTTGCTAAACAGAGGGCAATACTGCTATGTACACGTAAATAATTGAAAAACTGAGTTAGGAGTAACGTAACTTAACTGTGGCTTTATACAATGTAAAATGGTGTCTCAAACCAGCATGAACCAGAATGAATACAGCACTTGTGAATAGCTCCCACAGGGTCCTAATGCCTGTCCAGTGAGCTGTAACAAATACAAAAACAGATACTATAGTATGGATTTTCTTTAAATAGAATACATTTTGCTCAACATAATACAAGCTAAGTTGCTGCCATGAAAGTGTACCTATTAACAGTCATTGTTAAATGAATTATATTCGTTACAGGCATCATTTGATATTGATCTCTTTTTTGTCCCCCCATTGAATCAAACAGACATAGGCATTCACAGCCATTAGGTAAATTAGGTAGCAGACAGCAAAATCACAACAGCATATCTCGACTCCATGTGGACAGGTTTTTTTTTCCAGCTTCACTGACTCCATCCCCTCCACTTAAAATACAATAGTATTTTTTCCCCATATCAGGAGGTAAAACAGCAGAATAAGGTCTTGCATGCTTTCCACCCTGCAACAAAAACCACATGAAACCACCAAGAGTAAACAACTCATGCTTTCCTCCGGATAGCGTAATTTTTCCAAAGAAAATTTGCTATCTTATGAACACTCACTATGACACAATGCAGTTAAAGCAAAGCTTAGTGAACTTTCAGAGCAAAGGCCAACAGGCACAGCATTAGGCTTTAAACAGACATGCTTTCCCAGCCTGCCCATTACTTGCAATAATAGAAGGGAACAATGCAACCCAGAAAATTACATCAACAAAATAGTTTCCTTTCCTTTCCAAGCAAAACACATGACTTACCAATTCAGTGGCACAGTCCTCAGCTTTGGTGGTACAGACCCAAAAGATTTTTACTAGAGCCTTCGACCTACATCTTTCTGATGCTGTATCTGTTAGTCAAAACTTTCTGAAGCTCAACTTTTTTATTTTTCTCCCAACAGATAATTTCATAAAGGCAGAAATCTTACTTCCACTGTAATGATAGTCAATTAGGCAGTGACCATGGACACTGGTTTTGTATGTCTGAACATCAGGTTGCTGCTAAGTTCACCTGTTTAGATTGCAAGTATCTTCTCACAGTTGGTACTGCAGTGTCTGCCATTAACTGATTTAAGAGAAAGACATTGCCAAGCACCTGACTTCCTGTTGAGATGCACGGTAAAAGGTTGACACAGATTAATCAAGCATGTCACCACTAATTGGAAACACATTAATATCAAGAACACTGACAATAGGGCACTTCATACAAGTCTGTTCTACAAATGCTACATCTGCTGGTAATGAATATTGCATCTCTATTTGGCAGGCTGGCAATTCATTTTTTCATTACGCTCCTGGACTCAGTACAGATGAAAGCCATTGAAAGCAATCGGGTTGTTGAAAATGGCTTCCTCCTTGCTGCAGTCCATCCTTGTGAACAAAATGCATCATTGAATAGTAATTGGGTCTACGTGGCAAATTAATCAAAGTATGTCCTCAAGGTCCACAATCACTTTGCATAGACAAATCATCATAGGCGGTCTCTCGAATGAGGATGACTTGCTTCTATGTGAGTTCACAGATGTTTCAATGAAGGACACGATGTTCCAGTCCTGAACTCCAATTGAAGGGGTGGAAGATGCCCGTGTGTGGATTTTTTTAATGTGTGGTGACCGTTGCATATCAGCCACCACACGGGCTTGACAGAACTACATACATAGAAACATACATAGAAAATAGGTGCAGGAGTAGGTCATTCGGCCCTTCGAGCCTGCACCACCATTCAATAAGATCATGGCTGATCCTTCACCTCATTACCCCTTTCCTGCTTTCTCTCCATACCCATTGATCCCTTTAGCCGTAAGGGCCATATCTAACTCCCTGTTGAAAACATCCAATGAACTGGCATCAACAACTCTCTGCGGTAGGGAATTCCACAGGTTAACAACTCTCTGAGTGAAGAAGTTTCTCCTCATCTCAGTCCTAAATGGCCTACCCCTTATCCTAAGACTGTGTCCCCTGGTTCTGGACTTCCCCAACATTGGGAACATTTTTCCCGCATCTAACCTGTCCCGTCCCGTCAGAATCTTATACGTTTCTATGAGATCCCCTCTCATCCTTCTAAACTCTAGTGTATAAAGGCCCAGTTGATCCAATCTCTCCTCATATGTCAGTCCAGCCATCACTGGAATCAGTCTGGTGAACCTTCGCTGCACTCCCTTTATCCAGTGGCAAGGATTAACCAGGATGACAGGAGACCTGCTCTGCTGCACGGACGTAGTGCGCACACATGTCGCAATGTGGGCAGGCCTGTTCTGCCCCTGGGCCCTCAGCTCCTCTGGGCCCCATATCCTCATTCACTGCACGTCCGCCACGATCCCTTGCTGCTCCTCCACCACAAACACTCGCCGCACCTCCGCTACGATTCATCACCGCTCCTCCGCCACAAAAACACTCGCCGCACCTCCACCAATAAACATTCACTCATAGCCATTCAGCAGTTCCTTAACTAGGTTGCTCAGTTAAGTGATTCTATTATGCTGGTGAGTTCTTACGGTCTGTGGATTATCAAGCAAATTATTTACCCCCTTCTTGAAATGCTCTTAAGAACCTAGTCGCACCTCATTGTGGAAGGAATTTGGAACTATACAGGTTAAATTGGTCACCAACAGTAGCGCAAAATGAGCTGATAGAAAATCGGCAGCCTGTTTTACATTGTGCCTGATTTTCATTTCCATTCAGGAACACTGTCGAATGGGTTGAGGGAGCACTGCACTTTCAGATGAGACGTTAAACGGCTAGTTCTGGAGCACATGTCTTCAGCATTACAGCCAGGATGCTGGCAGGGCCCACAGCCTTTGTTGTATCCAATGCGCTCAGCTGTTTTTTGATAGCACGTGGAGTTAATCAAGTTGGCTTAAGATTGGCTTCTGTGATGGTGGAAACCTCAGGAGGAGGCAGAGATGGATCGTTCACTCATCACTTCTGACTGAAGACGATTGCAAACGTTTTTGCACTCGCATGCTGGGCTCTACCATCATTGAGGAAGGGGATGTTTATGGAGCCTCCTCCTCCCATTATTTGATTAATTGTCCACCTCTATTCATGACTGGATGTAGCAGCACTGCAGAGCTTCCATCCGATCCATTGGTTGTGGGATCACTAAGCTCTGTCTGTAACATATCAGCGCACGCTCCAATCATCGACCTGGACCTTGATGAACTCCAAGTCTGTGATTGGAGCATAGGCAGATACAGCAGGAGTGGCAAGAGACAGTTGAGGGATGTGATCGGGGCCCAGGAGAGGCGTGAGTTCGTGGCCAGGGGCCCAGGGGCAGCACGGGCCAGCCCACACTGCGATATGTGTGCGCACGAGGTCCATGCAGCAAAGCAGGTCTCCAGTTGTCTTGGATAACACTTGCCACTGGACCACAACCTAGCTCTGTCAAGCTCGAGTGGTGGCTGGTGTGCAATGGCCAACACACGTTAAAAAAATCCACGCGCAGGCATCTTCCACCCTTCAGGACGTAGCTCAGGACCTGGAATATTAGGTCCTTCATTGAAACACCTGGGAACTCATCCTTTTTTGGCATGGAAGCAAGTCATCCTCGCTTCGAGGGACATCCTATGATGATGATGATGATAAAGCAAAGGCCCGTCTGCTCTCTCAGGTGGATGTAAAAGATTCCATGATACTATTTCGACGAAGAGCAGGAGAGTTATCCCTGGTGTCCTGGCCAATATTTATCCCTCAATCAACATAACAAAAAAATGAGATTATTTGGTCATTAGCACATTGCTGTTTGTGGGAGCTTGCTGTGCGCAAATTGGCTGCCACATTTCCTACATTATAACAGTGACTACACTCCAAAAGTATGGCATTGGCTGTAAAACGCTTTGAGACGTCCGGTGGTCGTGAAAGACACTATATAAATGCAAGTCTTTTTTTCCTTTTTCTGGTGATAACCAACTCCACCCCATATGTATATTAAACAATAAGCCTTAAATATGATTATTTTAATCATTGTTGAGGCACATTCTCAGCTCTTGAGTTACAAGCTATGGTTACTGTATTATAACCGCCAGATTAACTGTCTTTCTTTCACATCACCCTTTCTCACACTATCAAATATACTATAGACTCACAACCTATTTCAGACATATTCATACAAGCTCTTGAGCAACCTTGCTTTTTGAACTACTTACATTTTTTCTTTTTTTAATAGACTAGCTCCCATTTTAACCCAGGTTGGCAGTGATCTACTAGGCCTCATCGGTGGGCGGCGGGTGGGAGTGGAATGTCAGGTGGCCAGAGGCTGCCACTGGAGAAATGGCTGGGAGGGAGTTCAGAACATTGCATTTGAGAGAAGGGGCAAAGCCAGGGACAGGGAAGGCACTCATGCTTCTTTGGGCCCTACAAGGAAAGTTAAACAAAGTAAAAATTAGACTTACCTTTTTGGGCCTCTTCAGCCCCCAACTTCTCTTCCAGCTGGGTTGGGCTGGTGGGAAAACCACAACAACTTCCTCATGCAGGCCACTGTTTAAAGTAGGAGTGGTGCTTTGATGATGGGTAAACCCTACAGGTGATTTTAACTGCCAGCCTGCTTGGTTTCCACCAGGTGAGGCAGGTTAAAATCACCACTACTGTCTCAAACTTTACTCCCTCTTGCACTCCTGTCTCTCATATGCACACATTCCATGTCAAGTTATAAAATTCTGCTCCGTGCTCCAATAGTTGTGGTTTCCGAGGCTTTACATGACCACCCTTCTGACCTTCCAATTTTTGATTCATGCCTTCTCATTCTGTATCTGCAGCACAGTATTAACTTCCTTCTCTCATGCTAGGCAAAGTTCGATTGATATATATCTTCATCTATGTCACACATGGCAGAATACATTAGTAACATTCTGGTCCATGTGCAAGTGATGAGGATTTGAATTTATAGAAGATGAATCTTCCAAAGTAAAAAAAAAATCACAGCGGTTTTGGCCTAGGCACACTCTCAACACTTACCCACATCTGTTTAAAGTTATTGATTCTTTTAGTTTGGAATTTTTATATCAGCGTTTGATGCAAATGAAGGTTGGAGAGTTTAGTCTGATTTGGATAAGTTGTTAATTTCCACTCATGGCAGGATTTACACTTCACTCTTTGGAACTTACATCAACGTTAACCAGTCTCCTGCGCCGAGGAGGGGGGGGGGGGGGGCTGGGGGGGTGGCGGGGCGCACAGTTCAACTCTAGAGTGCTCACAGTGTTCTGAGTTACACTGTCACTTTTGTATTGTTGCACATCCAAAACCACTTTACTTTGATGCTATGTGTTGTGCATCTGTAAAGCATGCACTCCCATGTTCCGCCACCAGGGAGCTCATCCGATGAAGTCCCAAGGGATCCCAGCATCCTTTGGGAGCACTGTATATAAGCCGGCCCCTAAGGCCTGTTCCTCACTCTGGCGTGTCTTATTAAAGACTGAGCTCACTGTTACTTTAACCTCCCTGTGAGCAGCCTCATCTGTGTTAGGAACACAATAACTGGCGACAAGAATACGAATTCAACGCAAAGATGTAGAAAACTGTGGGCATCCTGGAGAAGCTCTCGGAGGGTGAGGATTGGGAAGCCTATGTCTAACAGCTAGATCAGTACTTTGTAGCCAACGAGCTGGACGGAGAAGGAAGCGCTGCAAAAAGGAGAGCGGTCCTCCTCACAGTCTGCGGGGCACCGACCTACAGCCTCATGAAGAATCTTCTGGCTCCGGTGAAAACCACAGATAAGTCATATGAGGAGCTGTGTACACTGGTTTGGGAGCATCTTAACCTGAGGGAGAGTGTGCTGATAGCGAGATATCAGTTCTACACGTGCCAGCGATCTGAAAATCAGGAAGTGGCGAGCTACGTCGCCGAGCTAAGGCGACTTGCAGGACAATGTGAGTTTGATGGCTACCTGGAGCAAATGCTCAGAGACATTTTTGTACTGGGCATTGGCCACGAGACCATCCTACGAAAACTTTTGACTGTAGAGACACCGACACTCAGTAAGGGCATTGCGATAGCACAGGCGCTTATGTCCACCAAACAAATCTCTCAGCACACAAGTGCAAGCAATGTTCATAAATTAACTGGAACTGTGTTTGCGAGCAGAAATATACAGTGCAGAACCTATGAGTCTGCAACTGTCAGTAGGCCTCAGGTGACCCAGATGACTCAGAGTCCCCAACAAAGGATGAATGCAAGGCAATTCACACCTTGTTGGCATTGTGGAGGCTTCCATTCAGCCTATTCATGCCGCTTCAAAGAGTATGTTTGCAAGAGCTGAGGAACAATGGGGCACCTCCAATGAGCTTGCAAACGAGCTGCAAGCTCTGCAAAACCTGCTAACCACCACATGGCAGAGGAAGATAGGTCCAAAGCATTTTCGAGCCTCAGAGAGAGGATGCAGATGCTGAAGTATATGGGGTGTACACATTTTTGACGAAATGTCCACCTATAATGCTAAATGTAAAATTGAATGGCTTACCCGTGGCCATGGAACTGGACACTGGCGCTAGCCAATCCATCATGAGTAAAAAGGTGTTTGAGAGACTGTGAAGCAACAAAGCATTCAGGCCAGCCCTGAGCCGCATCCACACGAAACTGAGAACATACACCAAAGAGCTTATCACTGTCCTGTGAAATGCCATGGTCAAGGTCACCTACGAGGGCACAGTGCACGAACTCCCACTCTGGATTGTCCCGGGCAATGGCCCCAAACTGCTTGGAAGGAGCTGGTTGGGCAAAATCTGCTGGAACTGGGATGACATCCGAGCGCTATCACATGTCGATGAGGCCTCATGTAACCAGGTTCTTAACAAATTTCCTTCCCTTTTTGAGCTAGGCATTGGAAACATTTCCAGGGCGAAGGTGTGGATCCACTTGGTCCCAGAGGCACGACCCATTCACCACAAGGCACGAGCGGTACCTCACATGATGAGGGAGAGAGTGGAAATCGAGCTGGACAGGCTGCAAAGCGAGGGCATCATCTCCCCAGTGGAATTCAGTGAGTGGACTAGCCCGATTGTTCCAATACTCAAAAGTGATGGCATTGTCAGGATTTGCGGCGATTATAAAATAACTATTAATCGTTTCTCACTGCAGGACCAATACCCGCTACCTAAGGCAGACGACCTATTTACAACGCTGGCAGGAGGCAAGCCGTTCACCAAGCTCGACCTGACTTTGGCCTACATGACGCAGGAGTCTTCGAAGGGCCTCACCTGAGTCAACACGCACAAGGGACTGTTCATCTACAACAGATGCCCGTTTGGAATTCGGTCGGCTGCAGCGATCTTCCAGAGAAACATGGAGAGCCTACTTAAGTCGGTACCACACACATTGGTCTATCAGGACGACATATTGGTCATGGGTCGGGACACCGCCGAGCACCTACAAAACCTGGTGGAGGTCCTCCAGCGACTGGATCACGTAGAGCTGCAGCTGAAGAGGTCGAAATGCGTCTTCGTGGCAACAGAAGTGGAGTTTTTGGGGAGAAAGATCATGGCGGATGGCATTCGGCCCACAGACATCAAGACAGAGGCTATCAGGAACGCGACCAGACCACAGAATGTCACGGAGCTGCGGTCGTTCCTGGGACTCCTCAACTATTTTGGTAACTTCCTACCGGGGTTAAGCAACCTCTTAGAGCCCCTACATGTGTTATTGCGCAAAGGTGAGAACTGGGTATGGGGAAAAAAAACAAGTAATTGCTTTTGAGAAAGCCAGAAACATTTTGTGCTCCAACAAGCTGCTTGTATTGTATAACCTGTGTAAAAGACTTATGCTAGCATGTGACACGTCGGCGTACGGAGTCGGGTGTGTATTACAACAAGCTAACGTTGCGGGGAAGTTGCAACCTATCGCCTATTATTCCAGGAGCTTGTCTAAGGTCGACAAGGCCTACAGCATGATTGAGAAAGAGGCATTAGCGTGTGTGTTCGGGGTAAAGAAAATGCATCAGTACCTGTTTGGCCTCAAATTTGAGCTGGAAACCGATCACAAGCCCCTCACATCGCTGTTCGTTGAAAACAAGGGGATAAATACTAATGCCTCAGCCTGCATACAAAGGTGGGCACTCGCGCTATCAGCATATAACTATACCATCCGCCACAGGCCAGGGACCGAGAACTGTGCGGGTGTTCTTAGTCGGCTGCCATTGCCCACCACGGGGGTGGAAATGGCGCAAACTGCAAACTTGTTGATGGTGGCGCAGCCCGCAGATTTGTTGATGGTCATGGAAGCGTTTGAACATGATAAATCACCTCTCACGGCCTGCCAGATTAGGACTTGGACCAGCCAAGATCCTCTGCTATCCCTAGTAAAAAAACTGTGTACTGCATGGGATCTGGGCCAGCATCCCAGTTGAAATGCAAGAGCTAATCAAGCCATTCCAGTGGTGAAAGGATGAGCTGTCCATTCAGGCAGACTGCCTGTTGTGGGGTAACCGTGTAGTGCTACCAAAAAAGGGCAGGGAGACATTCATCTCGGATCTCCACAGCACACACCCGGGTATAGTAATGATGAAATCGATAGCCAGATCCCACGTGTGGTGGCCCGGTATCAACTCTGATTTGAGTCCTGTGTACGGCAATGCAGCGTATGTGCTCAGTTGAGCAACGCGCTCAGAGAGGCACCACTAAATTTGTGGTCCTGGCCCTGCAGACCATGGTCGAGGATCCATGTCGACTATGCGGGCCCGTTTATCGGTAAAATGTTCCTGGTGGTGGTGGATGCTTTTTCAAAATGCATTGAATGACACCATTGAAAGCCTGAGGGCAATGTTTGTCACCCACGGCCTGCCTGACATACTGGTCAGTGACAATGGGCCATGTTTCACCAGTGCCGAATTTAAAGAATTCATGACCCGCAATGGGATCAAACATGTCACCTCGGCCCCGTTTAAACCAGCCTCCAATGGGCAGGCAGAGCGGGCAGTACAAACCATCAAACAGAGCCTTAAATGAGTCACAGAAGGCTCACTCCAAACCCGCCTGTCCCAAGTACTGCTCAGCTACGGCACAAGACCCCACTCGCTCACAGGGGTGCCCCTGGCTGAGCTACTCATGAAAAGGACACTTAAAACCAGACTCTCGCTGGTTCACCCCAACCTACATGATCAGGTAGAGAGCAGGCGGCAGCAACAAAATGTAAATGATGGTCGCGCCACTGTGTCACGGGAAATTGATCTGAATGACCCTGTATATGCACTAAACTATGGACATGGTCCCAAGTGGATCGCGGGCACGGTGATAGCTAAAGAAGGGAATAGGGTGTTTGTAGTCAAACTAGACAATGGACACATTTGCAGAAAGCACCTGGACCAAACAAGGCTGCGGTTCACAGACTGCCCTGAACAACCAACAGCAGACACCACCTTTTTCGAGCCCACAACACACACCCAAAGGATCAACGACACCACGCCGGACCAGGAAACCGAATCCATCATACCCAACAGCCCAGCAAGGCCAGGCTCACCTAGCAGCCCTGCAGGGCCAACAACACGCCAGCCCAGCGAGGACACAGCCAACACACCAGAATAGACATTTGTACCGAGGCGGTCCACCAGGGAAAGAAAGGCTCCCGATCGCCTCACCTTGTAAATAGTTTTCACTTTGACTTTGGAGCAGGGGGGAGTGATGTTGTGTATCTGTAAAGCATGCACTTCCATGTTCCGCCACCAGGGAGCTCATCCGATGAAGTCCCAAGGGATCCCAGCATCCTTTGGGAGCACTGTATATAAGCCGGCCCCTAAGGCCTGTTCCTCACTCTGGAGTGTCTTATTAAAGACTGAGGTCACTGTTACTTTAACCTCCCTGTGTGCAGCCTCATCTGTGTTAGGAGCACAATACTATGTGGCAGTAATACTCAGCAGTCTATAACTAGCTGACCTTCTGCAGTGTTACTTAATGACAGAAGTAAAAAAATGTGACCACAACTACTAATCACTACCTCTCTCACCAAACACTTTCTCAACATGTCACTGTATCCAGGTTACCACAGAGGTGATTGTATCAACATACTGCAAACCACTATGCCCAACTGAATCCAATTGGTCGCAATTGCATTATTCGTAAAAGTTTACGGATTCAATGATTCTTCTGAATCTTACTTTTATTTAAAATGTATAGATATTTATTTTTGTAATTTATGGTTAACATTCTAATAACAACGCTAATCCTGATATTTGAATATGTTGACACTTCAGATGTTAAAGATTCTATGGCACTTTTCAAAGAGGAACAGGCAGTTCTGGCCAGTATTTGTTCTGTCCAATATTCTTCCCTTAGTCAACACAACCAAACATAGATAAAGTAATCATTCACTTCCATTGCTATTGGTGACAAGTTTTATGTACAAAACAGTACTTCAAAAAGTAATGCATTGTACGTTAAGCACTTGAGATATTTCTAAGAGATGTGACAAGGCCAGATATAAATGGAAATTATTTTTTTCCATTTCTCCTTGGGGACCTTGCTGTGCATAAGTTGGCTGCAGCATTTACTGAGATAACAGTAAGTACTCAAATAAGAACAGAAAATGCTGGAAATACTCAGCAGGGCAGGCAGCATCTGAGGAGAGAGAAACAGAGTTAATGTTTCAGGTCGATGAAATTTTGTCAGAATTGGAAAAAGTTAGAGATTTAACAGTTTTAAACAAGTACAGAGGCAGGGAAAGGGGGAGCAAAAGGGCAGGTCTGTTTTAGGGTGTAAGGCAGGAGTGATTAAATGACAAAGGGGATGATGGCACAAGACAAAAGAGGGTGGTATCGGGACAAACGAAGAAACAAAAGATGGGTCGAGAGGAGCTGTAAATGGCAACAGCAGAGCCATTACCAGCACTTACTGTATGAAAAAATGGAAGCAGTGGTTATGATCTGAAATTGTTGAACTCGATGTTAAGTTCAGCAGGTTTTAAAGTGCCTAATTGAAAGATGAGTTGCTGTTCCTCGAGCTTTGGTTGAGCTTCATTGGAACAGTGCAGGGGGCCAAGGATGGAGAGGTCAGAGTAGGACGGAGAAATAAAAAGGCATGTGACTGGAAGCTCGGGGTCACACTTGCAGACTGAATGGAAGTGTTCAGCAAAGCGATTACCCAATCTGCATTTGGTCTCCCCAATATAGAGAAGGCCATACCGTGAGCAGCGAATACAATATACTAAATTGAAAGAAGTACAAGTAAATCGCTGTTGCACCTGGAAGGAGTGTTTGGGGTCCTGGATGGTGGAAAAGGAGGACATGAAAGGGAAGATGTTGCACCGACTGCACTTGCATGGGAATGTGCCATGGGAGGCGAGGCGTGGACCAGGGTGTTGCGGGTAGAGTAATCCCTTTGGAGTGCCGAAAGAGGAGGGGAGGGGAAGATGTGTTTGGTGCTGGCATTGTGCTGGAAGTGGCAGAAATGGTGGAGGATGATCCATTGAAAGCGGAGGCTGGTTGGGTGGAAGGTGAGGACAAGGGGAACCCTATCATGGTTCTGGGAGGGAGGGAGTGGTAAGGTCAGAAGTGAAGAGAATGAGACGGACAAGGGCCATGTCAAGCACGGTGGAGGATACATAAGAACATAAGAAATAGGAGCAGGAGTAGGCCATTTGGCACCTCAAGCCTGCTCCACCATTTAATAAGATCATCGCTGATCTAATCTTGGGGTCAGCTCCACTTCCCTGCCCGCTCCCCATAACTCTCTCCCTTATCGTTCAAAAATAAAGGGTAATTCTCAGTTTCGGAAAAAGAACAATATCTCAGAAGCACTGATGTGGAAGGTGGCATCATCAGATGCCAGTTTTCCAATTCTGATGAAAGGTCATTGACCTGAAACACTGAGGAGAATTTTAATCCCCAAAAATGGGTGGGTTTGGGTCGGGCGGGATGTAAAAATATTGAAAATCTCAAACCCAAACCCAACTCAGCCACTTCCGGTTTTAAATCAGGCAGGACTGGGAAGGGCAACCAATCCACTCCCAGTAGGTGAATTGCTCATGTAAATATTTTCATGAGGCTGTGTGCCTCACATTTTAGCTCCATTTAAAATTTAACCCTGACTGGCCAGGTATCCCGGGCCTCAGGAAACCTGGCAGCTAAATGGAATTGAAGACTGCTGCATAGAAGAGTTAAGTGCCTTTCCAGCTCTGATTGTGGGCCAGGAGGAGCAGGAGTGCTTTCTCCCAGCCCCCCAAACTAACCTGCTTCCCATCACGTGATCGGTCCCCCCATGCGTTCGGACCCTTCCCGGCAAAATTGGACTCCCCAGGATATCACCAATTCCCCCATGTGAACACTGACGCACCCAATGATCACCAATCCTCCATCACTGCCCCCGATCTGTCACTGACCCCCCTCGATCACTCCCCGAACCGTAAATCATTCACCCGCCCCACCGCACTCTCTAGACAGCAAGACACCTATCTGCTCCTAGGCTGCAGCCTCTGCTGCAGCATTCCCTGCCCGACAGGATGACATGCCTGTCAATCAGATTGGCTTCCGGACAGGGTTCCTGTTGAACAAAGTACACACGCTGTAATTACCGACTAGAACTCCACACCGCAACCAACCCCGCCCCCTGTAATTATTGGGGCCTGCGTGTCTTAGTAAGGATTTTTCAATTCGATAGGTTAAGAAGACACACCATTCCTTGCCTTGTTCACATGCGTCCAGATCCCCTGTAGAGGGAGCTCTAATAACCGTAAGTTTCCATGCAAAGGGCTGCAGAAAGTCTGTGGCCAAGCGTAAGTATAATAAACAGTTAGCACCGTTCATTCGCCAATGACCACAAATTCCATATATTTGTGCCAGAACAGTCATGCGCCAAGCAAAATGATCAGAATCCCTTTAAATGCAGCAGTTCTATAAATGCAGCGACCCTTTAAGAGTAGCTATATTCCTCATTCTCACTAGCTGCTTGAGACCTCCATGTGAACAAGGAAACCACGTAGAGAGTATATTTAAATTATTTAAATCAGGTGACCTCACCATATTTGACAAGGTCTAGAGCACACATGGCACTGCATGACCAGAAAATTGACCTATTTAGGAGTTGCACTCAAAGATTTTGCCAGACAGCAGATCTCCTTTTGCAGCAACTGTGCCACGTTTTATTGCACGTGAATTCATTTTATACATAAATTGTGGAAAAGTGCTACCATATTTTAAAAATAAACTTACTTTCTGAAGAGTATTACAGATATGATTTTATTGTTTTCTGTGCACTGCCATTTCCATGCCATCTTTGCCACCTGTTGAAAAATCCTGCTTATGCTAAAGTGTTTAATCTCTATTGCACTGCAGCGCAAGCAGTGCCTGCGGTACAGGCAAATCAAATTGCATGGCTTTCTGGTGCTGAAGCTCTCACCTTACATTTTTTGCGTCAAAGATTAATGCTCATTCACAATGACATTGCCCCTAATAATTAAGTTTTACTCTTTGCATAAACTTTTATCCTAATAGAGATACTTATTACTCTATGTCATCATTTTCAGCTTTTGTGAATTTTGCATGCAATATCTCAAGAAAAAGATGAATTGCAAACTGACTGGGGGTCATTTTAATTTTCAATTGAAAATTTAAAAAAATATATTTCACCAATTATAGAAATAGTTCCAGTGAGGCCTGAAGAGCATTTTCTGTCAAAAAGAGGAGGGTATTACTCAACTGCCAACATCTCTTATGCCTCAAAATCTCCCATGTTAGCTGATGTTGTTAACGGTTCTCTCTCCTCCGGTACTGTCCCCCTCTCCCTTCAACCTGCCGTCATCACCCCTCTCCTCAAAAAACGAACCCTCGACCTTTCCATCCTTGCAAACCTCCACCCCATCTCCAACCTCCCTTTCTTCTCCAAAGTCCATGAACGTGTTGTTGCCTCCCAAATCCGTGCCCATCTTTCCCGCAATTCCATGTTTGAATCCATCCAATCCAGATTCCATTCCTACCACAGTACCGAAACAGCTCCCATCAAAGTCACAAATGACATCCTTTGTGACTGTGACAAAGGCAGACTATCCCTCCTCATCCTTCTTGACTTGTCTGCAGCCTTTGACATGGTTGACCACTCTGTCCTTCTCCAACGCCTCTCCACTGTCGTCCAACTGGGTGGGACTGCACTTGCCTGGTTCCATTCTTACCTATATAACTGTAGCCAGAGAATCACCTGCAACGGCTTCTCTTCCCACCCCTGCGTTGTTACCTCTGTGTCCCTCAAGGATCTATCCTTGGTCCCCTCCTATTTCCCATCTACATGTTGTCCCTTGGCGATATCATCCAAAAATGCAGCATCAATTTCCACATGTACGCTGATGACACCCAGCTCGACCTCAATATCACTTCTCTCGACCCCTGCACGGTCTCTAAATTTTCAAACTGCTTGTCCGATATCCAATTCTGAATGAACAGAAATTTTCTGCAATTGAATATTGGGAAGACCGAAGCCATTGTTTTTGGTCCTCGCCACAAACTCTGTTCCCTAGTCACTGACTCCATCCCTCTTCCCAGCTTCTGGGACTGAACCACACTGTCTGCAACCTTGGTGTCACATTTGACCCTAAAATGAGTTTTCGACCACATATCCCCAACATAACTAAGACCACCTATTTCTACCTCCGTAACATCACCCGTCTCCACTTTTGCCTCTGCTCATCCGCTGCTGATACAAAGATGAATGGAAAAGCAAATTCTGAGGAGGACACAAAACATCTGTAAAGGGATATAGACAGGCAAAGGTAATGGACAAAAATTTGGCAGATGGAGTACAATGTGGGAAAATGTGAGGTTATCCACTTTGGCAGAAAAAATAGAAAAGCAAATTATAATTTATTTGAAGAAAAATTGCGAAGCGCTGCAGTACAGAGGGATCTGGGGTCCTTGTGCATGAAACACAACACGTTAATATGCAGGTACAGCAAATAATCATGAAGGAAAATGGAATGTTGGCCTTTATTGCAAGGGAGATAGAGTATAAAAGCAGAGAAGTCATGCTACAACTATACAGGGAATTGGTGAGGCCCCATCTAGAATACTGTATACAGTTTTGGTCTCCATATTTAAGGAAGGATATACTTTTATTGGAGGCTATTTAGAGAAGATTCTGGAGATGAGGGGGTTGACATATGAATATAGGTTGAGTAGATTGGGCCTATACTTATTGGCGTTCAGAAGAATGAGATGTGATCTTATTGAAACATATAAGGAAATGAGGGGGCTCGACAAGATGGATGCAGAGAGGATATTTCCACTCATAAGGAAAACTAAAACTAGGGGGCATAGTCTCAGAATAAGGGCTGCCAATTTAAACTGAGATGAGGAGGAATTTATTTTCTCAGAGGGTTATAAATCTATGAATTCTCTGCCCCAGAGAGCTATGGAGGCTGTGTCATTGAATGTATTTAAAGCGGAGCTAAACAGATTTTTGAGCGATAAGGGAATAAAGGATTATGGGGAGCAGGCAGGGAAGTGGAACTGAGTCCATGATCAGATCAGCCATGATCTTATTAAATGACAGAGCAGGCTCGAGGCGTCAAATGGCCTACTCCTGCTCCTATTTCTTATGTTCTTAAACCCTCATCTATGTGTTTGTAACTCTCGACTTGATTATTCCAATGCAATCCTGGCTGGCCTCCTACATTCTACCCTATGTAAACTAGAGGTGATCCAAAACTCGGCTGCCCATATCCTAACTCGCACCAACTCACCCATCGCCTCTGTGCTCGCTGACCTACATTGGCTTCTGGTTAAGCAACACCTCAATTTCAAAATTCTCATCCTTATTTTCAAATTCTTCCATGGCCTCACCCCTCCCTATCTCTGTAATCTCCTCCAGTCCCACAGCCCCCCGAGATGTCTGTGTTCCTCTAATTCTGTCCTCTGGAGCGTCCCTGATTATAATTGCTCAAGCATTGGTGGCTGTGCCTTCTGTTGCCTATATCACAAGCTCTGGAACTCCATGCCTAAACCTCTCTGCCTCTCTACCTCTCTTTCCTCCTTCAAGACGCTCTTGATCTCAAACCTAACTCATGGACCAAGCTTTTGGTCACCTTCACTAATTTCTCCTTATGCAGCTCGGTGCCAAATTGCTTTATCTCATAATACTCCTGTGAAGCGCCTTGGGATGTTTCACTATGTTAAAGGCGCTATATAAATACAAGTTGTTGTTGTTTATTGAGATTTTGCAAAGAACACAAATGTTAGAATCAGCTGTCTTGAAACTAATTATAAACAAAGTATTACAACAAAAATTAGCGCAATTTACAATGTTATTGTACCATCTTGTATATAATCCCCTAATCTGATGCATTAGATTGAATTAAAAAAATGAATATCCCTCTAAAACAAGGTCATATTTTACTTTTGTACTTTCACTCCTTTATGTCCTCTTAGTTTCTAGTATGCTTAGTGGTCACTCTTCTTACTCTCAAAATAAACTGTTCATAGTCTTTGGGCTCAATTTTCCCCAATGATTTGCAGCGTTTTTTTGGCGTGCGCTGCTTTTTTTGGTATAAGTTAAAAAATGAAAGTTTCCCCAAGGAATATGCGCCAGCATAACTCAGTTATGATTTTTTTAGGTTCATTTTTTTTTGTGTCATGGGGGCATAACTTGATGTCTGCGCCAGTTTATGTCAATTATGTAAGTTTGGCCCCCCAAAAATTCTCTGAGGTCAGCGTATCTGACCACTCCCGAAAAACCTTCTGGTGAGTTAAGAAAAAGTGGCGCACATTGAAAACTCAGCACAGAAATATGCCATTGTTTTTCAGCAAAGTTTTGGAGGGAGTCAAGAACACCAAATATGCATAATAAAGATACTTTTTTTTTACCTTGTAGCACAGTAAATGGAAGTTTGATGGAATTCTGTAAGTTTTCATTTTTGCTTCAACTAACACGGCACCATCAAACGTCTGCAAACAGGGCTCGAGGGTCGGAATGTCGGCCGGCAGAATTGGTCCCGCGCCAGGACACAGGGGCTCGAGGCTCGGCTGCAAAAGAAGTCCAGGGGCAGGATGGGGGAGGTTGTGGAATCCATACAGAAGGCATCAGAAGTCTGCACTACCCATCAAATTAAGCCCGGGTGGAGGGGGGGCGGTTCTGTGGAAGGCATATGGAAGGCATCAGAAGCCTGCACTATGCATAAAATTTAGCCCGGGGGATGGGGGAGTTCCCGATCACTGTGCCTACTCAGACCTGGGTGTGGTCCATACAGACCTTGTCCTGCCTGCCTGCTTGGCATTTTTAGCTTTTTGCAAAAGTAAAATTTAAACATGGGGGGCAATACTGACTGCCATACCTTGTGCTGTGGAGGAGACAATTGATTCGTGCCTGTAGGGTGATAGGCAGGAGGCCTTACCCATGTCGGGTATATCGAGACAGTCGTTCGTACCTGCACCTGAGTGATGCAGCGTTTCCGCAAAGAAGTTGTAAGTGAGAGCTGTGAGTTAGTAAAAGCAGACCTGCATCCTAGAAGCATCAGGAGGACTGCTTTGTCAGTTGAAGTGAAGGTTATACCTACACTTTCATTCTCTGCATCTGGAACGTTCCAAGCTACAATTGGGGATGTGTGCACCATTTCTCAACATGCAACACATGTCAGCATTCGGCAGGTCACTGCTGCACTATATACCTGGAGAAATGACTACATAAAGTTCCCCATGACTGCCCAGGCAAAGCATGACTGGGCTGTGAGCTTCTCCAGGATTACTGGCTTCGCAAAGGTACAGAGCTGCATTGGTTGTACCCACATCGCCTTGCGAGCACCTTTGGAGGATTCTGAGATGTATAAGACAGAAAAGGTTTCCACTCCATTAATGTGCAGCTCGTGTGTGACGACATGCATCGCCTCATGTCAGTTGATGCAAGATACCCTGGGAGCACCTACGTTCATCCTACACAAGAGTGTTATATCTGCCATGTTTCAGCAGCAGCCAGAAGGGCAGAGCTGGCTTTTGGGAGACAAAGGGTACGGCCTCGCCATCTGGCTCATGATGCCCCTACGCGTAATCTGGATGGAAGCTGACCGGGAATACAACATGTCGCACATTGCGACATGCAACATAATAGAGAGGACCATTGGCATATTGAAACAGCGTTTCCGATGCCTGCACCATTCTGGAGGCTATTTGCAATACTCCCCTGAGATTGTCGGTCAGTTCACTGTTGCGTGCTGCATGCTGCATAACTTAGCCATCATGAGGCAGCAGCAGATGGCAGTAGAAGACCCACCTGAGGTGAGAGTGGCTGATGATAATGATGAGGAAGATGCAGATGACGAGGAGGAGGAGGAGGAGGACGCGGACTAGGAAGCCATACTGAACCCGGAGCACGATGGCGGAGGAGGGCGGGCCATCATGCCCCTTTAACAATTGCTCGAGCCTTGTGCCAGCAGCTCATCCGTGAACGCTTTGCTGCCTGAAGTCTCAGCGGCAACTATTCCACATGGACCATGTTTACTGTTTGGACCTGTCCATAATGTTGTGTTGTGTTAATGGAACAAATAATGGAAATGATTCACCTTGAGTTCCAAAAGTTGTGTTAATAATCGAACAAATAATGTAAATGATTCAGTTATAATTTAAAATATATTTTATTCAAAAGTTTACAAACATTTGTTTATACTTAACTTTAATAAACATATTCTTGTATCAAACTTTAAAGTTTTCACTTAAGATCACTTACAAACTCTAAAATCATTTAAAAACTTTAAGATCACTTACTAACTTTTAAACTTGTAAATTTACATAACTTACAAAAAACTTTTAAGTTGAGAACAATTACAACAGTAACAACAATAATAACAACAACAACAACAACAGCAGCAGCAGCACAGAAAGGCTGCACCCATCTCTCCTCCATCTTATTCTAAGACCGCCCGCTGCGCTTGGTCTTGGTGACTTCACCACCCCGGCCCACAAATGGTGATGCAGTATTTCTCGTGTTGGTACAAAGTTTATTCTTTCAAACATTTCAGGTAGTGCGCACTTCTTGATGGGGGAGGGGGCGCGTGGGGGGTGGGGGGGGGGCGGTGGGGTGGCAGCCGGTAATGTGGAGGGCCTGGTTTGGGCCTCTTCAGAGGCTGGTCAAGGAATTGGAGTGGGAGTGGCAGTTGATTCTGCCAATGGGCGCGGGGTCTGGGTGTGTTCCCTTATTCAGCAGCTAACTCCAATATTCCCTCCCTCGTGTGCTCTGACAGTGTCTCAACTACCTCCAACATTCCCTCCCTCATGTTTGCCAACAGTGTCTCACCTACCTGTGACATGCCCTCCCTCATGATGAGCAAAAGTGTGTTAACTACCTGCAACATTCCCTCCCTCATGTTCACTGATTGTGTTTGAACTACCTGCGACATTCCCTCCCTCATGTTCACTGACAGCGTATCAGCTACCTGTGACATTCCCTCCCTCATGTGCACTGACATTGTTTCTGCTGACTGAGATATTCCCTCCCTCATGTTCCCGGACAGCATTCCATTTCTTGTGAGAGTGTTGTTACTTCTCCTGACAGTCCCGATACCTCATCACTCACCCCACTGATGGTGTCCAGGAGTGATCGGGTAAGGTCAATGCTCTCCACATCATTGCCATCATATGAACCACATCTGTTAGATCAGTATGGTCGAGCTCACCTTCCCTTCCTCACCCTGGGTGTGGCCCGCAGCATCCCAGTGGGACCCACAGCCTCAGACGGTGGAGCCCTAAGTGTGCCTCGCTGCACCCCGCTGGAATCCCCAGCCTCGGAAGATGGGAAACCATGGAATGTCCCAACAACACTCAAACCACTACTCAGGTAAGGGGCTAGCACCTCAATGGGCAGCACCTGCACCTCCTCCAAAGTGAGTACAACAGTGGAGACTTCATCCATCCCCTTCTCCTCCCCCTCACCTCCATGCTCTTAGTCTGGAAGGTGGGATTGGAAGATGCTCTCCTCATCAGGCTCATCCTCATCTGAATCTTCTTTTGCATCGTCAGGGTTAGCCTCAAGTTCTGCAAAATATAACAGAACAGACAAATGGTTAGCAGCAGAGGAGAGGGCAGGATGGGTGTCATGAGTAGGCTCATGCAGCGTAGGCAGCAGACTGATTCGAAGGACCACGATGAATGATAGCACATTGCATCAACCAAAGCGTAGCTGATGGAGACACCCCCAGGCACTGAAGCACAGCTAGCCCGCGCAGTACTTAACATTTAGGAAAGGCAGACTGTGGAATTTGCAGGACTTACCCTTTCCCTCGGGTGTGGGCCCAGTTTGTGCAGTGGTGGTTGCTTTTCTCCAGGCAGGACCCATCAAAGCAGCGATCCTCTCTTCCAAGGGTGTCAGTGAGTGCAGATTTGCCAGGCCGACTCCTGTTCAAGTTCATTCTCGTTTGTTGGGTGCCACTTTCCTCTGCAAAGATGAAAATATCACTTTTTAGAGAGGGTGCCTTTCTGCTGGGTGCGACATACAGATGGTTACATTTACAATTGCAATTCCATTAAAAAATGAAAATATTAGGCCTGAAATTCTGATATAGGTCTTCTCGTGGGCAAACGAAAGAAAAAAGATGAAAAACTGCGCACTTACCTGTTGCTGCTGTGCCAGCTCGAACTTCCAAGCGTGAAGCCTTCACTCCTACGCTTCGGAGCGCACACACATCAGGACGTGCACAGGACTGGAGCTGTGGTCACATGGCTCTGGGCAGCCAATCAAGGTACAGGATGTTCTCATTCATAATAATGGGAACTCTAAGGTTCCCATTATTATGAATGAGAACCCCCCCCCAAACATACAAAATATCAATAAAAAATAGAAAAATGCATGACATATTTAAGAATCATTAAAATTAAAGTTCTTGTAAAAAATAATATTTTCCTGACTTTTTTTAAAGATGCCTTAAAATAACTTACCATAGTCTGGAGGGTTTTCAACAATAAAATATGTTTTCATATGTGTTTCTTTAATTTAATTTTAATGTTTTTATGTATTTTTAAACACTTGTGCCTGTAAAAGTAGGCTATACGCCTGCTTTTTCAGGTGCAAGATTTTAAAGGACATTTGCTGGGCAAGATATTCTTACATATTGGAAATCTTACCCTGCAAGAGTCCTCGCTCCCGATATGCGCGAGATCAAGCCAGAAACTTGACAGATCGGAAAAGCCGGTTTTCGGTGCATGCGCATTGCGTGCTGAAACCCGGCTTTTCCGATGCCTTCCCGGGTCCATAGGAACTTCGTATGGACCCGGGACATCGGAATTTCAGGGCCAATATTTACAGTAACTACTTGCCACTTCTTTTTGTACTGGCCTCCATTGTGGTCACCATTGCACAGTAATCTTATGCAAGTTGATTCCAGCGTTTCTTCATTTCTTTGGGTGGAACTTTTTTGTGACCTCTGCTGGTGTCCAGCGCCTGCCATCTGTCCTCAATCACAGTAACTAGTGCCTCCACTTCATCCTGTAAGAAATTCTTGTTCCTTGCGCCGCATTCTATCTTGTATTGCAGCTCCGATTTTTCCAATGATAATTAAGGTTTTCACACAGCACTCAAAGTTCTCACACACACAACTGGCTCTTTAAAAATGGCCGATTGCAGACCAGGAGCTGTACTGCGCATGCACGTCCATAGGAATCACGTCAAAAACGTCCTTTTCTTTGCACATGCGCAGAAGGGACGGCATTGTTTATTCGCCGTAGACATTAGGCTCCACCCCCCCGAGGCTACAGGACAGGCTGTGCAGTGCCAATTTAAAAAAGAGTGGGGAAACTTGGCACATTTTCTTTTGGAGCAGTTGTGGCCTAGAAAAATGGGCGTAACTCTGGCAATACGCCAAAAAACGGCTTTGGGCAAAATTGAGCCCTTTAATTTGGAGTTTTCCACCCAACCCAATTCCAGATGCATAACATTTGGTTACGAACCAAAGGGGTCAATGGATGGCGAAGTGCATTAGCACAACATATTCTCAACTGTAGAACTTGGGCATGAATCTAGCTGAAACAAATTGCATTAAAGTTACATTTTTCCACCAAGCTGTTTTGCCCTGGAGCGGCATGAAAGGCGGTGTTCAGGTCTCCTGCGCCCCTTCGTGATCCTCCAGTCCATTTTTGCAGCGGCGCTCAGCAGCACCGCTGGGAAGAGCTGTGCCAGGTGTGCAACGCTTCTGGTTGTGACATCAGCTGTAGTTTGACTACTTGAACAATCCGTCCTCCCAGAAGTACGCCCGCAATGACCACCTGAGAAATCAGCGTGGTCCAGCCATGCCGGTGGTGGTGAGGAAGGTAAAGTACTGTAAAGGTAAGTGCAAGTGTTTGCTCTTTTAATTTTCTCAGCGATTTGTGTTGTCATGGTGTGGGTAATGTTTTGGGAATGTTTTTATGTTTTTTTTTAAGGTAACCCCCCCCAAACCCTCCACCTCTCTCGGAGCTCCCAAGGCCCTTAGAAACATAGAAACATAGAAAATAGGTGCAGGAGTAGGTGATTCAGCCCTTTGAGCCTGCTCCACCATTCGATAAGATCATGGCTGATCATTCCCTCAGTACCCCTTTCCTGCTTTCTCTCCATACTCTTTGGTCCCCTTAGCCGTAAGGGCCATATCTAACTCTCTCTTGAATATATCCAATGAACTGGCATCAACAACTCTCTGCGGCAGAGAATTCCACATGTTAACAACTCTTTGAGTGAAGAAGTTTCTCCTCATCTCAGTCCTAAATGGCCAACCCCTTATCCTAATAAGTCCACAACCCCTGGTTCTGGACTTCCCCGCATCGGGAACAATCTTAATCTACCCGCATCTAACCTGTCCCGTCCCGTCAGAATCTTGTATGTTTCGATGATATCCCCTCTTGTTCATCTAAACTCCAATGTATAAAGGCCCAGTCAATCCAGTCACTCCTCATATGTCAGTCCTGCCATCCCGGGAATCAGTCTGGTGAACCTTCGCTGCACTGGCTCAATAGCAAGAACGCCCTTCCTCAGATTAGGAGACCAAAACTGAACACACTATTCCAGGTGAGGCCTCACCAAGGCCCTGTACAACTGCAGTAAGACCTCCCTGCTCCTATACTCAAATCCCATAGCTATGAAGGCCAACATACCATTTGCCTTCTTTACCACCTGCTGTACCTGTATGCCAACTTTCAATGATTGATGAACCATGACACCCAGGTCTTGTTGCACCTCCCCTTTTCCTAACCTGCCACCATTCAGATAATATTCTGTCTTTGCAGTTTTGCCCCCAAAGTGGATAACCTCACATTTATCCACATTATACTGCATCTGTCATGCATTTGCCCACTCACCTAACCTGACTAAGTTACCCTGCAACCTCTTAGTGTCCCCCTCACAGCTCACCCAGTTTAGTGTCGACACTTTAGTCCATGTGTTTACCATTTTTGCACCTCGAAAAGTGTACAATGCCTCCCTTCGCACTGCGCACTCTGACGCAGACCCATATGGAGAAAATTCCTTACCAAAGCACAGACTATTCCCGGCCGGTAATGTTCCTACCCGCCTCCATTTTTGCCCCGAATATAGAAAAGCCTAAAATCCAGCCCTAAAGATTGTAGTGAAATGAATTTGGCCAGTCTCAATCTAGTCCCTGTGGACATAGAAATTTGACTTTACATTTCCAATCTTACTCATATATGCCATAAGGATAGCTGTTGCGTAAGCTTCCCAGTCCAGATAACTCAGGCCTACTTGTTCTGACCTGTTAATATTTCAAAACTCCTTAAATTCTGAGTGCCAATTAACTTTTTTCAATTTATTATTGTTCACCTTTCTGTTAATTAGAGGATTCACTTCAGTCTTTCTCTTCATCTGTTACTATTCTCAATGTTCCTGCTCATTGATTCTCATCCAATGTTATAAAGAATCTTTTCCTACTTATCTTGTTGGGACTCTTTCAGATCTTTTCTGCTTTTCTCCTGACTTCAGACATTGTTTCTCATCTTCTTTGAAGCGATTGGCCGCATTCACTGGTCGATCAATGTGTTGCTTCCTGATTTAAGTTGTAATTTTTCTCAAAATATGTCTGTTAGATCTTTTAAAGCATCCTGGCATACCTTGGCTTCTCCTGGGTCTGGGCCTAAATTAAACAGTCCAATTCTTTTGTGCTAATATGGTCTTCACACAGAATTGAATTTTGCAGTCTTCTGCTGCTCCTGCTCAAATCTATGAGTTCCTAAAATTGTCTTAGTTCAGCTGTGACTAGGAAGAGACTGATAAGACTCTGTTACTTAAGGCTTGTATGTCTACACAACCGCACATGGCAGAAGTGACATTTGCATATGCATATTTACCATAGGATGGTTGGGCCTATTATCTCACTCTCTTTCTCAGTGTCCTAACTTTATAGTTCGATCGACGTAAATCACACAGTTTGGACAGTATCCTCTTGAAATTCTCCCATTCAGTAATTCTATGAGGCAGTCAGAATATAATCTCAAAACAAAATCCTTCTCACAAATATACTCCAGTTTCTTATGGATCATTTACACAACAAAGAAATCAATAAAATCTTTTGGTAAATCCTCGCCCCATAAACAAATAGCTGATACACTAAAATACTCTAAATACCTTTCACATCTGCAGTTTTGCAAATCTGGAAGGTTCATTGTTTTTTGTTCTGACACAATTTATCAAGATTTGGAGGAAGTTTGACAGCAGAAGGCAAGAGAAAAATGCATTAATAGCCCGTACCAACTAGGATGAACTGATCTATGCACAAGTTACTTTAGGAGATTTTCAGTTGCTATGAAAGGATTTCATATATTAGATATCAACTAAACTTTCAATGTTATCCATAGTGGGTTTGACTGAACAGGTTCATGTCTGAGGCTAAAACCCAATTACTTTCAGCTTTGCTGACCTTAGCACATCACCGTGTCCTCACCAAGGCCCACGGCACCATCCGAGACTTCTCCACACCTGCACATGGCCTTTTGGTTTAATGTATAATTTAGTCCTAAGGTACATTATGCTGCTTCTGAAATGGAAAATGAATGCTTATAAGATTCACGCTTTTAATTTTTCAGAATCAGGAAGATAATAGACTTCTTGAGTTGAGTAAAGAAAAAGAAGAGAATTGGATAGGGAGAGAAATATCACATATAGCTCCTCGTCACATCTCCTAGATATATCCCAAAATTCTTAAAATCAAATAAATAACTTTGAGTACAAAAGCAAAATACTGTATATGCTGGAATCTGGAATAAAAACAGGATATGCTGGAAATACTCAGCAGGTCAGGCAGCATCTCATTGAGAGAAACAGAGTTAATAGGGATAATTTTAACCCACAGAAATGGTGGGGGATGTTGTTGGGTTGAATGCAAAGTTAAAATTTACAAACCTTACTGTAACCTGCCTCCAACATGCCCACTTCTGGTTTTAAAATAGAAGCGGGTCTGGGCGGGTTCTCTAGAAGCAGGTCATGAAAATCTTTTAAGGAGGCTGCGTGTCTCCATTTTTTCAAGCTTTTTATTTTTTATCGATTTCCACCATGTTTCCTAGGAAACCTAGCTGGTAAAAGGAGGTGAGAAGGGCTGGATCCATTAGGCAAATGCATTTATAGCACTGATTCTGGGCTAGGAGGAGCAGAAGTGTTTCCCCAGGCCCAAATCTGCTTACCTGCTTCCATCTCCGTGATTGGCCAATGCCCCTCATCTCCACCATATCCGATCCCCCGATTTCCCTCCTCCCCACCTCGCCACCACAATCTCTTGTCCCCGAGCACAATACCCCTTCTCCCAATCTCTCCCTTCCTCCTCTCTGTTCCCTGGCTTCAGCCTTGGATCCCAGGCTTTCCCGCTTGATAGGCAGGCAGCACATTAATCAGGCTGGCCTTCGAGTGGGAAACCTGGTGAAAATGTTTTAAATATGTCTTGCTGTTCATTTTAGCAGGACATACGAGAAACCCGTATTTCACGGTTTCCCGTCCGGAACTCCTCTCCTCTCACTCCCTCCCCGTAAATATCAAGGCCAATAATGCTGAAGCAATGGTATGGCAAAACAAAGAAAGCAACTAAACTAACTTGCCAAAAATCGGTCAATTCCAATTTTAAGAATGGCCAAGCCTCCTTTTTAAACCAGTGAGGGGAAAAACAGAGGACATTCATTGTGGGGACTTTTAATAACAATTTGCATTCATTGTCAGGCTATAATGTGGCTCTTGCATGCTCATAGAGTGGCCTAAAAAAAGCTTAACATTTCCTGGCCCCGTGAATCGGGAACGTGGCACTGGCAACACTTGACTGTGAGGCCTGCAAGGGGCTGCTCCATGAAGACAGCATTGAGGAACTGGCCCTAATATATCTGTGCACATGCTTTTCCTCTCATAAATCTGATACAGGTTGAACCTCTCTGGTCCAGGTCTACTTCATTAATGCTTTGTTTTATTGTACAGTACTAGCAACTACCTCAAGAATACTTCAGATCCATGGTATTTTCTATCAATTGACTTGTAAACATTATTATTTAATTAAAAAGATAGTGGGGTACAGTTTCCGCTCATTTGTGGCCCTTTGTGGAGGCACGTCAAATGAAGTTTTTTTTTGGTACAAAAGCACTAAAAAAACACCCTTTAAAAACTTTTAAATATTAAAAAGTATTACATTTATTAAGAAACAGACAAGTCTATACCAATGAAATTAATAAATGGCTCTGTTTAGTTTTTTTGATGTCATTTTCAGTTCTTTAAATTTGAGTTACTCACAGACGATGGACTAGACACT